>NW_024870686.1:567500-882500 GCF_019054845.1 Dipodomys spectabilis
ATAAAAGTCTCAGATTTGTCTGTCTGGGCTGGCTCTGAACCTTGATTCTCCAATCTCAATCTCCTGAGTAGTTTGGGTTATACATATGAGCTACAGGGACTGGGCTCATATGTACTTGGACTATATTGTCCAAGTACTTGGACTATATTGATCCCCTTCACCCTCTCTGATTCTCACTCTTGTCTCCCATTGGTACTCACTCCATAACTCCATAACTCCTGTTACTCATTTCTGTCCAGCCAGTCATAATCAGAATAGCTCTTAGGGGAAGTCCTGTTGGAAGCAGTGTTGTGCTAGTGGATAGAAGGTAGGGAGCATAGGATCAAGCCTGGAGACCAGAGATAAGTTAGAATCAGCCCATGTGTTCAGGGGAAGGTGACAGGAGCTGGTCAGGAGCAGTAGCTGAAGGATGAATTGCTGGCCGAACATCTGCCCTTCAGGCTTCTCTTGAGTTCAGATGAAGGTGGGGAAGGATGGGTTTTGGAGGGAATGTCTGAGCAGTTTAATCTTTCCTATAGTGGTGAGCATGCTTCATCCATACATAGATAGTCCCTACATCCAAGATATCGGAGATGATCTCTGCTTCTCAATTAGGAAATGCTGTAGAACAAGGCTCACTTAATGGCCAACTTGTGGGAAAGAATTCAGTTCACACAACCAGTTTATGGGTTAACAGTGGTGGGAAACAGGCCATTGTAGCACAGGAAATGGCCTATGCCTTAGGAAGCTACTCTTTCAGGTGGTCACCAGCTTTCACCCCCACAGACCCCCTCACCCCCTAACAACAAAAATATAGTGTCTATGTATGAAATATGCCATCCAACACAAGTAGCTATAGGAAAAGAGGGGAATTGTTTGCCAGGAGTCTTCTGTGGCCTGTATCTGACATATATTATTTGTTGTCATTGTTACTTTATTGACGAGAAGACTGAGGCTCAGGGAACCAAAATAGAAGCCAAGTTTGCAATAACCAGTAATCCGTGGGGCCATGTTTAAAAATGGAATCTAAACTGAGTGCCAGTGGTCATGCTTGTAATCCTAGCTACTCAGGAGGTGGGCATCTGAGGATTACAGTTTGAAGCCAGCCTGGGCAGAAAAGCCTGAGACTCTTATCTCTAATTAATCACCAAAAACCTGGAAGTGGAGCTGTGGCTCAAGAGGTAGAGCATCAGTTGTGAGTGAAAAAGCTAAGGAACAGCACCCAGACCTTGACTTCAAGCCCCAGTATGGATGCACACACACACACACACACACACACACACACACACACACACACACACACACACACACACACACACACACACACACACAGTTATGAAGAAGGTGGAGATAAAAAGTATTGCCAGCCTAGACAAACACTAGCGCCATCTCAAAAAACAAAGCAGGCATGGTGATTGTGTGGTAAGAGGATTATAGTATTAGGATGGCCCAGGTAGAATGTGAGACCTTATCTAAAAAATAAACTAAGCAAAAAAGGGCTGGGGGTGTGGCTCAAGTGGTAGAATGCTTGCTAAGTGGAAATGGAAGTTTGAACCCTAGTACTACCAAAAAAATATTATTTAGTAATAATAATAATGGTATCATTCTAATATAAAATTGGTGCTCTTTCTCTTGCATTCCCCCTCTCCCCCAATTCTTTAGTATGTGAGATCTTTCTAAACAATAAATTTCTTGTTGGCAACCAGCTTTATACCCAGGCAGGGAATGAGTGTGTCTTCAGGTTCTTATGTGAATCTGTCTTGACCTGACCTCTTCTCAGGCCTCAGCACAACAAGGTGGAGTGACCTGAAGTGGGGATCACAAAGCCCAGGATGCTTATAAAGTGTCTTTTCTATAGGTTGCTTGTCAAAGGTGTCCTGTCTCTCCAGATGTACATATACAATACTTACAAGAAGTAGGTATTCTGGCTGATTTTCCTTTCTTTGTTAGAAGGAAATTGGAAAATGTTGACCCAGGTACAGAGACTTTAGCTAACAATGTTAGATGTGTCTTTCTGTGAGGATGGCTGGTTTTGTGACTGAGCCACCTTTCCGGGGATGACCCCCTGCCAAGGAAAGCAACAACAAAAAAGTCCCAGTATATCAGCCTGCAGGTAGAGCAGTACCTGAAGGATAACTGGAGAAAGACCAGGTCCAGTCATTGGGAGGAATTATCACTCATTTACCGGATGAGTGAGAGACTCCCAAGCCTGCCGGCCGCTGCCAGCAGGGGAGGTTCTGCAGCCCTAGCACTGGGCCTGCCTGGGAATTGCTGATTTAGACCAGAAGATTTTATGGTCTGAAAATGGCTTTCAAATTTGTTTGGAATTACCCAGAGCACATTTTAAACACTTAAATGGCCATCTTCATATTTTTTAGTATTTGTAATTTACCTTCCTACAATTCTTCCCCTCTCTTCCCTGGCACGTCCCTCTTGCCTACTGCAAAGGCTTGTGTGCCAGCATTTCTGCAACTTTTATCAAGAAGCCAGGCAGTGGCTGTCTGGGCACTGAGAGCTGCCCCTTCACCTCTTCAGCACCACATTCCCTCACTGTGTTTCGAGTTGGATTGAGTTCCTTCAAAAACTTCTGGCCACCCAGAAGCTCAGAATATGTACTTATTTGAAAATAGGGTCTTGGGAGAGGTAATTATTTGAGATGAGGTCATACTGATTGGGGACCTCTATCCAATGATTTGCATCTTTTTAAGAAGAGGAAAAAACAGGGAGGATGGCCATGCGAACAGGACACCACCAGTGTGTGTGTGTGTGTGTGTGTGTGTGTGTGTGTGTGTGTGTGTGTGTGTGTGTGTGTGTGTGTGTGTGGTGTATGAGGTGCTTGCAAATCAAGACAGCTCAAGGGCTGTAGATAGCCAGAGAAAAGGAGGATAGCAGGAAGGGGTTTTCATAGCTTTCAGAGAGTGAAGACCTGTGAGCAACTGATTTCAGACTACAGCTTCTAGAACTTCAAGGGAATGAATTTCTTTTGTTTAAAACCACCCAAGGGCTGGGAATGTGGCTTAGTGGTAGAATTTTTGCCTAGCAATCATGAAGCCCTGGGTTCAATTCCTCAGTACTACATAAACAGAAAAGGCCAGAAATGGTGCTGCGGCTCAAGTGGTAGAGTGCTAGCCTTGAACAAACTAAGTTCAGAGACAGTGCTCAGGCCCTGAGTTCAAGCTCCAGGACTGGCAAAATAAATAAATAAATAAATAAATAAAACCACCCAATAAAACTATTGGTGGCTCATACTTGTAACACTAGATAGTCAAGATGCTGAGATCTGAAGATCACAGTTCAAATCCAACCAGGGCAGGAAATAGCTCCAATTAACCACTAAAAGGCTACAAGCAGAGCTGTGGCTCAAGTGATAGTGTGCCATTCTTGATCAAGAAAGCTAAGAGACATGGCCTAGGCCCTGAGTTCAAGCTCCAGTACCAGCACTAAATCAATCAATCAAACAAGCAAGTCACCCAATCTGCCATTCCTTATGGTGGTCTAGGAAGGAATGTATCTCTTAGGGCTTTGACAACCTCTTCCACATGGCCCTGTGCTCAATTCAAAGTAAGCCCATGAAGTCTTCCTTCTGTCACTTTGGGTCACGAATTTAGGGGTTTGTTGGGTTAAGAAGCCATCCATTTCTAACCTATGACACTTTTCTCCTTATCTCGTTTAATTCAGAGCTCTAGGAGGATGCATTTCATGAGCCTGTAAGATCTGACTTCCTGGAGACAGTATGGAGAACAGACCTTGGCTTTTTATATTAAATTAACACATACTAAATGTCCAGCTTTAAAAAAAAAAAATCTATATTAATCATCTATTCTTACACAGAACAGTCGCTCAACAGATGTTTGGTGTCTGACCCAGATTTTAATCTGTGTCTTGGCAACAAGATGAGACTGGTTACGTTTCTAAGGAATTCTCACTCTTTTTCCTGCCCTTCTGAACATTCCAGAAAGTTCTACATGTACACCCCAGGACCCTTCAAGTATGAAAAGACTCTGATCCCTTTTGCCTCTAGCAACTCCACCTCCCCTTGGCCTGTCCCCCTCCTTTAATTGTGGAAGGCCTTACCCCTGTGGGCTGGCAGGGGGTTCTGCACATTTTATACCTGACAAGACCTCTCCCAGAAACCCCGGAGGGAGGCACCGTTAAAGTGTTTTATGTTGGGGAATAGCTTGGTTTCTGTGCAATAAAAACCAAAGCCATTGAACAAGCAAGCTCCTGGGTAATTACTGGGACCAAGGAGATAGCTTCCATATGCCGAGTGGGTGCTCAGGCCCGGCCTGCATCTGTTCTCTTTGTTCTGACACAGAGCAGAGCCAGGAGGGGGTCTGACCTCCCGATAAACCCTGAACCAGACCCTCTGTGTGCTTCAGGGAGGGGAAGACTTGGATGGGGAGGAAGGTTAGAGGGCAGCCACATCTGGCAGTGGGAGGAGCTGGCGTGGAGTGGGGTAAGGGCAAGGGGCTGGGGCTGCCTGCTCTAATCAATAAACCAGCTACCAGAGGAGATCAGAGAACCATTCATTAGTGAGCTCGTTAGGTGATTGATAGGCTTAATTTTCCTGTCAAATGTGGACTTCCCTTGTAAACATGTCAATTGAAGAAAGTTCAAGCTTGTCACTTGGATTTATGGCTGGAATAACATGTAGGTGGAAAAGAGGGCCAGCTCCCTAGTGACCAGGCTGGCTGTTAGGACGTGTGAAGGCCAGTGGATCAGGCGCCTTGAGAGACCCTCCTCTCTCTTCTCTTCCACAGCTGACACAACAGTTCTCACCCACATCCTCAAAGCTGTGAATACAAGCCACAGTCCCCACGCCTTCCCAGTGGCTGCCCCCTCTCCACTCTCTTCCTGGAGTTAGTCATAGCGGCACCCAGAATTCAAGGGACAGCCTGTGTGGGAAAGGCTCTCCCAAGCTGTGGCTCATGGCAGCGGACCTCTTGTTCCTCTCTAGTTGTCCTGGAAGATCAAGAGTAAATGAAAATAGGAGCTGAAAGCACCCGCATTGTGACATAAACAAGCCATCAGCTCCTCAGTGATCTGGAAAATTGCTGGTGGCACTTGGGGGACAGGTTGGAGGGGAGGTGGGTACAGAGAGAGCGGCCTCTCCCATCAAGCGCTGGGGCAGTGGAGGGCAGCTGCAGCCAGCAGCCTAATGGGTGGTCCTTGGAGGGGGACATTTCTAACAGGCTCCAGTCAATGCTCCTTGTTAAATTAGCCAAGCACAGCGACACTCCCCAGATATATAAGAAACGCAGGCACCATACCAGAGAGCACTGGATAATTGAAAATGCGGCTCAGAATCCTCTGCCATCCATTAGTGCTATGATCACAAAGCGCTGGCTATACTGAAAAAGCTTCCTAAGACCTGGCCTGGGGCCTGCTTTAATTAGCAGAGCAATGAAATTTGGGCTTGGAGATGTCCCTCTTTAGTATTAAATACGCTTGGTCTTGTGTCATGTGTTTTCCTCTAGCATGACTGTGGACCACCTGAGAAGCAGGAGCCTCTGCTATTCCTGCCCTTTGTGTTTCCTACAATTCCTGGTGGAAGGCCCGAGTCTACTGCCAGTGCACTGTTGAAGGCTGACTGATGGGCAGGCTGGAGTGGATTGCTGTGGGCTGGACTTTGTCATCATGTCCTTGCAGACTTTGGTGGTATCAGAAATATTCATATGGGGGCAGGAGGTAGACAGAGAGGGCAGATAATTGATAGCTAACTCACCAAGGCAGTGCTGTTCTTAATAGCATGGATCAAATTGGTGTGTGTGTGTGTGTGTGTGTGTGTGTGTGTGTGTGTGTGTGTGTGTAGGAGGTACTCCATTAAACATGGACCTTCTGTGAACCCTCCCGGTCTTATATACCATATCAGTTTAGAAATGTGCCATACTTCACACTATAACTTTCTTCAATGCCAACAGACAGCTCAGGCTAAATTCTGAGGCAAGGAAAGAAGAGAAATACTGAACTACTCTGGTAAGTGATTTTCCTTTGATGTTCTCATGTTTGTTTGTTTGTTTTTTCTTTTTCTTTTTCCAGGGTCAAAGTTTTGAGCATTACTGTAGACTTGGTTAACCCTCAACATTCTTGATGTGGAACAGTGTATTAGTCAATTTTCTGTTGCTGTGACAAAATAGCTTAGACAGTCAGCTTATAAAGAGGCTCACTCTTTCAGAGGTTGCTTGGCTCTGTTGCTTTGGGCCTATGGTGAGGCGGAGCATCATGGCGGGGATGTATACTGGAGGAGACTTCTCACTTCATGGTAGCCAGGAAGCAAATTTTTTAAACAAGAGAGAGGAAGGGCCAGGATTCTAATATCCCCTTCAAGTTCATGCCCCTTAACGGCCTATCTTCCTACCACGTGGCCTTACTTCTTAAAACTTCTACCTCCTCCAATAGCACCATAAGCTGAGGATCAGTCCTTCAACTGTTGAGCCTTCTAGCTTAAAACTATGGCTGACAGAAACCATAATAATATAATAGCAGAAGCAATAGTAATAATAGAAAACCCATCTTTTTTTTAGCCCTACTAACTCTTTAAACATATTCTAATTCCACTGCAAACCTACACGTTCACTCAGGACACATAGATGGCTAGGGATGGATGGAGAGCCTGGTCAGTCTGAGCTCTGCTGTATCCCGGGAGCTAGGACTGTGGTCCACACTGGTACATTACTGAAGAGCAGACTGTATTAATTGTATGAAATTACACCATGTTTATTGGACTGATCAGAAACACTTTTTCTGTTGGTTTGTTTTCATGGGAGAATCTCCGGCACCTAGTGGCAGCACTTTTCTGAAATATTTTTAGATTCAGATCCTCAGGACATTTTTCTTTATCTAAGTGCTGATGTATAATAGGAGCTGTATTATTACTGTAATGTTCTCTTGAATTGAGCCTCTGGAGAGGTGCCAGGACCAAGTTTGGACACAAGTAAAAAGCTCTATTGGAAAGAGCTATGCTGGGGGAGGAGGGGAGACCCATCAGTCCTGGCAGACGGTTGAGCCTCCGCTTCCTTTTAATGCAGTGAAGACCATTGACACCAGGCCCAGATGACCTTCCTCCATTGGCTATGGCCTTCCAGCCTAAAATTATTAATTATTATTATTGAAGTAACATTGATTATTTATTGAGTACCTACTAAATGCTGGGGACAGCCCAAGCTACTTTACATATGAGGAATTATGGTTATTTCTGATTACAGGTAAAGATGTCAAGGCTTAGAGAGAGTAAATAGCTATCCCAAGGTTAGGAGGGAATGGTGTACTCAATCCTGGAGGCTGCTGTCTAACAACTTCAACTGCCTGCTGTTTGTAGCCATTCAGCATTCCATGCCATCTCTGAGCTTCTTCATCCTCTCCTCTAAACCTCTTCTACCACAGTGTATTTCCAAAGGCACGCACAGAGTACTTTCCATGGCATGCCCCTCCTCCCCCACTCTCTTGATCTAGCACCTGTGTTTAGAAGAGAAGGATTCTTTACACTGTGACAGGCAGGAGTGACTCCTCCTGGTGTTTTCTGTGTCTATAAGGTGTCCATGATGGGCTATGCCCAGAGAATTGAGGAATTCCTTCTATCCGGGGTAGTCTAGCAGGGATGAGGCAAAAGGCCTCATTCACATGATCCCAGCTTGCAAGAACCACAGCAAAACATTTCCAGGTTTCCAAGCCCAAGCCATCAGGATTCTGGTCTGTACCTCCCTAGGGCCATGAATACTACTTCTTGGTGCCTGCTGAGGCCTAGATGTAGCTCTTCTTGCTGGGTACCAGCTTCCTAGCTCCTAGGACCTTAGCTTCTTCAGAACTCCCCACAATCTTTTACTGTTGAGAACTAAGCAGGATATGGCCAGGGTTTACTAAAAACAGTTCTGCTCAGCCAGCTACATCCATGAACCCTGGTATTTTCATGACAAGGAAGAAATTGATCAACTGCCCCATTTCAAAGAGACTGGGAGGTTCTTTAGCTTGCATGAAGTGTAATCCTTGTCTGTGTTGGAAAGTCCCCAGTGCCCTGGTGCTGGCATGGGCCCCTGGAAGCTGGCAGGTGAGATGAATTAGAAGCCTGCAGCGAAATATTCAGTTTCGTGCAATTTTGTTTCTTTCTACTACTTGCTTAAAATTCTGTGGAACAATTAAATCTTTAAAGCATGTGGTGGGTGCCTTGGGCTCCTTTCTTTTCAAGTTTATTGATCAAATTGGATATCACTCACAAAGCAAGAGATTTTTAATATAGATTTTTTTAACATTTAACAAGACTGTTTGGTTGAAATCCAGCAAAAGAAAGTCCACAAAGTGTGCGAACACTCAAACTATAGCAATGGGTCCTACGGTAGGAAATTACCCACCCATGTATCAACTACCTTTACAAGTTTGCCCTTGAATTTAGGGAAGTAGGCGCCAGTGGAGAGAGTTAGGAAGGAATGTTTCATGTTTCTGTCCTTGGGCAGAAAATACCTTAAGCCTCAACTGCTCCAAAATACCTCAGAAAAGCAGGTAAACAAAACAAAGAGATCTGCTCCCTCCCTCCCTCCACCTGATAGCTGATTTACCAGTGTGCCAGTCAGCTTCAATTACCATAGCCACATACCTGAATAGACAACTGCACAAGAGGAAAGGTTTATTTCTGGACCTCAGTTTTGGATGTTTCTGTCCATGGTCACTTGGTCCCATTGCTCTGGGCTTCACAGCAGGAGATTTGGTGGAGGATGCTGCTAACCTCATGGCAGCAGGAAACAAATAGGTGTGGAAGAGAAAAGTGATTGGATGCCTCAATTCCCTTTGAGGGCCCACCCCCAGTGACACAACTCCTTCCCACTAGTCTCCACGTCTTTAAAGCTCTACCACTCCTATTATGGTCCTGGACTGGGCATCAAGCCTTCAACTCATGGGCCTTTGGGGGACATTCAAGACCCAAATCATAAAAACTGGCAAGTCTGGCAGCATACTCTGATTTTGACTTGCAGATTTCTGAATCATTTAAGCAAACCAAATGTTTTAATTGTAGGCATAGGAAACACCACTAACAAGTATTTGTGCTATTTTCCAAGTGCACTCACTCTTTCAAAGAGTTGCTTTGTAGATGCTGAAGCTGAATTCATCTTCAGCCTCAGTACAAATGATTGAGCCAGGGCTTCTGCCTGAGCAGGTGATTTGTTTTCTTTATTCCAAATTCAGGTTAAAAGGCATTTTAGAACAATATAATATAAGTGCTGCCTCTTTTCTAGCCTGGAAGATGGGCTGCCATCCCACCCCATTCCAGCAAAGGAGGTGTCATGAGAGGCTTAAACACACACATAATCCCTGCAAGGATGGCAATGAGTGCTTCTCAGCCAAAGGGGAAGCAGAGCCGGTGAGGGGAAGGTGGAGGAAGAAGCACCCATTACCCTGATTTGATGGCCTTATATTTTCAAGCCCTGGGAAAGAAGAATTGGAGCTGCAGAACTCAATATAGAGTAGCGATCTGTGGTTGGGGGAAATGCAGCACATCTGCCTTTTATAGGTTTGGAATGAAAAATGGTTTTAATTAAGGAGTGGAATTGGGGCTTTCAGTCTTGCTCCATGCTATGTACCTGTCAAACCTGCTGGATGAGAATTTAGCTCTGACCTCTCACCCCCACCTACATTTAACTGCAGGACTGCTAGGAGAACTCAGGTACCCTGAGCACCTGCCAAAGACAGCCTGGCAGTTTCTGAGGACCCTATGGGATGAACCCATGCAGACCCCCCCCCCCCCCCCAGCACAGGCCACTTGCCACATGATTCCAGCTGCTCTACTAGGCTGGGGAGTAGAGACAAGGTGTGTCAATATCATAGTTGGATATAGACTGACTCAGGGATCCAGGAAGCCTAAGGGACAGCTAAGAAAACAAAGAGAAGATATAATGATAAATAGATATAATGTAGCTGGAAAAACATAGAGAAGATATAATGATAAATAGATTTAATGTAGCTAGAAAAACAAACAGAAGATATAATGATAAAAATAACTCAGACACTAAAAATATAGTTAAGGAAGGGTGGTCAAATACAGTCATAATATTCAATATATACATGTTGAGGGGATGGGTAGGGGGGATAGATGGGGGAGAATGATGGAAGGGGTGACAATTGATCAGCATGTATTGTGTTCATAACTTGATGTGTTGAATTTTTGAAACCCCTTTGCACACCAAAGATAATTTTTTAAATTAAAAAGTTAAAGAGTAACACAAAACTAGTTAATATTTTGTTGAAAAATTGGCATTGAAAACAAGCCACCCAAAGAAAACCTCTAGACCCAACCCTTTCCGAAAACTCTAAAAGCAACAAAACAAAACAAACGAACAAAAACATCCAGCTTCTCTCTTGAAAGGAGAGGAAGACCACATGTGAAGATGCCAGCCTTGTGGTCAGATACCAGGAATTTCTGAAGGCAAGAGGTTCTCAAGTGAGAACACACTGTTCTCTCCTGACCCTAAGCTAGTTGGTTGTGGGCTTTCCCCTGATGTCTCCAACCATAAGCTGTTCCCATAGAAGAGACCCACTCTAGATACTCCTGAGACTCCTGAGAATGAACTCAAGAGGTAGCAATCCTTTGGCATGGTTCAAAGCAGGAAAACACCCTCGTGGGGCAGCCCTATACTTGTCTGGGCCCTGACACCCTGTACACGTCTCTATGCTCTCTGTGGTTGGTTCCTCTTCCTTCCTTCTTTCTGCCTTGTAAAATCTTGTTTCAGTCCTTGAAGATTCAATGAGGGCTGCATAATCCCTAAGCCCAGAGTATTAACCCTCACCTTCAAATGGGTTATTAAAGCTTTAAATATAGTATTAAACCTACCTATGCTGAAATTAACCCCCTTAATGCTTTTCTAATCAAATTTTTATATAAATTTATCAAAAATGAACTAGTCTCTCTTTTTCCCCTCTTTTCTTCTCTTGTTCCTTGCTCTCCTCACCCTTTACCTTCTTCCCACCCTTGCTTATGTTTCTCCCTTTGCTAGTTCCTTAAGCAATGCTCAGCCCATAAACTCGCTGAGTACAAATACAGTTCAAATGTCACCTGCTTGTTGAAGTATTTTCTCTTGCTAGGCATAAACAGTTGTTCCTATATAGGCCTCCATTTTCTAGCCTCTTTTCTTCCCTCCTGCATCTTTCATTTACAATCTAGGGTATGTATGTTTGTGCTGGACAGATGCATGTGTGTGTGTGTGTGTGTGTGTGTGTGCGTACATTACATTCAGTTCTTCTTGTGCCTGACTTCCTCAAGAAGCTTCAGGCCAATAACACTTTCCTTCTATTTCCAGTGCTTCACAAAGTCCCTGACACATTCAAGATGTTTCATAAATGTGGCTGAAATCAAGTAGAAGAATGAAAAGAAACACAGGAAACCTTTGGTAGATTTTTGGAGTCTTGGTGAAGAAAAGCGATTCTTACTCATGAATAGTAGACTTATTCTTGATATTATTAGGTCATGGTTGAAGTCAAAACCAATAGTGACCAATCAACTATATTGGCCTCCTCATAAAATATATATTACATCACTGATACATACCTATAGATATTACAATCCAGAAAGCTGCTCAACCTATTAAATTATATTGGTTTCATTTCTATTGTTGGACTTATTGTATTTCTTTTAGGCTTATGTACAGGAAATTGTAGATTGATTTTTATCACATTTGGCATTAGGCTTTGTGTAATAGCCAACAGCAGTAACTATAGCCATTTGTTGAGCCCTTACTCTATGTCAGGTATTTTTTGAAACAGTTTTCAAATATTAACTTATTTACTTGATACTATGGACCTCTATGAAGCTAAGCATGCTTCGTAATTCACATTGATACAGTGCATGGCTGCAAAAAAATTTGTAATATCTTATGGATATATGGACAGCAATGTAATCAAGAATAAGAGTGACTGGTATAGAACTATTGCGACTCGGAGTGTTTGTTTAATCCATACAATCACAAACTCAGTTAGTTGACTCAGGAAATGTTGACCCTTGGATTTATAAATCTGGTAACTTGGAGAAAGGGAATCTGATTTCATGACTATGTGACCAGAGCCTTGGCAGGAGTTTCAGGGAAGAGGGGAAGAAAGTGCTCCACCTAGGTCTTTCTAACATCTACACATTGCATCTGAAAAGTGGAAGCTTTTAGAGATTCCTGTTTGTTTGGCTTCCTCTGGTCCCAAAGATAAACATGGATCCATGTGTTTTAAAATATGAAAGTAGCCATGGTCTCTTGAAGCCTCTGAGAGGGATGTGTACTTTACCTTGCTGCTATCTCCAGAAATAATGTTTATTTGTGTGTGTGTGTGTGTGTGTGTGTGTGTGTGTGTGTGTGTGTGTGTGTGTGTGTGTGCTGGTCCTAGGGCTTGAGCTCAGGGCCTGGCTACTATCCCTGAGTTTTTGTGTTCAAGACTGATGCTCCACCACTTGAAAGACACCTTCCCTACTGGCTTTTTGGTGGTTAATTGAAGCGAAGAGTCTCACTGACTTTCCTCCCTGGGGTGATTTGGAACTGCAGTCCTCAGATCTTAGCCTCCTGGCACCCAGCAATAGTAATAATGATTCTTATGATTAAATTGAAATATAGTGGCTAGAAGATTCGTAGATTCAGAGGCTCTCAAGTCTTACTTTCTATTTTTATACCAAATGAATATTTGGAGATGATGAGAAAACAGGATTCTGACTTAGTGCTTTGGATATTAACAGGACATTAAGATGTGTTCACTGAGTGAATCAGTGGCTTTCTCTCCAGCCTACCCTGGGACTGTGATAGCAATTTGCTATCTTATTATGTTAGGTTCACACCCTATTAGTATTTATTTTAGCTGATATAATGTAATTAGAGTATAATCATATCAATAGCTTTCAGATCATGTCAAAAAAATTAAAGTTCTTGAAATACCAGTGCTAATATGAAGTGATAGAAAATAGTTAATGGGATATGATGCTTGACTTGAGTTGGACAGCATGGTGAGGAGTGGACCGAGAGATGTCGTCAGAGTCTAGCTTCCTTGGAGTCTCCCATTTAAATGCTCATGGACTTGTGCCTTACATACCTTGTGTTAGCATCCTTTCTCTGATGGGTTTGTGATCACTTAACTGATTCTAGACACTAAAGTCCTTATTTGGGTCTAATAGGGTGCCTTCAGTGTGGCTTCATTACACAAAGACGAATGAAATTAAATGCCAGCTCCTTTCTAGGTGGATGTATGATTAGGCCCACAATCCTCTATTGTATCAGCAAGAGGGCCAGTGATGATTATTAGGTCCCCTGCCTCTGTCATTACACTTGATGATATTGTGACTTCTCAGCGCCTAAACCAAGCAATGGAATACAGAAGCTGGGCCTAATTATTCTTCTTTTCTACATGAAACAATCTCCAAAGTAGCCAGGTGGTTGCAGAGCACATCTCTAACACCATGGGAATGGGTGAGTCCCACTCATTGGTCACAACTCCAGTGTCCCAGGTCCCCTAGGAATTGGATGGCAAGTGTCATGCAGCTGGATAATCACTTCAAAGTGTTTTAGGTACGTATGAATCCTAGGTTTCCCCTGCTTCCAATTCTTCAGTCCTTTCTCCAGCACCTTGGCTGATTCTACATTTCCTCACATATCCCAGGGATGTAGGTGGGGGATTTGAGCAGGTAGAAAATTCTAGAAATGAAGTAAAAGGAAGATAAAGAAGTCTAAATGAATAGCTGGACCCTGCCTCCCACTGGGGCTTTTCCCTGGGTGTCTGGAGGTCATCCCCATGGCAGCTCAATTTCTAGCTCCCTCCTAGAAGGTTCCAGTCTCCACCTCAGTCCTCCATCTAACTTTGTGATTCTTTGGTGTTCCTGAAACATCACTACAAGCAACTCATTGGGGCTTGTTAGGTATGGGTCTGTAGGTGCAATTCGGAGGAAATAATTAACAATTACTTCTGAGGAGAAGTTTCCAGTCAGAGCCGCACCTTGTGGTGGCACATACATCTTGCAAAGAATTGTTATTTAAGCAATATTCCTTGAGAAATTGGTCGTTACCCACATTAAACGACTCAGTCCATTGCCAAGGATGGTTAACGCTCTAATAAACTGGTCATTAACTGCAGTAACAATGAATTTCGAGGGGATTATTGCTATTATAAACCTTAATCAATGGTTTATAACAGCAATAATGTGGTCCTTTTTCTTAATGGTAAGTAGGGCAGCTTGCACCATCGCCTTGAAAATGTTTTTCTGTGGTGCTGAGAAATCTGATGGGAAGCATTGGAAAAGGGCTGCCCACTCTTCAGAAACAAACTGAGCGAAGCAAAGACACTGTGGGGGCTCTTGATTGCCAGTCCCCCATTCTCCAGGGATGGGGATGGCCAAGGAGAAGGTTCTTTTCCCACCTACATCATGCACTGGGTGTCAGGACTCCTAGCTGTGTCTACCCAGCATGGGACCCTGATCTGAGGCAACGATCTCACAGGTGTCTCTCTATGTATGGACGGTGTATTGTAGAAGAAATGAGCCTGCAGGATGGCTGGCCACTGCCACCTTGCTGATATGCCAGGGTTATGAAATAGATGTGCTGGCCTTCAAGTGCATGACAGGCTCAGGCCTGTCATTAACTTGTCAGGGGATTCCAGAGGGCATGCTACCTTCCAGAGCCTCAGAAAGGAGGAGCTTCTCAAGTTTCTTTCTGGTGAAACCTGCTAAGGTTTTTTTTTTAAAGATAATACTGACACCTTCTATTAGTACACCATTATAGAGCAGTAACTTGCATAAAGTTTGATGTTGTTCTTCATTGTTTACATATTAACTAAATGAATTTTTTGCAACTGCTGATTTATGGTAGAGAATCCTGAGGCAGAGGGATTAAGAAACAGGTGATTTAATCACAGGTAGAAATGATATTTGAATATAGTAGTTCCCCTTATCCGAATAGGCCAAGTTCCAAGACTCCCAGTGGGAGTCTTGCACCTCTCTGTCTCTGGCTCTCTGTCTCTCTGTCTCTCTCTCTCACACACACACTTATATGTATTTCCCATACATACATATCTGTGATAAAATTAAATTTATAAATTAGACACAGTACAGAATTAACAGTAAGAAATCACAATTATAGTCATGTACTATGCTAAAAGTTATATAAATATGGTTTTCTCTTTCAGTTGACATGCAGTGGTTTTATATCTATATTGTATTTATATATATAATTTATAATATTTAAATATTGTATACAGTTTTATAATACATTATAATAGGTATTATATGTATAATTCATAATAGATACTCTGGACAAAGGGTAAGCAAGATGGAGCAGAATAACACCAAATCTTATCAGACTATTCATATTAACGCACAGTTTAAAACATATGAACTACTTATTTCTGGAATTTTTCCATTCATATTTTTAGACATAATCAGCTGTGGGTAATCAATCATGGAAAGCAAAACTGTGGATAAGGGGGCCACTGTTCAGGAATCTGGTGCCTGTTCTTATTCCTTACACTCTATTGTTACTCTGAAAGTCCCTCTGCATGTTTAATTTGATCCTCAGATCCTTAGAAGTGGGCAGTCTGGGTTTACAATGAGGAAAACAGGAGCTGGACACTGGGCCTGCTTATGTTGATGTGGCATTCTGTTCTGTCTTGTATCCTGCTGGGAAGACTTTATGCTGGTCCTGTGCCAAGAGGCCCCAGATTCAGGAGATGCTCTTTCCAACTGTGTGGCCTGGCTGCATTCTGAGGGCAGACAGGACCTCACTGAGTATTCCTCTTACACCAAAAGGAGGATGAAATCTCCTCCCTTCCCACACCACACCGGAAGCACCTCCAGCAGGTAAGAGAGCTGCTGCTTTCGGTAGCCCAGCATTGCATAGAACACGCTGGACAATGGACTTTGCAGTATGCAATGGAAAATGTACTTGGTGCTAGAGTATAAGAACATGTAAAGCATCTGAAGAAGGACATGATGAACCCATGTACTCACTGTAAGGTAAATTAAAGTAGGTTGCCTATGAAGAGAACACCAGGCTGTATGTATTCAGGCAGGAAGAGAAGCTTGTTTACTGAACTGCCATGCATGGTGGAGACCACATGGCTGAAGGAGGCTGGCTGAGGTCCAGCCTGGGTTTAAGTAGGGAAAGGGCAGGGAGAAGATGCAGCCAGGTGAGGGAAGCTGTGGCCACACCTGATGCAGATGTGACTTCAGGGCCTGGAACCCTCCCACAGTCTGATGAGATGGGGGGGAGGGGAGTGGTGAGGGCAGTGGCCCAGGATGTAATCTCCAGGTGTGCCAGTGACCTACTTGACACAGGTACTGGGCAGAGACTTGCCTTCCCAGGGTGGACCTTACACTCATTACCAGCACTAGTGATATTAACTTGTGGCCTGTCTTGTTTCATCAAATCCCCCCTCCTCCTTCCTTTCCCACCTTGGATTATTTTGGAGTAAACTGTAACTATAACACCATCCGTCTGTTCCCATTTCAGTGTGCATATCTCAAGATTAAAACCAATAATTGCAATATCACCACTCTGCCTTCAAAACTGAGTAACAATTCCTTCAAATCACCAAATGCCCAGTCATATTTCAAGGTTCCCAGCTTGATCACAAATGTGTTTGATTCTCTTGCTCTAGCTCCCTTTTCATCCCTTCCAAGGTTTGATTCCATTTGCTCCTCTAAGGCGGAGAGTGTATACTCAATGACCTGGATTTGCGGTGGCTGGGTGGCTGAAAGGAGCAGGAGATGTGTAGTTCAAGAGGGCCTTTGAATGGCAGTGCTTGTTTGCAAGCCACATTGTCATGCCCAGGTGTTTTCTATGTACCCTTAGAGGAAATGTTCAGTTTTACCTTTTGTTCAGTGGACTCTGGGAACAGATTTGCTCTGGGACAAGAACATAGCTCTCCAGAGCTCTCTTCCTGTCAGACAGCCTGTGTGCAGGGGAAGCTGTGGACTTTGTGACCTTTCTCAGGAAGGAGGGTAGTGATGATGATAGCTGCATTTCCACCAGTAGCCCATAGTACCCTCTATCGAGCTAGCTAGTCTTGAGGTGCTTTGGTAATAGGGATGGGCAAAACCCCAATCCTCTTGCTTAGCCTGGTCATGTGATAACCATCTGATGGATCTTGCCACCTCACCCTTCCTCCCATTTCCTCAGGTGTAACCTGAGAGGGTTGGATTGGGTCTGTTTTATAAAGGAGTGTGAGACTCCCCTACGGGTATTTTCAAGATTTATAGTTTCTTTTGAATGTATTCATATTTAGGTGTCAAACACCAGGGTTTTTTTTTTTTTTTTTCCAGTTGTGGGGCTTGGACTCTGGGCCAAGGCGCTGTCCCTAACTCTTCAGCTCAAGGTTAACTCTCTACCACTTGAGCCACAGGACCACTTCAAGTGTTCGGGTGGTTAATTGGAGAAAAGAGTCTCACAGACTTTCCTGCCCGGGCTGGCTTTGAACCATGATCCTCAGATCTCAGCCTCCTGAGTAGCTAGAATTACAGGCGTGAGCCCTCAGTCCCCAGCTTGGAGTTGGTTCTTAATGGAGGTAGAGGATTTACGCTCTGGGGAGGGAAGGTCTAGCTCATCGGGTTTCTGGGTAGATAGCAAACAACTAGCTTTTGATGTTTTCCTGCAAGCTGTAAGGACTTCTACCTAGGCACCATGGCTTTTAAAACATTGAAGCTAGGTGCCATAATCTTAGCTATTCAGAAAGGTGAGATTTGAGGATTTGGGTTCAAAGCCAACCCAGGCAGGAAAATTCATGAGGTATTTTTTGTTAGTTTGTTTGCTTTTGGTTGGTCGTGGGGCTTAAACTCAGGGCCTAGGAGCTGTCCCTGGACTCTTCAGCTCAAGGTTAGTTCTCTACCGTTTTGAGCCACAGTGCCACTACTAGTTTTCTGGTGGTTTATTGGAGATAAGAGTTTCACGGCCTTTCCTGTTATGAGACTTTGAACCTTAATCCTCAGATCTCAGCTTCCTGAGTAGCTAGGATTACAGGTGTGAACCACTGGGGCCTGGCCAGGTTTTTTTTTTTTTTAAATCCAACCTCCCCACAGCAGAGGGTTTCAGTGTGGGAATGTCTAAATTCTTAAACAAGCCTGTGGACCTTGGGTTTCCCCAACCCACCAATGCAGGACTGAGAGACATGTCTTCCAGGAGAGCTTTAGCCAGTGACTCTAGGAGTGACAATGAGACTCTCTCTTCGAAGCTGTTCCTGGTGCTCCAGGCAAGGTATGTTCAACCACGGTGATGTGAGCCCTGGGAATGTCGTGTGCTTTGGGAGTGTGGTGAGGGGCTGATTCAGAGACAGGACAGACCAGGACATTGAAATGGTGACATTGGCAAAGCTGCCCAATGCCAACTTGCCTTTTCCAGAAAAGCTGTGGTCACTCTCACTGTGTAGCCTGACATTTGAGAGCCTGGTAGATCTAGGGCTTGCCCACAGGTGCCTACTGGGCGATATAGCCTCTGTCCTTCAGGGTCAAAGAAGGTCTTTTCTTCCTATAGGTGAGAAACTTACTTGAGCTATAAAAAGTACCAATCTAAACTTCCTACGCCTTGGCTGCCTCCCCTTGCCTATCCAGCCCTGAGCCAGGCTGAGGGGGGAACAGATCTGCTAGGAGACTCTCAGCCTGTGTGGAAAGGGAGCTGGTAAGGCCCTGGGAAGAGGGTGGGGCATAAAAAGACTGATCTGGAATAAACTGAAAAGTTTACTCTGTGTAGCTTTGAAATAAAAAAGCTCATTCAGAAAGTTAATGATTTATTTTATAGTTTCATTATCAGGGTCACATTACTCAATAGCATTTCAAACATGTCATTTGTACAAACTATGGTAATTAAAATTTATAACATACTTCATCAGCAGCATATGAATCTTTTAGCCGGCACTCTGCTGTCATATAAACAGTGTAATTTCAGCTGCAATTCACCCTTTATTGGCTCTCATTTGTGATTTAACAGCCATCAATGACTGTGCTATAAAGAATAAATTAACCATCCGTAAACCTTATGATGACAGGGACAGTCAAATAGACTTAACTGCCTTCCGTCTAGCTTTTGGAGCCGACCAAGAGCAGGTGAAGGCCAGGTACATACCAGGTCCCCTGCTTAAAAGACCTTGTGGGCTCTTGCTGCCTCCTAGCTGGACCCAAAGTTCCTTAGGTTGCCACTAGCAAGAGTATTATTAGCATCTCTGTTCTTGGGGTAGGAAATGGGGGCAGGAACAGACATTCAAAGACTCCAGCTGGAACATTCACCCCCAGGAAGGTCTCCAAACAACACTCACCAATAGATGTCAGTGGAGAATCTTTGGACGTACACAGGGGCACTTCTGGTTATCTGGTGATGGAGAGGGAGAAAAATTGGTGGCTGGGTCTAGCACCACTAACCATTCCATGAGCAGAGAAATCCCTACATTCTTATCCTACGAGAGGAAAACAGGCCCAGAGAGGGGAAGGGCCTTGCTAAGGGCTGTGCTGTGTCAGTGGGCACAGTTGGGAGAGACCAGGACCGGAGTGTGAAGGTGACACCTCACAGAGCAGACTCTCTCAGGGAGTGGCAGTACCACCAGTGGACTATACACACTGCTTCCTGAAGGCCACGCTCCCGGGCGCCCCCTGGAGGCGGTGACTAGGACACGGTGGCCTCCCTATGTCTCACACTGTACATAGCTCGTAAATATGAAGTAGAACACATTTGTTACTGAGACATCTCCAAGGAGCCTGGGTCACGCAGGCCAATAAAATTGGCCTCATAAATTCATCTTGACATGCAGGATTACTCCAGCCTGCTGAGGTCACCTTCCTGCCCTGATTTATGGGTAGCCTATGGGTTAATAATACTGTTTACCAAGTGTCCCTTCCGGGGCCCTCCTCTGCCCCTCCCCTACTTGGAGCAGATTGGAAGCTTCTAGAGCAGAGCTTCCCTCTGATCCGGAAGGGTGTGGTGGAAGGCATGAGTTAAGTATTGAATTCTCTGTTGTTTAAAAGCAACCCTTCCTTTTCTTCCTGGACATTGCCTGAAGTGACTTCCATTCAGGGCTTCCTTTGGAGTTTAAGGAGGAATGGTGGCTTGCAGATTGCCCTTGTCACCTGGGTGCTTGTGGCATTAGACAAGAAGTGTAGAGTTGGGAGCTATTCACACTCCTGTGATTTTCAGTGGCTAGTCTGCTTAGAAAATGTCTTCTAGCGGGCTACTATGTAGCTCAGTGGCAAAGCGCTTGCCTAGCAAGACAAAAAAATACAGTTAAAAAAAAAGAAAATGGTAGAAAACTAAAGCTAGATCCTTATATATCACCCTGCTCCAGAATCAACTCCAAATGGATCAAAGACCTCGGAGTCAAAGCAGACACTCTGACAACATTACAGAATGGAATAGGAGAAACCCTAGGTCTCCTTGGCGCAGGCCAAAATTTTCTTAATAGAGACCCGGAAACACAACAAATCAAAGAAAGGTTGGACAAATGGGATTGCATGAAGTTGCAGAGCTTCTGCATGGCAAAGGACATAGCTAGCAAGATCCATAGAAAGCCCACGCATTGGGAGAAGATCTTCACTAGCCATACAACGGACAAGCATCTCATATCTAAAATATACTTGGAACTCAAAAAATTAAATCCCCCAACAACTAATCCTCAAAGAAACAACTGCCCAATAAATAAGTGGGCTAAAGACTTAAAGAGAAACTTCTCTGAAGAAGAAAGAAGGATGGCCAATAGACACATGAAGAAATGCTCAACCTCCCTAGCCATAAAAGAAATGCAAATCAAAACAACATTAAGATACCACCTCACCCCAGTTAGAATGGCAAAAATCAAGAACTCTAATAACAACAGATGCTGGAGGGGATGTGGACAGAAGGGAACCTTTTTTCATTGTTGGTGGGAGTATAAACTTGTTCAACCACTTTGGAAAGTAGTATGGTGGTTCCTCAAAAGACTCCATATAGAGCTCCCCTATGACCCAGCAATCCCACTTTTGGGCATTTACCCAAATGTTTACAAACAAGACCACACTAAAGCTACCAGCACAACTATGTCTATTGCAGCATTATTTAGCATAGCTAAGATATGGAACCAACCCAGATGCCCCTCAGTAGATGAATGGATCAAGAAAATGTGGTATATATACACAATGGAATTCTATGCCTCCATCAGAAAGAATGACATTGCCTCATTTGTTAGGAAATGGAAAAACTTGGAAAAAATTATATTAAGTGAAGTAAGCCAGGCCCAAAGAAACATAGGTCCCATGGTTTCCCTTATTTGCAATATCTAGTATATGTATGAGTCAAGTGGAAAAGGTCAGATAAGGTGATGTTAGGAAAAGGAAACCTAAGATATGTATTTAAATGTTTTTTTTCTTTCATGCATTTGTTTCTAATACATTTATTAGATTATTTCTTTGTTGCTTTGTATGTCCCTCCCCCATGGTGTAACCCCTGCTTTCACTGTATTTGATGTTGGTATAATTTGTGGAGGGGAAGGGGAAAAACAAGTCGTTTAAATAAGGATACAGGTGGACCTGTTGCAACAATGAGAAGTACAAGTTGTCATGTCGAAAATGAACTTTACAACTTTGGTGGGGGGGGGAGGATTGAGTGGGTGGGGGGGTGAGGGGAGGCTGGGAAGGGATGGGAAGGGTAAACAAAGGAGGCTACAATGTTTGATAGGAAATGTACTCATTATCTTGCCCATGTAATTGTAACCCCTCTGTACAGTATGTTCACAATAAAAAAAAAAAAAAAGAAAATGTCTCCTATCCCTCATGTGTAGGGGAGATGGCCTGTAGAGGTCCACAGCCTGAGCTTTCTTTTCTAAAGACAGAGGGTAAAGTGGTAACAATATGAAAAGGCCTCTCATAGAAACCTGGAGATTCTCTGAGCCTTTATTTAACTTTATTTTAACTTTTACAAACATCCAAATGTTAACTGAGGTTTCTCTTAAACTGTTTCTCAACTGCAAGCAAGTCTCTTTTAACGTGTAAAACAACACTTGGACAGTTAAACTTCTGGGGAGAACTTTCTAGTGACCTGCGCTCAAGATCAGATCCTGGATCATTGCACAATAAATAAACAAGTGAGAGTAGAGGCCGGAAGCCTCGAGGCTCCTGGGTTTTCCCTCAGGGTCCAGAACCCAACTGAAGATAACTTCAAGGGTAACTTTGATCAACCTTTCTCGGGTAGGTTATAGACAGATTTATTATCTTCAGTCAAATTAGCAAACAATTCCTAAGACTTTTTTTTTTCCAAGAGTATGGAAGGTCCAGGAATTAGGCAATTTCTGCCCTGGAGGTACTTCTATCTACTGGAAAATCATAAGGAAGAGAACATTCTTTGGCTGATTTGGTGTGACAATAGAGGTACAAAGAACTTGAGTAGATGAGAAAGTAAGACTGTGAGTGCAATTGGGGGAAAATCCTAGAAGTAGTTTGGAGGATGGACTATTATTTCTTCAAATACTTCTGAAGTCTAGCACAAATCCTAGCCCTTTTGCATGCACATGACTTTCCTCTACTCTCTCTAGTCTCTCCCTATACCCTGGCTCTCTTCCTGTTTTGAGGAGGACATGTGCCTGGAGTGCTAGGATGACAGTTTCAAGAGCCTGTGACTGCTTTGGTCACTTGAAGAGGTCTGGGGTGTGAAACAGCCCAGCTGTGAAATATACTGCTGGCTTTAGCCAAGGCCAGCTCTGGAGAAAGTGCCATCTGTTTTTACCATAGGCTTGGTGCTTCTTACATATGCATACAAGCTTCCAGGTGAGAATGAGGCGTTGGAGACACCTCCCAGTCCTAGAGGAGGGAGAAGAAATGGGGAGAGTGAGACTTTGCCACAATGAGGTGGCTAGACAGATGAAACCAGGTTTTTAACCCTATACCCAAAGTTGAGAAATCTCACATTAGGTACACTTGCTTCCACATTCCAAATTAAGGGACATGGTGAAGGGGACAAAGAAAGAAGCTTTGCTAAATGGCAGCCATGGGAAGATGGCACCTCAGTATATCTGTAGCCAGGGGCACAGATGATGGTTTCAGATTAAATGGGAATAATTGGGGCAAGATGTGTGAAAGGTAGATGTAGTGAAGGCAGTCTCCAGCTACAGGTGGACCACGAGTGGAACATTATCTCAGTCTTTGCCCTTCAAGGAGTTCCAGTGAATTGTAATCACTTTACCACAGGAACAAAACAGGAAGGAGGTGGTCTGCAGAGTTTTGTACTGTTCTCTGTAAGATAAAAGGAAGATGGTCATGCTTATCTGAGTGGCACTTGGCCTTCTACCTAAGGTGCTTATCAGTAAATCTTATCTTTCCTCCAGAAGCCCAAGAGGATTGCCATGGGAATGCAACGGAGATTAGTTGAAGAACACAGATACAAAGTCGAGAGCCTCTAGGTGGGGGCTCAGCAAAGGCATTTTTTAATTTGGCTCTTAGAAAAACAGTCCTAAGTCACAGGAAGACTCAGAGGTGGCTTCAGGTGGTCTGACAGTCTGTTGTCTCTATTGCCTAGGTTGATTCTTCTTATAGTAGGAGTCACTGGTGCCAGCCATTCCAAGATGGCTGCCAAGGAGTCAGTTGGTCAGGAGAATGGCTCAGGACAAAGAACACAGGTACAAAATGATGATGTCTAGCTTTTATCTTGCTTCTATTAATTCATGAGCCTAGCCAAAGCAGCTTTTAAGGTGCCTTTTACAGCTTTAGCCGGGCATTCACTTGAAGGAGAGCACGTAGAGAAGCTTAGCCACAAGGCCAAGGTTACATATTTAGTGGGTGACCCTAAAGCCCATACTTTCCAAAATCCTATCAAGGGCTTTTCAATCATTCCGGGAGGCTGGCACTGTGACAACAGATGTGGTCAGCCTCAGAACTGGCCAGTGGCAGAGTTAGTCTTGACTTTGGGTCTTCTACTTCACTTGCCCAATTCCCACTTGACCAATAGGATAGGAGGAGTATTCTTCCTCTCTAGAAAAATTGCTCACTCTGGTGAGGACAAAGCTATGGGTAACTTGAAAAGCATCATTATCATTGTGGAGATATTGCTAGCTATCTCTCTGGATCTGTCTATCTAGCTATCTCGTATCTGTATCTATATGTAGATGTGTCTGTGTGTATTTAGGTTAGAATACAAAGCTGGCTGTAATCTCTGGGACTTGGAGGATTGAAAAGCCTTCAGTTCTTTCTCTAATGCTCTGTTCAAGAGCTACTGCAGGTTGTGAATTTTCACAAGTCTGTTGAGGTTATCAGCTGACTTCTCTCCCACTACTTTCTCAAGCAGTACAATTGTTCTCTTAAACTTGTTGTTCTATTGCAGTCTCTGCATCAAAAAAAGGCTAAGTGTGGGCTGGGAAGTTGGCTCAGTGGTAGAGTGCTTGCCTCACATGCATGAGGCCCTGGGTTCGATTCGTTAGTACCACCACAGTGCCGGAGGTGGCACTGTTGCTCAAGTGGTAGAACACTAGCCTTGAGCTGAAGAGTTGAGGGACAGCGCCCAGGTCCAGAGTTCAGCCCCCACAACCAACAAAAATACAAACAACAAACAACCCCCCCCCCCCCCCACTAAGTGTAAAGGGATCAGTTTCCTTGACATTCATGCATCAAGTATTACTGGTTTTGTTTGGTAGCTCTGAGCCCTTGACATACAAGTTCCTCTATTCTGGTCTTAATGTCTAATATTAATCTCTGTTCACACATTAGACTTAACAATGATATAAGGTTCCTATCAGACTAAGAAAGGTGAAAGGGTTCAGGCAGCCATAGAGTTCTTAGAGGCCTTGCCAATGGCCAGAACAGAGAGTGAATACAGATGCAGAGTCATTGTAGACTGTTAGGAAGTTACTACTATGGAAACGTTACGATGAGCTCTTCTCCCTCTTGAACAACTAATGTATGCTGATAAAAACTTTAATTAATACAAAAAAGAACTTGGTCATGGAACTCTTAAGGCAGAGCTGGTCCAAGCTGCAGAATTGATACCAGGCTTGCTGGGACAATGGTGAAACAAGTAGGTGGGTCATGTCTAGACGGGGCATGGAGTGGTGTTGAGCCCTGGGAGACAGAGTGAGGAGTTCATGGCGTGTCTATCCTTGGTTGGTACCAGGTCTGATAACAGGTTGGTGTGTGCATTCACACCTTAGTGTTAGGTCTCCCTTCTTTTCTATGATTCAGCTAAGCGAACGCCATCATTTCTTGCTCTACTGTGTTGGATAAGGTCATGAGCCTTTGTGTATGTATGTGTGCTTGTGCTGAGGCTTGAACTCAGGTGTTTGCACCTCATCTGGTTTTTCTTCACTCAAGCCTGGCATGGTGCCACTTGAGATGACTGCTGTTGATTAATTGAAAGTAAGATTCTCATGGATTTTTCTGCCTGGATTGCCTTCACATGATGATCCTTGGATCCCAGCCTTCTGAGATGCTAGAATTATAGGAATGAACCACCAGCTCCAAGGACCTCCTTGACTTCTATGGGTTTGCCACACCCACCAATCTGTGTGTTCTTGATTTAATTTGGCAAGTAGGTAGTAATCTTTTCTTTGCATAAATAAGTGGTCTCCACAAAGGTCTTCTAAAAAACAAACAAAACAAAAATGAGGATTCAGAGACATAGTTTAGCTTGGCCTACCATCAGAGAAGACTCCATGAGTTGGAACTAGTCTCCTCCAGAGGGCCCTTGGTGGACATTGTTGTGTTCAGTTGGGGCGGGGGTGCAAGGTGGGAGGTGAAGTGAGCTGTCTGAACAGGAGCAAGGCATGTCACAAGGAGCAACCTTGCCACAAAGGTACACTATCTGCCCTGGGAGCCATGCTGCACTTTTGGAACCTGATCCCAGAGGTGTTGAATAATGTTGTAAGATGACAATACAGACAAGTTGAGACACGGTCAGCAGCCATGTAGCTTTGTTCTAGACTTAATCCTCCTGCTCACTACCTGCTTTTGGCATTGATTAAACCCCTCTTGTTTAAACTCCTTGACTTTCCCATTTGTCCACCGGCGGTTGTAGGTGATGACTGAGACAGTACACAGAGGTTGGTTTTGGAGATGGGGAGCCCCATTACTCTTCACTTGGCTTCTTAGACACCCTTAAAATTATTTAGCATGTAGCTGGTCACTGGTTGTTCATAAGACTGAGTTCTGAGGATTGCAGTTTGAAGCTAGCCTGGGCAGGAAAGACTTGTGAGACTCTTATATCCAATTGACCACCAAAAAGCCAGAAGTGAAATTGTGGCTCAAGCACTTGAGCAAAGAAGTAAGAGTCAGAGCTCAGGCTCTGAGTTCAAATCCTAGTACTGGTGTGCGCACATACACACACACACACAGAGTTATTCAAGTGTAGGTATTTCTAGTGACAAGATGGTATAAACTGAATTGTACCCCAGTACATTAGCACATGACTATATATGGAGAAATGGTTCTTAAAAATGTGGCAAAGGGATCTGGGTGCTGGTAGCTCACACCTGAAAGGCCTAGCTACTCAGAAGGCTGAGATCTGAGGATCATGGTTCAGTTTGAAGCCAGCCTGGGCAAGAAAGTTTGTGAGAATTCTTATCTCCAATAAACTATTCAGAGAAGGCCAGAAGTGGCACTGTGGCTCAAGTGGTAGAGTGCTAGCTTTGAGAAAAAGAATCTCAGGGAAAATGCCCAGTCCCTGAGTTCAAACCCCACATCAGACAAAAAAAATGACCAAGTAAAATGTTGCTTCTTACCATGCCCTAATCCAGTATGACGCAAGTGGGTGCAGAAGGAAGGGAGGCCACCTAAAAGCAGAGAGAAGGCAGCAGTCCACAGCCAAGGAGAAAAGCTTCAGAAGAAGCCAGCCTTGCTGATATCTTGATCATGAACTCCTTGGCTTCAGGAATTGTGAGGAAATAAATTTCTGTTGTTTAAGCCACTCAGCTTGTGATACTTTATTATAGCTGTTCTAGCAGATTAATACATGTGGCAGGATGACTTATTCATTGTGCTTCGAGACTCTTTGGGGAATTTCAGAGCAATCTTGTTGAACATGGAGGCTTAATGAAAGGACTGTCTAACAAGATGCTCCCTTAGTCCAGGCCTAAGGTACCCAGATGAAGCCAGAGTAGACTGGGGATGACTGAGTGGGTCTCACGTTTTCCACTTACCAGGGGAGGAACTCTCATTATGTTCCTGTATTTAATCCTCCCATTGGCCCTGTGAAGAAAGGATCACAATATCTAATTTACTGATGAGGAAATAGAAGCTTAAGAAACTTGACTCCAGCCACACTGTGAATCTCAACAGAGCTTCAGCAGAACCAGAGGCTTTGATGACTGATTTGCTGACATGTTTCACCTCGGATCGGCCTGGGGAACATAACTTGAGATCTGAACTCAACTAGAAAGGTGACCCACTGGAAGAGCAATTTGGGGGAAAAATTAATAAATAAAGGCAAGACACCGAATTTCTAAACCTTTCTCTAATCAGGACAAATGGCTGTGGGCTTGCGGTTTGCTGAGATAGTCTGCCACAGCTCAGAATGCAGCTCTTGCCACAAGCCAATGCCTCACTGGCTTTGAAATTTATGCTGGAATTTAGACAGAGAACACAAATCACTGTAATCTCTCGATGAAAGATCACTGTCTCTGCAAATGCATTACCTGCTTGGAAAGCGACATGTTAAAAAATGCTGATAATATATGGGCACAGGGAGAGCCATTTCCATGCCTGGGCACCTCCAGCTAAAATACGCACACCTGCACAAGAGGCGGCAGATGACAAAGTAAGTCACTGGGGCCCAGGATCAGCTTCTGTGTCGGGCAGTGACTCTGACACTTGGAACAAAAGATAATAGGAGCCTGTTGGGGTGTCACCTCAACTCCCCAACATGGATATCTTGGAGGCAGGAGGCCTGAGCCAACATGTTCATCCATTCCTTTCCTACCAGGGTTTACGTGGGAGAGATGGAGACAATGACCAATGCTCAGCTCACTGTGTGACCTCTTGAGGAAGCTCAAAATGCGAGCTTATCTTTTGTTCCTTTCGTCCCTCTGGTCTTGTTCTGTCTCTCTACTAGCTCCATGTGCTGCTTTGGTGATAGCCTCGCTCACCTGAAAACACCTTCTCCCCCCGCCAAAAGAAACCCCTCAGTGTCCATGTAGGGGTATAGGAGGAGGAGGCCACAGGCCTCTCTGAACTTGCCTTCTTCTGCCCCTATTCTTCTGTTTCTCCCTGATCTAACAAGGCGGTGGGGGGTGGGGGGGGGAGGGTGGGCTTGGAGTTATCCAGACCTACTTTTTCTGATTGTAACTGCTGCATTGGGACTAATTGCTAGTGTGACCTGAGGCAAGTTCCTGCTTCCCTAAGCCGCCCCCCCCCTCAGCCCAGCTTCCTCCCCCACTCTCAGCCCCCAGCCACTCTGAGTTCTGGCTCAAGGCTGCATCTCCTTCTTGTGCGCACTCCTCGATCTTTCCTACTGCAGCGTGCTTTCCAGTGCCAAGGCTACTTTTCCTATTGCCTCCGCTCAGGAGCAAAGCAATTCTGAGTCTAATGGGCCTGTAGAACAGGTGCATCCCTCTTGCTGTAACCATTACCGGATAAACAAAGCAAAAAGAACCCAAGCCCAAGTACATTGTCCTAAAGGGGAAAATAATACTTTGAAATGGTCAGAACATTTACCAGCCCCAGGAATGAGAAACCACAGAGATATCCTTAGATGTACTTTTCCCTGTAGAGCTGTGAGCGTTAATTTCTGCTGACCAGCCACCCGGCCTGGGCTAGCCCCTACCATCCAGGGGGAGGTCCTGGAAGAAAACATCATCTCTGCCTTTTTTTTCTTATTTCTGATAGAAATTAAAAAAAAAATCCAGGAATAAAGTATGATCTGGAATGTGTGTTTATAGACATTCAGAGCTGCTCTGAAGGCAGAGGGGACATTTCTTGGAGGATGTTCTGAGAGGAGGCTTTCACAAGCCTGTTTGATGGACCTGTCTGGCATGTGCCAGGATGAAGGTCTGCAAGATGTTACTGTTGAGCTGGCTTGGCATGCTGGAGGGGAGCACTTCTGCCTGTGTGTGTGTGTGTGTGTGTGTGTGTGTGTGTGTGCACGCATATGCACGTGTGCATATCCTGGGGATTGAATTCAGGGTGTTATGCTCTCACTTAGCTTTCCTGCTCAAGGCTGGCACTCTACCACATAAACCATACTTCCACTACTGGCGTTTGGCTGGTTAATTGGGGATAAGACTCCCTCAGATATGTGTGCCCTGGCTGAGATTCTCAGATCACAGTGTCCTGAGTGGTTAGGATTAAAGGTGTGAGCCACTGGCACCCAGTGACTTCTGCTTCTTAGGAGTGTGCAACAGGTCCATTGTGTTGGAGCCTGCTTTCCATCCACAGTCATTCTCCAAAGGTGGTTTTTGGCTCCCTCAATCTAAAAGGTGTGGAGCCCAAACATAATGCCTTTTGTGTGCTGGCCTTCTTTTCATGTGATAATGAGATCTGAATCCTATGTTGCTTATGAACAGGTGACTGAGTTGTCATTGACCCCTACGCACTCTACCGTGTCTTTCATTCTGTGTCATACTGATACGGTCATACTCATACTCATACTTCACACTGTGTCTTTTATGTCTCCATTCACTCTACTGTATCTCTCATCTTATGTTTGCCTCGTATGGAATGACAAGTTTATCAAGCAGGCACATGGGTGCTAAATTCCTACTTGAGGTCTGACAATGCATTTAGTAAATAAAAACATTCCTTTATAGGCTGAAGGAAGAAAAAGGAGATTAAAAAATACAGTGGAATGAATGATGGGGGAAAAGAAAGGAAGAGGTAATTGGCTTGGCCAGGACAGCCTTTTGAACAGATGTGAGCTAGCACACGTGCAGATGTGGAAATTATTCATCTAAAGTATTTATTGAGCTGGGGTGTAGCTCAGTGGTAGAGAGGCTGCTTAGAATCAAGAGGGTTCTTTGTTCAACTCCCTGGTACCACTAAACAATATATTTCTTTATTGATGGCTAATTTTGCATCAAGTACAATAGAAAAATGTAGATTCTTGTTCTTATGGAACACACATGAAAGAATCACAAGAACGCATATGGAGGATGGAGCTGTAGAAATGCTAAAAAAGGAGAATTACATGGTCCTACGAGAGCGCAACATGGAAGGATTTTTTTTTAAAGCTGAGGAAGTCAGAGAAGACTTCCTTGAAAGGTGATAATGACCATAAGATCTGAGGATGAATAGTTTACTAGATGAACTGAAGGAAATACAGCCACATGTAGCACAGCATATGTAAAGACCTGGAACTTGAAAATGTATTTTTAATAGACAAAAATAACAAAGAATTACAATCAGTGTATATAAAAGACTATCAGAAATCAATGAGAAAAGTGCACACAATCTTATTAAAGTAGAAAAAGAAGAGCATGTACACAGGTGATACATATATGTGTATATAGATGCGTATATATGTATCTATCTATCTGTCTATATATTGATTGCAGACACTCCTTTATAATATTTAACTTGCAAGTATGGCAGAAGATATGGTGGGAGGATATTGAGGGGCAAGCACTATAGTAATCAACTTGAAATTACATCTTAAAGTCATATTTTCTTATATCCTGTGTTATATACCAGAGTTCTAAGGAGGTCCTGTATATGGTTGTTCAGATCTGCATTGTTAATAACAGAAAAACAGAAGTAAACTAGGAGATGATGTGATTGGTGATCCATAGGAAAGAGGAATTTACATGCTATGGTTTCAATGTCCTTTCTGAAACTCAAGCTGAAATTCAGATGCCATTATAACATTATAAAAGATGGGACTTTAAGAGTGGTAGTCCAGGAGGTCTTAGTCCTCACCAACTGCCCTCACATAAAGTCATTGTTATGGAAATGAATTAGTCACTGGGATCCTGATAAAATGATAAGCTTGGTCACCTTTCCCTCTCTGTCTTGTGTGTTCCCCTCTCTTTCTATCTTCCATGGAATGATGTAGCTCAAAGACCCTTACCAGTTTCTGGTCTATGCTCTTGGATTTTCCAACCTGTGGAACAATGAATAAAATGAATTATTATAAAGTAAAAGCAACTAAGTTATTTTAGGAGTAGTGATAAATATGTGCAGTAATATTCACATATATCATATATATATATGCAAGAAATACAACTCCACATAGTAAGGCAAAAGAAGAAAAATACAAGATTCAAGTGATGATTATCTGGAGCTGGTTAGCAGGAGGATTAAATGTGAGGTGACCAGATGGTTAGCTATAGATTATCATTAAGATCTTTATTTTTGTTTTGGCTATGGATTTGTGAGTGCATATTATATTACTTTCTAAAAAAATACATGAATGAATGAGAAGTCAAGCCAAGCTATTTATGGTAAATAATGAGACTGGAATCATTAAGATTATAATTGATATCACCCTGTGCCTCTGAGATTAGAAACCAAGTCTTAACATTGGAGAGGGATTTCTTTTCCAGACTGTGTGACTGTGTAGCTGGCAAGACAGATGTGGTATGTGAGGTGAGATGCATCTGGTGGGTAGATGGGGTAAAAGCTATTGAGGATTTTGTAGTATGCTGACAGGATTGTATCGTATATTTCACACAACTCATTTTGAGTATACTGTGGTAGTTAATTACAATAGTAGAAGTAAAGGGATAAGAGAATCTAAGGAAGACTGGTTGGGAGGCTCTATCAACCTCAAGGTAAGAAGTGACAATAGTTTAGATGAGAGGAGATGAGAAGCTGAATCCACAGAATAGTAGCAAGTACAATTGACATCATTCAGTTGGAGAAAGAAGAGGAATGAGACGAGTGGATGCTTATGTGTTACTGTGAAATAGGTAGACGATGGATCTGTTTCTGGGAAAGAGGTTGGGAGGATGAATTTGGTTTAATACATGCTAAGTTTGAGGTGGATTTTGAGACTTCCAAATGAGCAGCTGGACACAGAGCTCTGTAACTTAGGTGGGGTCTAAGTCAGTTGAGGAAGATACACAAATAATTCATCATCGATTTAAGCTGTGGAAGTTGGTAAGTGCTGAGAAGGAGACTGTAACATGAGAAGAGGTACAATAAGAAACATAATACACAATGCAACTCAGCAACCTTACTTAACTAAATAAAGCAGGCCATGCATGTCCCATGATGAGAGTTTGTCATAAATCAAGGATTATGATTAATCCAAGTTAGCAAAAACAGCACAGATATTGGGAAAGATTAAGGCTTTTCCAGAAGGAAGAGAAAGCCAGTATCTCTGGAGTATAGCTGCTGCGGTAAGGTAGGCGGAAAGGTGGATAAGGGTGAGTCCATCCAGCTCACTAAGGATCACATTGAGCATTTTTTCTCTCTATCCTGACAGTACTGAGAAAGCTTTAGAGTTTAAAAACCTTTAGAAGTCTTGTTTATTTTAAAGGGATAATATAAATTTCCATACAATAAAATGCACCCAGTTTAGGTACCTGTTTAAGGATTTTTGACAAATATTCCTGTTCAATGTCACCACTGGAATCAAGATATGGAGCGTTTCTGTCACTTCCAATGTTTCTCATGGACACATTTGTTCATTCAATTTGTGTAAGTGGAATTTCACAGTATATACTCTTCTTTTGTGTCTGGAATTTTCACTTAGCAAAATATTTTTTTTTCTTTTTTAGGTTTATTTATGCCATTGCCTCTATCAGAATTCATTCTTCTTTTTCATTGGGACTACATAGTATTCCACTATTCACCTGTGGATGAACACTTCCTCCTTAGGTTTTTTTGCTGGTTAATGGGAAGTAAGGGTCTTTTGATTTGTCTGCTTAGGCTGGCTTTGAAGCTCAGTCTTCAGACCTCGGCCTCCTGAGTAGCAAGGATCAGTGGTGGCCATCAGGTTTCCTAGGACTTGAACATACTCCAGTGTATGTTGGCTCTAGAGATAGTTTTGCTCATAGCACTCTAATAGCCATTCTTTGCCTACTTGAATATTTAGCTAAAGATGCATCCCTTCTTCAATGAAGCTCTTGTGGTCTGTTTATAGTTTCTTCCACTGCAATGAAATCCAGGAGGTTCCTTCCAGAAAAAGTGGGATGACTGTAGGCTTATTTGTTTGCATTCTCTTAATACATGATAGCTGTTTTCAAAGGGCTGAAATCATTTTTTAATGCAACTTCTCGAGTTTTCTTCATGGTAAGTGTGCCAGTCCAACTCCAGTTAGCTCAAGATGGACAGAAGCAGAAGTTAAGTTTGCAGAATTCTGAGAATGGATAGTGGAACCAGAGTCCAAGAAGGAGCCCAAGAAAAAGCCAGAGAGATGAAAACTTGGAAGAGTTTTAGATCATAAAACCAAGGAAGAAAAACTTGTAGAGAAGAAAGGATAGTATTGGGAGGGTTTGTAAAATTTAGGCTCAAAAATCTTCTTCATTAAGTAACTTGGAAATTACTGGTGGCTTTCTTGTATTTCTTAGGAACACTTTGGAAACTACATGATAGTGTTCTGTAGAACAATGGGTAGGTCAGTGTATTGGCTAAAGCAATACTAGATGTTGCAGCAAGCAAACCTTACAGTGCCCTTACAAAACAGAAGTCAATGTACTGTTCCCATAACTCTCCCATTTGGCTGTTTGCCGTGGGCAGCTTCCCTTTGTGATGTAATCCACAGGGAGTCAGCCTTCATCCTTTTGATGGTTGCCTCATCTCCTAATTAGACCTCTTCCTTGTAGCTATGCACATATACATGGTTAGGAGAAGCAGCCTAGAGAAGGCTATCCCTTAATGCTCTTGCCTAGAAGTGACATGACACTTCTGCTTATATTTCACTGGTGGAACTAATTACACAAACTGTGTCTAGATCCAAGGGAGGCAGGAAGTGGCTTCTGCCAATTCTTTGACAGGAAGAGGGTTATGACACTTGTTGGGCCACAAGCCATCTCTGTCACAGTAAAGATAACACTTTTGAGAAGTTTGCTTTGAATGGCAGGCAAGTGATTGGTCTCAAGCTGGAGAGAAGTAAGAAGTGGAAGCATTTTCTTTCCCTAATCGGTGAGGCAGGTGCAAGTGTTAAAGCCCTTGGGAACGATCCAATTCAAAGAGAAAGGTTAAATATACAGGAATGCAAGGGATAAACAGAATAAATACAGAAAAAGACAAGGTGGAAAAATATGATATGCTAAGTCCACTGGCAGAGATTGGCCTCCAGGAGGATGGACAATTATCTTGTCATATTGGAAGGAGGGAGTGTGGGTAAGTAGATTTGTATGCTTAGTGATATGAATACAGACAGTTCTTTTTCTGGCATTGATATTTTTTTTAGAAAACAGAAGGTAAGCTAAACAAAATGTGTGGAGTGTGGGGTTTTGAGGAGAGTGAAGATTTGAAATCATTGTTGCATTGTCTGGTACTTATCATGCAATAGGTACCCTCTAAGTGTTTGTTGAGTTTGTTGAAATGCTCACTGCCTGTCCCAAGATTATCAAGACAGCCTTTAGGGATGGCCAGGAACAAGTGAGGGCTTGTCTCTCCCATCTCTGAACAAGCAGCAACATCTTGCTGTGAATCAGGTGCCAGTGCCTAGAACTCCTTACAGGGCAAGTTCCTTTTCTGCTACACAAGGAAAGTCCTGGCCATTGAGTTCCTAAAGAATCAGATTCTACAAATGGCTCTTCTTGTGTTTTCCATAGTTGCTGACAGCTGCAGAAGCCTCACCGGAGGCTTCTGGGGTATGTGTCATGTGTCCAGTGGGCAGTCTGGCCTCTGAATCAGTGCATGCACTTGGAAGAAAGCCATGGCCTCACCCTATTCTCTCCTCCTTCTGCTGCCTCCAATGGAGGGGAAAACCAGACTTGGGAGTTTACAGGCACTTTCTTTGTGCTGCATGTACAAGGATTAGGTCATGACAGTCATAAAACTGATTTGAATGAAAGGTAGGCCCTCTGCCAGGCAATAATGGTTTTATACTGTAAGGACGGTGGAGTCTACAGAAGACTGGTTAGCCGTCGCTCTCTCCTCCTAGCTCTCCATCAGTTAGTTACTCTCACATCCTCTTGTTCTTTCTATTTCTCTGCTCCTGCTCCACACCTAGCTCTCCCTCTTGACCCCCAAGAGATAGCACTCAGACCCCAAGGCCAATGGCTCTGTAGCCTTCCTGGTACCTGCTACCTCCTGTTATTTTCATTCCCCTGTAATTTGAGGGGACAGGTGAGATGTGCTTCAAAACACTGTAATCATATTTTAAATGGAAATGAAATGTGTGAATTAAATGTAAATTACAGTAGAATGGAAGGACAATCACTATTAGTTAAGGTCTGACACCTATTTTTGCAAACCTTTCCCAAACGCCACAACTTGTTTCCTTACACGTGTGATGAGAGGTTGTAATTATGTGGCAGCTGCTTCGGCAGTCGGACTGATGCTAGTTACTGGGTCATTTGTGCATGGTGGGGGGGAGGGGGTGTCTGTAAGGGACTGTGTAGGTATTTTAAATAGACATGGACTGCTGTTTCTACTATAAAATTACCCAGAAGAAGTGATATTTTTATATGAGGGCTGTGGAAATAACTCTTTTTTTCCCCCCTTTTTGTTTTTCCCTTGGAAAGGTGAGGCGGGTAATATAAAGGGACACTTTTATATAGTCAATTTATTTACGGATTCTCCATTTGCTTTTATATTGGAAAAATATGTGCTGTGCCAATGAGTTGCAATTTTGCCCTCAATCTCAGCCTGCCTTCCTCCAATGAGGGCTGAAAACCTTCCTGGCTCCCAGGGGAACTCACTTTCCTCTTGCACACCCATTCCTGGTGCAATTTTTTTTATGATGGCACCACCTCTTAATTATCTTTTCTTGCATGGTAAAAGGAATAATTTTTTAAATCTACCTATTTAACACAATGACAAACAGCACAAATAGTTTTTTTTTTAATTGCTTTAATTCCACTCAATCCAGTCTCTTGTTTCATGGGGACAAAATGACAAACTGACCGACTGATTGAGTGCATTCTGAAACTTTCTCAGCCATTTCCCTGGTGTATTTCAAAACTTTCTGGGATAAGAGCAAATCTGGATAAAGTATATAACGATAAAATATGGGAAAGTCAGTATGTCCATTAAAGAGGGATCTATTTACATGCCTATTGTTGATTCTCGTCTTGTTTGCTTCAAATAAACTCACTCCATTGGAGCAGTCAGGTAGATAATATAGGTTGAGTAATTATGTATGTCATTGAACTTCAGAAATCTTGCATTTTTGAGGCAACACTGTGAGGATTTAGGTCTCAGGGATACTTATAATTAAAGTATAATGCATAGCCGGTGAGAAGCCAAAGGTTCTATCCTAATTATTCTTTGAAATCTGGCCAGCCCCTCCTCTGCATGAGAAAGCATGAGACAGAGAATTACCTCTGATCCTCTCCAAGACCCTTCCCTGCTAGGGGCTTTACAACCACCCCCAACCATGTACCACTTCATACCCACCTTCTGCATCATTGCCTGAATGTGGTGAAGTTCTTTGTTTGTTTACTTTGGAAAATGTTAAAAACGTATTAATCATAGTTAACATCACATAGTTAATTCAACTAGTTCTCTATTGTACACAGTTACAACATCTTCATTAGACTGAAAGCTCAAGTGGATGCAGTGTCCAGCATATCCCAGTTAAACTGATATCCACTGTATGTACACTGAGCAGAGCAGCATCAGTGAGGGGCTATCAGCATAGTGCTAGAAACACAGTCGTGCATGCTCCCATGTTCCTGGTTGGAAACCAACAACACAATACTTATTTGACAGCCACCCACCCCACATCTCTACCTCTAAAATATGTATAATATTTATATACAGTGCCTAGTTTTAAAAGGCAAGTTTAAACTTAAGAATAAATTAAAATTTCTCTGTATTTGATGAGCAGAAAAGCCCAGAAGCTATGCACATATGACCACATAAGATGATGCTAAGTGAAATGAACCCCAAGATATGGGCACAAAAGGTCTTTCTTTGTTGTTGTTGTTTTAAATGTATTATGTGATATTTTTTGTTTCCTTTGTATCACTTCCCCCTATGGTATATCCCCTGCTGTCACTGTACTTGATTTTGGTACCCTGCATCTTGTATATACATTTGTCTATTTGCGGGGCGGGGGGAAGGGGAATAACAAAATGCTGAAACAAGAATACAGGATGACCCATTGCAACAATCATACCTACAAGGCACCATGTTGAATACAACTTCGGGGGGGGGGGCCGGGAGGAGTGAGGGAGGTGGGAGAGGGAAGGGATAGTGGGAGAATAACAAGGGAAGGGGTAACAATGCTCAACAAGTAATGTACTCATTGCCTTACTCATGTCACTGTGACCCCTCTGTACAACATCTTTACAATAATATAAAATTTAACAAAATTTCTCTGTATTTAATGTGTATCCTTTACTGAGCCATAAATCTGCACATGGCTTCTGGCCTTCATTGTAGCTGGAGGCACCCATATTTTAGGTCCATAATTACAGATGGAAGCAAAGGAACTACATCAGACAGCAAAGCAAGCCTAGAATAAAGGAGGATGTGTTCTCTTTCCTCTGTGCTTCCCAGAACCAGAGTACATTAATTCTGAATTCGTTTGTCTACTTCTGCCCTCAGCTATGAACAACCACAGACATGAGGGCGGGATGCGTCCTGATTGAGAAGGAATGACCTTGTAACAGTATGAAATAGGACACCAAGATCAAAAAGGAAAGAGGGAGAGAAACTCACTCCTCATTTTTGTACAGTATTCCAACTTTGGCTGAGTTGAAATAATGTTATTACCTGGTTTTTGAACAAGGTTCAGTAAAGTTCTTAATGCAGCAATTACCTTGCAGCTCACTTGACCAGCTAAGAAGCAGCCAGAGACGTGGGAGATAGTCAAGAGTCCCTGTCACAGCCTACAGGACTCTCTCCAGTCCCAGTATCCCAGAACTTTCTTTCTACCCAGGCTGTCTGTGTACTCTTAGCAGACCCGTTTATCTTTCAAGATTTCTCTCAGACATTTACTTCCCATTACAACCTTCCCAACTCCTGTAGGCTGCTATAGTTTGAATCTTGAAATGTCCCCCAAGGGATCAAGTGTTAAAGACTTGGAGGTCAGAGGTATTGCTTTCAAGAGGTGACTGAACCTTAAAAGGGGGAGCCTAGTGTGAGGAAATTAAGTCATTGGGGGTGTGCCTTTAAAGGGAATTTGGGATGGACCCTTTCCTGACTCTCTTTGCTTTCAAGCTGCCCTGAAGTGAGTATCTTTGTCTGCCACATGGTCTTGCCATGATATGTAGTGCCATGATATGTAGGAGCAAAGCAGTCTCTGAAACCATGAATAAAATGAACTCTTCCATTTTTTAAGTTGATTTATCATGGGCATTTGTTATAACAACAAATAGCTGACTAATACACAGACTAAACTAAGTGTCAGGTTGTTACGTTCCTAGACATGCTTCCTTCCCTACCTCAAATCACCATCCACTTCTGTTACTCGGCTCATTCCTGAATGCCTGGTGTCAGGAGCATATCTACTGTTGAGCACCACAGCCAAACAAGAGAGGTCTTCTTGGCTGTTGCTGTGTCAAATAGAAGTGTTAAAATAAACACAAATGTACGTCAACTTTTGAATTCCCTGTTTTCCTCTCTCACTGGTATCATCTCTCTTCATCTTAAAATAGAGCATAAAACTGCTATATATATAGCAAAATGGAAGCCACATCAAGTGTCTTTTTTTTTCATTATGACTACTGTCACTTCCCTCATCTTCATGTAAAAATACAGTGAGTCAGAAGTATGTATTCTGAATGCAAATCTGATCACGGTCCTGGACCCTCTGCCACAAAACCCTGTGACTAGAAGCTAGTAAGGTTGCTGAGGATTGGCACAAAAGGGCAAAAAGAAATTTCCCATGACTTTGTAGAGATGGTTAACAGGGAAGTGCTGGTGTTTATCAAAGCTTCTTCTGATATTATACTCTATAAAACCGAGAAGGCATTTGCATCTGCACTGTATAGGTAAAGAAACTGAGGCAGTGGGCCAGTCCAAATGAGAAGCCCAGTCAGTAAGTTATTATGTAATCACAGCCCTGAAACCCATGAGATCCCACTGGATGGTAGCAATGTCTAACAAGTATCGAAGAAGCACAATGGCTTTGGGTCAAATGGATCTGGTAAGAATCCTGTGAGAACCATTATCCCTATAAAGCTTATTACCAGGAAGCCCAGATGTTTCTGCTGATAACAGTAATTCTAGCTGAGATTTCTTTGGGGTAATGGAGTGAGGCCTGATGGGATGAAGCAGCTCTTCCTTCAGCCCACACCTACCTCTGCCATGATGTTCCTGATCACCCCCACATCACTCCCTAGAAAAGTGAGTTTCCCAGTCAGTCTCCTCTGCCCTAAACCGGAAGTCAAGATGGCACAACCAACTTCCAGAAAACTCAGCCACTAGATCAGCTCTTTTTCTTAATCCAACTAGACAGCTTCTGCAAACCTGGGGATTTATACAGGTAAATCTGGGTCTCGTGAGGGCCCAGCTCAATTTGTGCAGAAATTCCACCAACAGCAGAGAGTTGATTTAGTGTCAGAAAAGGGTATTTGAAACAAGTGTGTTTTCCTTTACGAGTCTTTTAACATCAGGAGAGAAATACTGTTGATTGCAATTGATTTGTATATGTGGCTCTTTGTGTAAAGTGTCACAACATGTTTTATAGGAAGATAGAGACAAAGAAGGAGAAGGAGGAGAAATCACTCTTCTGGAACACAGAACAGAGTAGCAAACACATCTTCCAAAGCAATGTTTGGCCTTCAAGTGGTCATGCTGGGTATTTTTAGCCACTTGCTCTCTGTGTGGCCCTGGCAAATTGCTTGAGGACTTCCATGCCTCAGTTTCAACATCTGCAAAAGGTGAATAACTATAGCCCCTTCCTTAGAGGCTATGAAGACATTAAATCAGTGCATTTGGAGTTCTGAGCACAGGGAATGCCATGCTGTGGTGTCCCATCAAGAGTAGCAAATAGAAACAGTTACAACAGCACATTTGGACTGTTACAAACCTGTGAAAGCAAGACCATCAGTCCTCAAGGGTTTTTTTGTTGTTTGTTTGTTTTTTTGTACCAGGGATTGAGCTGCAACACTGAGCCACGCCCCAGATCCTTTTGTATTTAGTTTGTTTTTCACATAAGCCTAATGTTTTGCCTGGGCCTAGTCTGCAACCATCCTGTCTCTGCCTCCAAAGCAGCTGGATTATAGGCATGCACTTCTATGATGAGCCCCAGCCATCTACTCCTGTGGCAACACTTCTGGGTCTTAGGAGATGTGAAGTAGGGGCTTCAGAAGTTGGCTCCCAACCTCCTGCAGATGCCACTTCCAGCCCTAAAAGCTACTGTAGGAAAAGTCCTTAAGCATCACAGTGAAATGGTAGTTTAGAATTTGTCCTGTATGTGTCCCCAGTAGAGAACTTCAAATGTTCCTCCCATGTGGGCAGCCCTTTAATTGTTTAAAATATATTTTCACCCATATTACTTCATTGAACCTTCTTAATTCTGTGTTCTAGAAGGCAGGTGGTGTTTATTACCATTTTAAAATGAAATACTGTCATAGAAAAGTCATGTAACTTTTCTAAGTTCATACACTTATTTCATAAGTATACTTTGAGGCATGTTAATGATTCTTCAAAAAATCACATAATTAATAAAGGAGGGATTTGGAACCTGGTTTTGTGCTTTCTGACTGAGGCTAGAAGAAAGTACAGGAGAACCCCTTTTTAAACAGTAATGGGGTGTCTGTGACCCTTGTGCCAACCAGCTCCAGCTGCAAAAGTTGGTAGGGTCAAATCCAGGGGCATGACTCCTAATGCTCACTTTTGAGTGTCCTTTGTAGTTCTAACTGCACAGCCAAGGTGTGGCTTGGTTAGCCTGGCTCAGCAGTTCAGCCTATTGGATGGTCCAGGCAACCTGGAAGTCAGAGTCTTGGGTCCTGACCGCCCAGAGCTCTACCCACCAGCAGTTTGGCAAGTTGATTTTATTTTCCTCTATTTAATTGCTTCTGTCAGCTGTTTGTTTTATGAGGAGTTAGTTTCATTAGTGTAACAGGAACTAGCCCAGTGCACTGGAGCTTTGGGTTGGTGTCTGTTTTCCCCTCAGCGTGCCTTACACTGCAGAGAACACACGAAGGGCTATGCGTGCATAGCCCTGTGTGGAATAGCGAATTCTTTAGGCTGGATCCATGTCACTTCCTTACATAAATAAAGCCACCTCTGATACCCATAAGAGCTGGGGACTGAAACCACACGAAGCCACTAGAAGTAGCCACCTACTTTCTGAATCCTGTCTTTGTTCACTTTAGAATGTGTGTTTTGCCCATTGCTTTCCAGAGATCTCTTATACATCTGCCAAAGCCCATCTCAAAAGCCCATCCTCCTGTAACTTTTCCTGGCTTTCCTCTTCACTTCAGGTTAGAAGTCTGTGGTCCATGGCTGCCAACAACTCTGCTGGTTCCCTGTTGGTATGTGGCAGCATGAATTCTAATTCCAGTACTCCAAAATCTTCCTTTGAGGACTGTTAGTAACACTACTTGTGCACAGAGTGGATTGGAAGTTCTAGAGTAGCCTTCTACCAATCACGGAGGTCCATCCGTGTCTGTTCTGAAGCCTGTGCTCCATTGTGATTCCCAGAGGCCTCCAGCAGGCCTTAGCCCCCGATCCCTTTTCCAGGTAATGCATCCTTCTCTTCCTCCCTCATTTCCCCATTCCTATTTATGCCCATCTCCCAAATGACCTATTTGTCCTTGAAATTTATTTTTGTTGGTATTGTGGATTTGAAATCAAGGTCTCCAGCTTGCTAGGCTGTCACTGTACTGTGGAGCCATGCTTTCCAGCCTTCTTTTTTACTGGTTATCTTTAGGATACCATCTTGTTTCCCTTTTAGGCAGCCTCCTAAGACTAGATCCTTGGCTTCCTGTCATGGTTGGGATAACAGGTGTGTCCCACTATGTCTAGCTTTCCTCTGTGGAGACAGAATCTTTCCAGCCTGGACTGGATTAGAACTGTGATCCTCTGTTCTCAGCTTCCTCAAGTACATAGACTTACAAGTGTGAGCCTCCTGTGCCTGGCTTGCCCTTGAATCTTTGCTGTGAGGATCTGCTTTGAGGAAACCACAGAGGTGGTTAGTCCTTTCTCTGTGTGTGTTCTGGCTGTAAATGTATCACAATCCTTATTGTGGTTTTGTATGATCAATGTCTCTCTCCAACTGCTACCTCATTGAGGTAAGAGCCTATGCACTCCCTGTCTGCCATATATCTGACATGCACATGCTTCTCCTGAACTCATCTCCTTCTAGCTTAAATCCCTCAGTCTTTGTGGAGCTGGTGCAGTTTGGGCATTCTGCATTAATGAATGATGTAGCCAGGCCGGCTAAATATCTACGATGGATAGAATGTCTGGTACTATCCAGACGGACCCTAAAGGAAATCGTATGTATCCATGTAAGAGCAAGGCAGAAGGAGAGTTTGTGTGTGGAGGAGAAAGTAATGAGAAACAACAGACAGAAGTCTGGAGTGAAGTAGCCACAAGCCAAGGAATGCCAGGGGCCTCCTAGGAATGCCAGATTGCTCCCTAATGCCTCTGAAGGGAGCACTATCTTGCCAATACCTTTATCTCAGCCCAGTGACACCTATTCTGGATTTATGACGTGGATTTAAAACTATAAGAGCAGTAGTTTCTGTTGTTTTAAGTCACTATCTCCGTGGTCATTTGTTATAGTAACTACAGGAAACTAATATAGGAGTCTAGGCTACAGGCTCTTACAGCAGGAGCTAATTTGTATTCCTTTGGTTTCCCTAGTGTTTTGTCCTTTGCTTAGAAGTAACATATCTGAAGGTGGTGATGCCTTGGTACCCTTGTTCTATGGAAAATAATTCTTCTAAGATTTCTCTAACAGATATCCCTGTTAGTCAAGTTTTGGGGAACAACTGAACTCATCTTCCAAACCTGCCTCTTATCATACTGAGAGAACTGTATGGGACTGGGAGCAAAAAACCATTCTTTTTAAAGCAATGAGCAGAGAAATGAGAGTTCATGTCTCATCCTTCTTCTAAATGGTTCTGGGGAAAACAAGAGCAAAGCAAAACAAAGCACATATAGTTGTGTACTCAACTCTCTTCTGAGCAGGAGTTGTTTCTGGTTTGCTTTCTGACCTCACAAATGACTGTTATAATATTCCCTCCACATTTATATGTTGAAGTCCTAAACTATAGTTTTTACACTGTAATCTTATTTGAAAATTAATTACAGATGCAAGCTATTGGGATGGGCCTGATCTACTATGACTTTGTTCTTGTAAAAAGGCAAAATTTGACAAAGAAACATGTGAAAATGAAGACAGAGACAGTGATGTTGCATATGTAGGCCAAGGAATGGCAAAGATGGCCAGCATATGGTCAGAAGCTAGAGGAGAGGTAAAGAATGGATTCTCATTCACCAACACCATCCATGCCCTAAGCATAGACTTCAAGCTTCCAGAATTGTGAGACAATGTTTGTTGTGTGAGCCACATGGTCTATGGCACATGGGACGTTGTGTCAACAGCAGCCCAAACAACAAATATAATGAGTATGGTGATAACATCCTATATAATATATTCCTTCTCTTCAATGACTAGAGAAAGAGAGACAGAGAGACAGGCAGACAGACAGACAGAGAGACAGCGAGACAGAGAGAGGAGAGAGAGAGAAGAACAGCAGATTTAGAAGTACAGCCTGTAGTCTGAAAAACAATCTTTATTGGTATCTGTGGGGACAATCACTATGCTACCTGCCTGTCCTAGACTTTCACTGGAGATTCACACTTGGCCCTAGGGATCAGGTCAGCTAAAGAAAGTGGTAGTCATGCCTTTCCAATTGCCCTCCTCTGGTCTCCTCCCCAGCTCCTCACTCTCCCCCCAGTTTCAAAGCTCCAAGCCTTCTCAGCAGAGAGGGGCCATCTGCTTAGTCCTTGTTTACTGCACACCGTGCCAGTTTGAGCTTATTAATCATATTTACCCAAGTATCTTAATTACTCCCTGTCTAGCAACTTGCCTTGCACTCAGCTGTTGACCCCTCTTTTTTTTTTTAATTCCTTTCTATCATTAATCACAGAAGCAGCAGCATGGGTAGAGGAATTCCTACAGCTTGGATTTCACTGGCACCGTTACCACTCCCAGAGAGGAGCGGCTGGAGTTCACGGCTGGTTTCTGACAAACTTCCTAATTAATCTGCTAAAGATCAGAGGAGGACTAATAGGAACTGAAGACTGTATGCTGGGGCCCTCCCTCCTCCCTTCCGTGGTGTGTGTGTGTGTGTGTGTGTGTGTGTGTGTGTGTGTGTGTGTGTGTGTGTGTGTGTGTGTGTGTGTGTACAAGTGCATGTGCTGAGCTTGGCAGGAGAGAAATGGCCTCGGCTGGCAATTCCTGCTGCAGCTGCTGCCACCTATCTTCTCTATTTTGGGAGAAGGAATTTTCTCCTCTGACTTAGAAGTTTTTAAGAGTCACCATAGAGAGCTTCATAGCCCGTATGCAAAGGTAGAATAAACTATCTCTTACCCAGCTTTCCTCTGAATTACAAGATGTTGCTGTTTGTGGGAGGAGGCTCAGGTAGACTGGGTGAAAGTCTTCTGGAACAAAGAGCTTTAGGACCTTAGCAGTTGAAGATGCCCTTGAGGGCACAGGGCTGTCCAAGAAAGCCAGGAACAGTGTCGAAGATGTCAGCCGCATGAACTGTACTGTGTTTCTGGAAGTGCCTGGCTGACAAGTCTGCAGGAAGAGGTGGTGTACGTAAAGAGACATGGCTGATGGCTGCTGAGCAAGGGAAGGGAAGGATTGCTATTCACTGCCCTGGGCCAGGATGCTCTTGGGCTTCTTAGGCTCACAATCTGCTATTTACGTCTCTTTCTCCATTCTTGAGCAGGAGGCAGGGAGAAAAGGACCAGGGCTGGGCTTCTTCCTTCCTGCTGGGCCTGGCTTTGCAGGCCGAGAGACACCATTAAGGAGGATAATTTGTTGATCCAGGCTCTCCTTGCGTTTCAGTGCAGAGTGGCATCGTTTTCTTTATGACCTCGTAAAGTCACAGCCGAGAGGCCGATTTGGAAAACAAACTGCCTCAGGTTGACAGATAATTAGATACAGGGGACATATTATATGCCTTTGCATATAAATGTGCTCCGAGGCGTGTTGGTTCATCTGAAGTTGAGGTTAAAGGCACGCAGGTATTCCTGACACATCAGGATGTATATTTTCATACAGTCTCAGGCGATGGGTTGATTTTATAGCCCTTTCTTCCTGGTGCTGACTGATGGGTGTGAGGCAGTCTGACAAGGAGGAAGGCATGCTCTCCTGGTTATGGAGCTCCCTTCTTCTGGGAAGGGAGCTGATCTCTGGGCCTACATTCTGCAGTGAGCCACTAATGGCTGGAATAGGAAAAACGGAGCTCATTTTTCTCTTCTTCTTTTCCTCCCTTTGGAATTCTAATAGGCCTAATTAATTACAGTTATAGCATAGGGCCTTTTAAGATAGGGACAAGCCTGAGTGGGATTCTATATCTGGGGAAGGGAAATAGATGGAAGTGGGTGCTTTCTGAAAGGTACTGTGTCACTAATGCTGGCCTTACAAAGATATATTCCCTGGAATCTGGGCTAGGGAGCCAAGCTGGAGCACTGGGCAGATCAGGGAAGAAGGGGAGCTCACCAATTTCCCTGAGACTTCTAAACATTTTAGGCCAAGGAAATGTCTCTTTGAACACCAAGTTCCATTTAAATTCATTCACACTAAAATGTAAAGAGCTTAATTTAATGCCCATTGGGAATAATTTCAATTTAAAAATGGCATGATAGCTAATGGCTCAAAGAATGGGCTTAGCAGTCCATCATCTTCTGTTTGGGCAACTTACTTCATCTCTATGTGTCTTGGCTTTCTATCTGGAAATAGAAATAAAAATCAGTAGTCTCCAGATAATGTGGAGGTTTATTTAGATAAAGCATGAAGCATAGTGTTGCTTCATGTAAGGAAAGCATTTAATAAAAGTTAGGCTGTGTGCATGTGTGTGTGTGTGTGTGTGTGTGTGTGTGTGTGCTGTCTTGGGCTTGAACTTAGTGCCTGAGCAATGCCCCTGAGCTTTTCCTTTGCTCAAGGTTAGCACCCTACCACTTGACTCACAGTTTACTTCTGGCTTTTTGCTAGTAGATTGGTGAGAAGAGTCTCACCGACTTTCCTGTGTGGGTTGGCTTGAACCAGGACTCTCAGATCTCAGCTGCCTGAGTAGCTAAGGTTATAGGCATGACAGGCTTAATTTAGCACCTGGCTAAGTTAAGCATTTTAAATCATGATGGTGAAAAGAACTGATTATAATGAAAAGTGAGCAGAGAAGATGGTATCTCAACTGAGAGGAAGGAGTCAGTCAGCCTGGTGGGAAGCTGGTTGGTTTTGTGAGGAGTCTGACCCCACAGTGTGGAAGTGGCAGCCAGAGTGGTATGTGTCCTCCCTGATCCTGGGGTAGATCTGGGTCCTCAGCCATTGTTTGGCTGAATCATCTTCAGCAGGGAACTCCCTCTTTATCTTTCGGTCCTCATCTATAAAATCAGGAGTTCTCCAGGGTATGTCTGTCTGACATACCTCTGTGCTGCTATGTAGTCTTCCTTCCTCTATAGCCTCTGGATAGCCCCTGCTGCCATCTTTGCTTCTGGAGCAGGCCTGTACCATTCTCCAAGCCATAGATGTCCATCTATTCTCTGCTTGAAAGTACCTTCCCTTTTAGATCTTGTTTGGGTTCCATTAGAAAAGATAAACAGAAGGGAGAGAGAAAAAAGGAAAAAGGAAGGGTAACGAACCTTATAGCCCACCCTTAAGCCCTGTTGAGGAAGTGATATAAATAGAGTGGCTGTCACATTGATGAATTAAATCCTCTGTTAATTAGGAGGCATCGATTAAGAGTCTTCCAAGCAGAGCATCCTTTTTCCCTTCCCAGCAAGTTCTAGCAGAGGGAGGAGGCAGACGAGTCATTTTCTCTGTGTCTTGCCCTACTGTTCGCATCACCAGGATTTTCTGATGATCCCAGAACATGCTCCAAGGTGGATGGTTTACTCCATCCACCTTTCTGCTGGATCTGGGGAATGGATGACATGGGCATTCTCTGGACAAAGGACCAGTTGATTGCCCTGACTTCCTAAAATATCTCTTCTTTCAACCTGTCACACACAGCAAGTGTACTTCTCCTGTTGTATTAACAGTCCATTAAAACAAGAGGACAGAATGGGGGCCACCTTCTGTGTGGACACTCTCTCACTCTTTAGCAACTATAGTCATGGGCAGCCATTCTGGGCTGGCCCACAGGCCTTCATTTTTAGTAGAGCCCTAGTTGAACCTTGCCCCAAGCCACTTTTGTTCCCAGGAGTCACAGGCTCCAGTTGCTTGGTGGAAACTTTATGGGAAGTCTGAATCTAGATTATGTATTTCTTGAGGACTAGCAGTTTTGCATGTTAAAATAATAGATTGATGATGGAAAATAACTTGGAGGTGTCAAGGCTGTAAGGCTATGGCATGCTTTTGTTTTGCCAATGCATCTAAGTTTGCATTGCTGACTATGCAATGATCCCAGTGCTTCATGTGACATTCCATTAAAAAAATCAGTTATTATCTCTTACAAGAGAATCTTAAATTTGAGCCTTGAATGAAAATGGGCGAAGTATTCGTCTCCACTTTACTCATTAGCATGCAAGAGCCACATTACTTAGGGAAAGGAAATGTTTTTCTCAATGGATGGAGAGTACTGGGGAGATGGAATTCTGGTTGGTTTTCCTGATTATTCAACTTCCAGAGAGAGAGAAAGGAGGGGGAAGGGAGAGCACAAGTGAGCAAGAGAGAGTGTGTCAAGTTATAGGTAGGTGGAATGAAGCCTAGAAGAGAAATGACTTATGCTTAATTTTTCAGGTCCAAACACTTGCCTTAAACCCCAGTGTGACTGATTACAAGAGGACTCTGATGCACATACCGCCTTCACTGATCCTCTGTGGCTCTATGCACCACACAGGCAAGAATATCACATACCAATGTGTTGTGACAGAGTAGCAACAAGAGGGCTGGGAAGGTGGCTCATTGGCAGAGTGCTTGCCTTGCATGCATGAGGCCCTGGGTTTGATTCTTCAGCATCACATAAGCAGAAAAAGCTAGACATGGCGCTATGGCTCAAGTGGTAGAACACTAGCCTTGAGCTGAAGAGCTGAGGGACAGTGCCCAGGCCTAGAGTTCAGGCCCTACAACCAAAAAAAAAAAAAAAGAATAACAACAAGATCCTTGGTTTGTAGACGAGGAATAAATTCCAAACAGAACTGTGTCTGAGTAAAGAGATAGAGCAATGGGAAACCCCAAGATCCAGCAGAAACACAGAGATTCTGCTACAGACTGAGGGTCTGAGAGTACATAACTGTGAAGAGAGAAGCAGGCCTGGATCATGTGGTCGCAGGCCAGAGCCCTTCTGTCCCCAGGACTGTCCTTCCCTCAGAGGTCCAGAGTAGCCACAGGGCTGAAGCTCTCACTCCTGGGGAGCAGGCCCTTTTCTGTTCTTTTTGTTGTGATGCCAAGGGTTCTACAGGGTCCATGTCCAATTCTTCACAGTGGATTGGGGGGCTATGAATGAGGAGCCAGAAAGAGTAGGGTAGAGAGAGGAGATGAGAAAGGAGGAGATACTTGAAGAAGAGAGGAGGGGTGTGGAGAAGAGAGGCACAAAACTACTAAAACAGGGGATGTGGCTCAGTGATAGAGTTTGCACATAGCATGCATGAAGCTCTGGATTCAATTCTCAGCACCAAGAAGCAAATACGCAAACAAGCAAGTAAATAGAAAAATCAAAAAGAAGAAAACATGAGAACGTTCTAAAACATCAGGAAATAATTATCTAAGATGAGGATGTTAGCAAGAGACAGAGGAAGGGAGAAGGAAGAGGAAAGAACAAAGAAGAGAAAGGAGGAAGAAAGTCCCAGAAAAAAAGAAGAAAAGAAAAAAAATGGACACACTAGCCCAGACATAGAAAAGCAATAAGGAGAAGGAGTAGATGACAAGTCAGTGAGAAAAGCTGGGCAGAGAAAAGAGCAGAAAGCAGGAGAGGAGAGATGGGAGTGGGGTGGGGTAAAATACAGAGATGCGGAAAAAGAAGAGAGGGAGGGAGGGATGGAAGGAGGAAGGAAGGTGAGGAAGAGAGGAGGGCGGCCCGGATGGGGGGTGAAGGGAGGAAGAGAAAGTGCTGTGCTGTGTGGATTATTGTGTGTTTGTCATCTGGAATGGTATAAGCTGTAGGTACAGCATCTCCTGCCCATGATTTATGGTCCCTGTCAGGCGGGGACCGAGCTTTGTCTGCTGTAGCGTGGAGGATGAATGCATTGCTGTCATCCCAGCCTGGCCGGCCTTTCTCTCTCTCTGCTCTGAACGCTGGCTCCCCATTTCACGCCAGTGAACATAAACAATCTTTTGTAAACCTGACAGTCACACTTGCTTCTTTGGAAACATAAAGCAGAAATGTATGACTCGGCTTTCATTACCCAATTTCCTACGCTATATAAAAACACTCAGGAAAGACATGTAAGTGGTCACGAAACCTGGGAAATTGGAAGTGTCCTGGAGGAAGAGGAAAAAAAAAAAGAAAGAAAGAAAAGCAAAGAAGAAAGGGTAGAGGGGGGAGAAAGGGATCTGAGGGGTGGGTGGGAAGGAGTTTCTGGTGAAGAAATAATATGTCTAACCTCTCTACATCCTTTCCAGAAAACAGCATCTGATTAACTGGGCCATCCAGACACATAATTATATTATATTTCTGAATAATAGACATTTCCTGCTTGAAGTGTTGCTTTCTTTTTCTGTCCCTTTTAGCCCAAAGTGCAGCAATGAAACAGTCTTGAGATCAAAGCTAGCTGATAATGCTGCTTTGTTGTTGTTGGTTTTTTTTTTCTTCCCTTTTCCTGCTTCATATTTTTCTTCCTTACTAGCGATTTGGCAAACTCTGCCACAAGCAAAGTGTGACTTATTTTTAAAGCACTATTAGGACCAGGCTGTGGTGACTCATGCCTTTAAATCTAACTAGTTAAAAAGCTGCGATCTGGAGGATCATAGTTCAGAGCCAGTCTGGGAGGAAAGTTCTTGAGATTCCATCTCTAAAACAATCAGCTAAAAGCTGAGTTGGAGGAATGGCTTAGGTGGTAGAGTACCAGCTGAGCAAGCTCAAGGTCTTGCATTAAAACCCTGATACAGGCAAAAAATCCAAAGCAAAACCAAAAACCAAAACCCTAAATCGACAAACCAAACCAAACCAAACTCCAACAAAACCGATTACAGTGCAAGCCTAGTGAATTCCCAAATCATGGTCTCAACTAGGAGACCAGTTTGGTGGTGGAGAATCTGCCTCCCCTGTGACCAGCCTCACTAGAATGGACCAGAAGAGCAACTAAAAGAACAAAAGGCTGGGGCATCTTGGAAACTCACTATATCTGACCTTGAAGCTGCTAAACATCTTCTAGGCACTTCACTGGGGATGAAAGGCATCGCTTCTTGCTGACCGCGACCCTTATTATAGTCTCATAGGGGTCTGACCTTGAAGGTCTGGAGACACAGTTCTGGGGAGCTTATTCCAGAAGTCTCAGGTCAATGAATTTCCTGCCTTTGGGGATCCAGGAGTTGAAAGTTATGAAAATTAATTAATTATTAATTAATTATTTTTTGATGGGGGAATAGACTCTGAGGATTTGAATTCAAGGCCTTGGAGCTCCTAACCTGGCTTGATGTTGCTGCCCATGCCCTCTGGCTTCCTCTGGTTATTTGCAGGATAGGACTTTGTTTCCCACCCCACAGGGTGCTTGAGTCATGATACCTCTACTTTAGGCTTTCTCTTTGTCAGGATCACAGTTGTATGTCATGGTCCAGCTTTCCTGGACATTTCTTTTTCTGACCTTGTTGGCCTAGAACTATAATTTTCCTGTGCCCAGACTCCCATGTAGCTTGGGGTCTAATGAGCTTTTCTACACAGGCTGGCCTCAAACTATGATCGGTCACTTCTCAGCTAATTATAAATAGCTAGGATTACAGATGTGAGCCACCAATGCCCAACTTAGTGGGAAAGCTCTCTGTTAATTACCGTAATCACTTTTCTCCCACAGTTTTTTTTCAGACTCACTTTTTTTTTCTGGTCCTGGGGCTTGAGTGCTGTCTCTGAGCCTTTTTTTGTTCAAGGCTATAGTGTTCTACCACTTGAGCCACAGCGCTACTTTTTTTCTGAGTAGTTTATTGGAGATAAGAGTTTCATGGACTTTCTAGCCTGGGTTGGCTTCGAACTGCAATCCTCGGACCTCAGTCTCCTGAGTAGCTAGGATGACAATGTGAACTACCGGAAACCAGTTCAGAATCATACTTTTTGAGACACACAGAGCTGGTTTTAGTTTGTTTCTGTGGAAGCTTTGACCAGCAGAGCCCTGCACTCCCACTGAAGATTTGACCATGAGCTCCTGAAGTGGTATTAGAGGCTCAGCCTGGATAATTGGCACAGAGAACCGTGCCAGCGCTGGCCTGGTTAATTGACACTTAGACACTTGGGAAAAGTCAATTTGGTTTCCCAAATTGCAGATATTTTTGAAAGATAGCAACCCCATCTTCTAGTCTACACATCAATATACATGCACACGTGCACACACACACATGCATGTACATACATAAATGGAATACCATTACAAATGCTGCAATATTATAATTGAAAATAATTTTTGAGTACCCACTGTATGTCTAATACTACATTAGGTTTGATGAGACACATGCCCTCAAAATGATTTTTGTTCAATTGATAAGCTTACAATATAGTGATATTAACATATCAATATATATACATACACATATATGCATACATTACACATTATAACTATATATAGTTATATAACTATATATATAACTACAACTATGTATATATGTGTGTGTGTATGTGTGTATGTGTGTGTGTGTGTGTGTGTGTATGTGTGTGTATTCACAAAGCCTAGCCTTAGACATGCATGTGACATGCATCTCTCTCTTTCTTCTGTCATTTCATTTATCCCCAGGTTTTATTCATTATTCTTTTATTGACCTTTCTGCTTAAAACATATTGGTTTCAGCCAGGTGCAGTGGCTAATGTCTGTAATCCCATCTACACTGGAGGCAGAGATCAAGAGGATAGAAGTTCAAGGTTATTCCTGGCAAAACAAATTAATGTGGCCACATCTGCACAAATAAACTGGGCATTGTGACCTACATCTGTCATCACAGCTACCTGAAGGCTGTAGGGAGGAGAATCTTGGTCCAGACCAGAGATCCTGAGATACTGGCCAACGTGCTCCATTCTACTACCAACCTCTCAACATCTAGGATTCTCACTCATGTTGGATGGAAAAATAATGTTTCCTCCTTTTGCTCATCATTGTCTGATTATGGGTTGGCTCACAAATAGAGGAAACCACTAAAGGAAAATCCGCCAATTATTTGTACCATTAGTGCCAAAAATCTGTACGTTATTTGAAAGTGAAATATACTTTTAACATCTCCTGAGCCCTTAATACTTTTCACTCCCACTTGAGTGTCTTTATTCCTTTCTACTGCAGTCTAAGAGGGCTTTACCTTCAGACTTAGGTTCAAATCCTGATTCTATCATTTTATTAGCTGTCTATCCAAGGCAAATAGCTTTCCTGAAGCTCAGTTTCCTCATGTGTAAAATGGGTACTATAAGAGTCTACTCAGGGGCTGAGAAGGTGGCTCAGTGGTAGAGTGCTTGCCTTGCATGCATGAGGCCCTGGGTTTGATTCCTCAGCACCACATAAGCAAAAAGAAAAAAAAGCCGGAAGTGGTGCTGTGGCTCAAGTGGTACAGCACTAGCCTTGAGCTGAAGAGTTGAGGGACAGTGCCCAGGCCCAGAGTTTAGGCCCCACGACCAGACCCCCCCCCCCAAAAAAAAGAATCTACTCAGTGAGGTTCTTGTGAGGCTTATTTATAATGACTGCTATATCTGACCCTTAGTCACATGAATTCCTTTGCTCTCTCCCTCTGCATGGCAAATTTATTTTCCCATTTGGTTACATTCAAAATGTGGGGCTTTAGAAACCCCAGAGCTGGTGATACTTAGAGCATCCCTAACCATGATAGACAGACTGTGATATGCACTCAGATGCCTTCAGAGTTCTGTTATTGTTAGGCATGTGCATTGGACAAACAAAGTAAGCCCAATGAGATGAATTTAATACCTGCCAGGAAGTAGGACCAATATCGTTGATCTTACTGATACTACATAAAAAGCAGGAAAGTGCATCTACTTTGGTCCTGTGGTGATTTATAATCCTTTCGCTCTGCTAGTTAATTTTCACTAGGACAGGCATTCTTTTACCTGCTGGGAAAAACAAAAGGCACCCAGTCACATAACTGCTCATGCCACGTCCCCAGAAGCTAGTCTCAGAAGGGGGCACTGGAGAGAGGAGTTAGGAACACAGCAGTTGGGTTTCATGTTAGAGGAGTTGAGTCTTGGCTATAGTCCCCTTCTCACCTCTAACTGGATCCCTTCCCTCCAACACACATAAACTTAAAACAATATTTTCATAGAGCAGAAGAAGGGTTTCTTCTCTTTTATTGATTCCTAGAAGTAGCCAGCTTTCTAAGTGAGTGTAATTCATAATTTATGCTCAATTCAACCAACAGTATCAACTTCCTGGAGAATTTGGAAGGCAGAAGATACCATTGAAGTGTGCTGAGTTATGGCTAGTGGACAATGGCTCTCATTTCCAAAGATGGAGGGTTTAGGGTGGAGAGGCTTTTTGATGAGGATTACCCAGCCTGGGTTAACTAGTCAGCAAGTTGTGTGTTCTTTAAGATTCTGCTGGGCCACAGAAAAGAAAGCTCTCTTGCATAGGTGTCTCAGACACACCTTTGATGCCCAAACCCAGGATCCTAGCAGACATTCACAGGGCTATGGATAATTCATTATGTTCTTAGTGTGTAGTTACCTTTCTGTTACCCTAGCAAATTACCCGAGATAATGCTCCTAAAAAGAGGAAAAGCTTATTTTGATTCACAGATTTGGAGGTTTCGTTCCTTAGTGTGTTGGCCTGTCACTTTTGTGTCTGGGGGAGGCAGGACATCATGGTGGGGACTGCAGTGTGCAGCGCTGCTCATCTAAGAGCGGCCAATCAGCAGGGGCAGGGGCTCCAATATCCCCTCAGAAGTCATGACCCTATATGGTTGGAAGACCTCCAGTTGGACCCCATGTCTTAAAGGTTCCTACTTTAAGCTATTCCTCCCAATAGCTCAATGAGGTGGGGCCCAAGCATTTAACACATGAGTGGTTAGGGAACACTTATCCAAATGGAAGCAGTAGCAGTGTGAAATGGAAAGGCCAGTCCAACAAGCCTGAAGGAAAGAAGCAAACTTTCCTGCTATGTAGGACAGGAGATGGAATGACTGGTTGGTGTATAAAAACCCACTGTAGCTCTTAGTCTTCAGCTCTGACTTTGGGTGGAACATAGGAGGCATCACCTTATCTTCTGTATGGTATATACTGATATATACCCAAAGCTTGCAGTTTCTTTGCCACAGGATTTTTGGAACAGCTTACATGGGTGAATCTGGCTCAGGACTTCTTTCTCTCTGGTTTACTAGTAAGAGGTGTTGGCTTCTGCCTCAGGAACCTGTCCATAACTATTTAAGTTTCCTTACCACTTGACAACTGACTTCCCTTAAAAAAAGGGGGGGGAGGAATAAGATGGGGAGCCATGATGCCTTTTATGATCTAGATCTAGTTCTAGGAGTTGCTTGCTGTCATTTTCCTTATATTCCCTTAGTTAGAAATGGATCACTATATCCATCTTACCCTCAAGAAAGAACTGGGCTGGAGACATGACTCAAAATAATAGTGGGTCATTTGCCTAGCAAGGTTGAGGCCTTAAGTTCAAACCACAGCACCACCAAAATAACAACAATAGTTTGAAAGGAGGGGAGAGCTAAACTTTCCTGAAGAGATACGTGTAAAGAATTTGTGGATCTCTCTCTCTCTCTCTCTCTCTCTCTCTCTCTCTCTCTCTCTCTCTCTCTCTGTCTCTCTCTGTCTGTCTGTCTGTCTGTCTATCTATGGTATGGTATAAAATATATAGTATGTATTTGTCTATATGTGCTGGTCTTGGAGCCTGAACTCAGGGCTTCATGCTCCCATTCCATGTTTTTTTTAAATTTATTTTTATTGTAAAGGTGATGAACAGAGTGGTTACAGCTACATGAGTCAGGTAATAGTGCATTTCTTTTTTTTTATTTTGTTTATACTTTTTTAAAAATAAGTTTTTTATTGTGAAAATACTGTACAGAGGGGTTACAATCACATGAGCAAGGTAGTGAGTACATTTCTTATCAAGCATTGTTGCCTCCTCCTTTGCTTTTCCCCTCCCATCCCCTCCCTCCCATCTCCACAACTACATTCTCAGCCACCCCTCCACCCCTGCAGTGTCACCTCTTTCCTCATTTTCTCCCAGGTTTTTCCTTCCTGACCCCGTCCCCCACAAGTTGTATAGTTCATTTTCCACATAGTGTCCAGTAAGTATCACTGCTGCATTTGTTCACCCTTAGTCTCACATCTCATTGTGCCCCCTTACCATCCCCTAAACAGATAAACTTACATACAAGACAAAAAGTACGGAAATCAAAAACAGCAACAAAGGGGAGAAAAACTGGCAGAATAACAAAAAGCCTCTTGTTTCCATCTCTTGGAATTCCACTCTACTTTTTAGCTCACGGCTGGCACTCTGCCACTTGAGCCATGCCTTGTGGAGAAAACACCCATCTCTTATTGTTTCTATTCTAATCATTCATACGAAAATTAATGTTGAGGGGCTGGGAAGGTGGCTCAGTGGTAGAGCGCTTGCCTTGCATGCACGAGGCCCTGGGTTCGATTCCTCAGCACCACATAAACACAGCACCACTAGAGCTGTGGCTCTAGTGGTAGAGCGCTAGCCTTGAGCTGAAGAACTGAGGGACAGTGCCCAGGCCCAGAGTTCAAGCCCCACGACTGGACCCCCCCCCAAAAAAAAAAAAGAAAAAAAGAAAAATTAATGTTGAACCTTAATTTCCTTCTTTGGAAATTCTCATTTTCATACTATAAAATTACTGACAGTTGATATTGAAATTGAGTAAGAATATAAAACACAACTGAATGCTTTTAGAGACATTTAGTATGCAAAACCAAATAATATAAAAGCTTTGTTTAGAATATTTTCTCTCTGGTTCTTCTTCAAGGGTTATAGTGGGTAAGGCACACCAGTACTTTGTTGACTTTCTTTACGGATATTTTTCTTTATTTCCCTAAGGACTTTTTAAATATATTCAAATTCATGGTCATTTATTTCGGAACTATTTAGGAAATTGCATGGCCAGCTCAATGAGGTTGTACAATGGGAGATTTTGAATAGCAAATCGTGGAGGAGGTGCAGTTACAGCAGAGCCTCCTCCTCCTCCTTGGCTTTTGCAATCCCTGGAGGTAAACCCAGGATGGCAGGCTCAGTTGCACTGTTGTCAAACTTTAACTCTGGGGAGTAGGCAAGTGTTTCATTCAGCATCAGTGTTTGGAGTGCTCTTTTAGTGGTTGACTATGGGTCTGGTTTGGTCATTTAGTAGAGATGATTCTTCCATGGCAAGCCATCAAAACTCAGGGATCATCCATGCCAACATTGTGGGCCATAGAGCAGAGATGGCATGCAAGTGCACGAAGTTGTTTCTCTGTAAAGACTTCTCAAGCCCTCAGCTCTCTTATCTGCTCAGCCAATCCCTTGGTATGTATTTATTAACCCTGTACTGTGTGTCAGGCATTATGCCAATGTGGGAGATGGAAAAAGAGTTTCTAAGCCAGGAGGGGAAGAGTTGGAATGAGGAATTGAGGAATAGATTATTTCTCCTGGCAAAAAGCCAGCCACTAAAGGGTGGGGACAATAGGAAAGGGATCCAGGGTACATTTTTAATGCTCTGGCACAGGGAGGACTCAGAAGCTCAGGTATAAGAACTGGTACATGTTGGGGGCCAGGGGATCAGACCTGAGGTCAAATTATCAGCAAGTGTTAGTTAGCACTGAGTCCCTGGAGATGTGGTAGAAACTCTGACCACTGGCTTATAGAAAAGCAGGGACTCCTGGTAAGCATCTGCTTTTCTTGGGGAGGGAAGGGCCACAGGGACCTGTAGCTCAGTTGGGTCTGAATCATCCCAGTAGCTGTCAAGTACAGGGAATTCTCTGCAAAGGAGAGGCAAGGAAGGGGGTTGTAGGGATTAGGAAAGCCAGGAGGGGGTCAAGCAAGAATCCCTGGTAAATCCAAGGACATTTCCTTCACAAGATCCATATGCCATCTAGGAGTATGGATTCCTTTTCTCCTCCCATGAAAGAATTCCAAGACAGAGAAGTGTTTAAAGTAGACAGAACAACTGTATTTGAAAGCGAAAAGAAAGTAGTAGTAAAACTGTTTGAAGGGGGGTGGTCAAAGAGGAGTCCAATGGAGTCCTGTCAGAGGGTAGTTTTATAGTGCAGGCTCCTCTCATGTTTCCTCACCTAGGCTTTTTGACGATTGCTTGATGGCTTGCACATGCACTGCCCTGGCTGTTTTCATTGGTTGAGTGGACACAGAGGATTATGGTATGAAGCATTTGAGCAGGAGCCCAAGGCCCTGTAGGAACAAGAAGTGCCATAATGGAATATAGGTTATCTGCCACATGTTATGTCTACCACTTTTTATTCCTATCTACCCAACCGTTTTCTTTTGTCTCCCTCTCTATTCTATTATCCGAATATAATTCCAACTGAGCTTACAAGTCAAGGGCAATGCCCTATACTGTAAGCTAAGGAAGAGGTGCCCTGGGTGGGCTGGTCAAGCCCACAAGTGCACAAAGTCTGTGAGGCTCAGGGAGCTTTCCACTCTGGTCTGCAGCAGAAGCTGGCTCCTTCTCCTCCGAGGTTCGTTTTGATGCTAATGAGAGTAAGAAAGTGGAGGAAGTTGTTTTCTTCTAAGAATTCCATTTCACCCTTCCTTGCTCTCTGAGCATACCTTTCTGACTTAGATACACTGGGTTTAATTAAAGCTTTGTTTGTTTTTCTCCTTTCTTTGCTCTTGCACTTCCCTGTCAATCCTCTCCGAGCTCGCTCCTTCTACCCAAGCAGACCGGCTCCTCCAGCCCCATTATGCCTTTTGGGGAACCTGCATTTCAGCCTTTTTGTTTGATGCATTGGCACGTGGGACCAAAGGAAGCTTTACATCAAGAACCTCATGCTAGTACTAGATCATGAGTTAGGTACATGTAAGGTCCATTCCTGGATGGCGAACAGACTTTGCCCAGTACCTGCGTTACCTAGGCAACTGGGACACCTGAAAGAGGTCACATCCGCATCCCCTGAGGTCACATCTTAACCTGATGTAGCCACACCTTTCTCCCACCTGATCCCACTTCCCTTTACCTGGACACACCCTTCCCCACCCCCTACCCTATATAAGGCCTAATCCGGGACCAGACGCCCTCTCTCTTTTGCCAGCCGCGTGGAGTGCCAACCTTGCCTGGTCCCAGCAGGTCTACTGAATAAACCTACCCCTTACCTGAATACCATGTGCGTGGTGCAGTTCTTACTCGGCTACCTCTTTTTAAAAACCTAACAGTACACATGTGCCTTTCTTTCAGTAAAATGGAGACCTCACGTTTGAAAAATCTGGGCAGCATAAAGCTAGCCAGAATGGAGAAGAGGGCATCTGAATTTGGGAGGCAGCTTATTTATTTATGTATGTATGTATGTATGTATGTTTTTATTTTTTGCCTGTCCTGTGCCTTGAACTCTGGGCCTGGGCTCTGTCCCCAAATTCTTTTTGCTCAAGGCTAGAACTCTACCATTTGAGCTACAGTGCTACTTCCAGCTTTTTCTGTGATCAATTGAAGATAAGTCTCATGGATTTTCCTGCCCAGGCTGGCTTTGAACTCTGATCCTCAGATCTCAGTCTCTTGAGTAGCTAAGATTACAGGTGTGCTCAGCTGGAAACAGTTTCTCCTCCTCTTCCCCTTCCTCCCCCTCCCCCTCCTCCCCTTCCTCCCTTTCCCCCTCTTCCCTCTCCTCCTCCTCCTCCTCCTCCTCCTCCTCCTCCTCTGTCTCCTCCTCCTCCTCCTCCTCCTCCTCTGTCTCCTCCTCCTCTGTCTCCTCCTCCTTCTTCTCTGAAAAGACAAGAATTCAGAGCAGGTGAACTATTAACAACTAGCTGCTTTACAAAATGAAGAATATATAATTTCATAGAAACATAGACCAAAAAAAAGGTTTCTATGCCAAATTCTATGTTATCATTTGAACGTATCCAGTGAAATCTTTCCTAGAGCTTTATTTTCTGTTTGTTATAGGAAGAAATCACAATTTATAGAGATCAAGTTTTTTTCCAACCCCTAATCCCATATTTCCAACTATATTCAGAAAAGACCTCTATCTTTTTTTTTTTTTTTTTTTTTGGGTGGTGGGGCTTGAACTCTTGGCCTGGGTGCTGTCCATCAACTCTTCAGCTCAAGGCGAGTGCTCTACCACTTGAGCCACAGCGCCACTCTGGTTTTCTGGTCGTTAATTGGAGATAAGAGTCTCATGAACTTTCCTGCCCGGGTTGACTTTGAACTGTGATCCTCAGATCTCAGCCTCCTGAGTAGCTAGGATTACAGGCGTGAGCCACTGGTGCCTGGCAAAGACCTCCATCTTAAGGAACTAGTTTTTCCTGAAGTTACTATCTTCTGAGGGGAGGGGATAGTGAATGGTGGCTCTAAGGTCTTTTGCATTGGGACAGTATGCACCTTTTGAGGTAAGATGTGGAAGAAACAGTGAAAATTGCAACTAGTTTACCAGTGGTCCACTCATGGTTTAACTTCTTGTCATGGCTTTGTTTTCTGTAAAGTCAGGGTTTAGAGGAACAGAATATAAATAAAATTTATTTAAAAGGAACAGACTATATGTATATATAATGCATATATACACAAATAATTATAATGTAGAACTTATTGGATTGGCTTACACAGTTGAATGCTGGGTAGTTTGATATGGCTGTTGGCAGGGTAAGAGGCAAAGAACCCAGAAGCTGCTCTTTTGAAGAAGCTGGAAGTCTAGAACAAGAGGGAGCATTGATGCATCTCCTGTGTGACGCAGAAGGCATGGAAGTTCCTGCAAAGCTGCTGGCATAAGTCACGTTGGAAGGCTGAAGAAGCAAGAGTCTTACTGTTCATAGACCCATGGCAGCAGCAACAGACAACACTTTCTCAGGAGGAAGGGAGCTTGCATGCTCTAGCTGGTTTTCTCTTCTTCCACTTTTAATCAGTGAGTCTCTAGCCTATAGAGTGGTGCTGCCCACATTCAGGGTGGGTCATTCTTCCTCAGTTACTATCTCTCCTGTCAATCCTATCTGGAAAAGGCCTGCCTGGACAATGTTCTGTCTGTCTGGACAATGCTTTCTTTGCCTGTGTCCATGAGGCTGTTTCCAGAGAAGATTAATTATGAGGAAAGAGCCGTCTCTGAATATAGGCGTCACTGTCCTATAGGCTGGAATCAAAGGAAGAAAAATGGTACAGTCATTTTCCCTCTCTGCTTCCTGGCCTCAGTGATGGGAGTTCTGTGCTCTGATGGGTTCTCACTGCCATGATAGATGAAAATTTTTGAATCCAGAAGCAAAAGAAACTCTTGTTTTCTCAGGTATTTTGTCACAACGACACAAAGTCTCACTAACACAGAAAGTTTCTGACTGCCACTCAGGTGGGTATGGTGTAGGTTAATGTGTTTCTCCTTTGTTCCTCCCTTCCTTCCTCCCTTCCCCTCTCCCTCCCTCCCTCTCCCCCTCCCTCCCTCTCCCTCCCTCTCTCTCACTTTCTCTTCCTTTTCTTCCTTCCTTCCTCCCTTCCTCCCTTCCTTCCTTCCTTCCTCCCTTCCTCCCTTCCTCCCTTCCCCCTTTCTTTCTTTCTTTCTTTCTTTCTTTCTTTCTTTCTTTCTTTCTTTCTTTCTTTCTTTCTTTCTTTCTTTCTTTCTTTCTTTCTTTCTTTCTTTTTTTCTTTCTTTCTTTCTTTCTTTCTTTCTTTCTTTCTTTCTCTCTCTCTCTCTCTCTCTCTTTCTTTCTTCCTTCTATTCTTTCTTTCTCTCTTTTCATTCTCTCTCTCTCTCTCTCTCTCTCTCTCTCTTTCTTGTTGGTCATGGGGCTTGGATGCAGGTCCTGGATGCTGTCTCTGAGCTCTTCTGTTCAAGGCTACTATGCTACCACTTTGAGCCACAGTGCCACTTCCAGTTTTCTGGTGGCTAAAGGGAACTAACTGGCTTTGAGCTATGATGTCCAGATCTCAGCCTTCTGAGTAGCTAGGGTTATAGACATGAGCTACTAGTGCCTGCCCTTAATGGGTTTCTATTGCTGTGTACTGATGTGGCATCCTGGGCTTACTATTGCTACCTCCGCTTACACCACAGCAGCCCAAGCATCTGGAGAACACATGTTCTAAGACAAGGCTCAGCCTGTTTTCCAGATTGAATATACCTAATTTCTCCCACATGTCTTATCAACTAGTTACACTTGTTACCATCTTGGTCACCCTCTCCATACACCTTCTTTCCATGTGCCTCTGAGCATTTTACATGATTCGGTGATTCAGCAAGTGCAGTTCCTGCCTATCAACCAGAGTAGGGGCGTTAACCTTGAGGATCATGTTACTTCTTTTACCAAGAAAAGCTAAATTTGACCCATCATTTTTGCATTTAGCCATCACTTGTGTTCTTGGCCTCCATTAAACTTATGGTCCACTGAAATCCTCATTGTGTAAGAAATAAGATTTCCCATTTGTGTTCTGGCTGTTGCGATGGTATGGTATCCCACCTGGGGTGAGAGCTGCTGACTTTCACATCAAGTTATACAATGATTATAGCTTAGACCATGTGGTGGTGGGATGTTTTCCAACACACACACACACACACACACACACACACACACACGCGCGTGCGCGCGCGCACACACACACACACACATGCACACACATGCACAGGCAGTGAAGGCCAACATGTGTCACTTTAAGGAGTGCCTGGGTGTAAGGAAGCAATAATTAGCAGAATCATTCATGAACACCTTTTACCTTTGCTTCTTGCATGTAGCTTGTTTGTCAAAGCCTGCTGATGCACTGGTGATAGGTGCTATGTAAACACAGGTAGACAGAGAAAGTCTGGCAGACGGTGATTGCAGAGTGGGTTCAGAGACCCTATTGCAAACATCCTTAACAATAGTGACAGACACATATAAACACAATTCACCTTAAGCAGGTTTGAAGTGCTTCTGGGAGTAGAAATAGAGATGGAGAGGCGCAGGAAAGAAGAAGGTATGCAGATGGTTAAGATCTTCAATTACATTTACTCAGTTTCTGACTCACAACCATTCTCTTGTCTCTTGATGGAGGTGGTTCTGTTGAGTCTAGGGGCTCCAAGTGAAGCCTTTGTCCTTAGCCAGAGACCTTGCAGGACAGTGGCCTTACAGACTGCATGAGTGGAGACAAAGGAGGGCTGGGAGAACTTGAGATGGTCAGCCTTTTCACAGCTCCCTTTCTTCATCCCTAAAATGCATTTCCCCAAATCACCCTGGAGGATGGCAGGGAAGTGGAACAGGTGCTTGGATGCCCTGGAGAGGTAACAGCTTAGTAACCAGAGCTAGTAACTTATCCTCTCATGAGGGCTCAGGGTTGGAGAGATGGAGGCCCAGACATACATACACCTGCCCAGCAAAGTAGGAGTCCCTTGGGACTGGGACTCATGGTAGGCTGTGGTCCTCTGAAGCCAGTGATTCTCTCTTTCCAAGCCTGTAGAAGAGATAAAAATCTGCAAGGTAGCAATGGGAAGTGATTTAAATAGGGCTTGGTGATGGTGATTCAAATCCATAATACCAGTTGCTCAGGAGGCATAAGCAGAAGGATTCCAATGTGGCCAGCCCCAACAAAAACCAGAGATTCTATTTGAAAAGCAAGCTAATGCAAAAAGGGCTCACCTGATTAAGTATAAGGTCTGAGATCAAACCCCAGTATAGAAAAAAGAAGAAGAAGAAGGGGGAGGAGGAAGAGGGGAAGATTGAAGCAGCACCAGCAAGGACAGTGTAAGAAGGAGAGTTGGAACAGAGGATGGATGGGATATGTGGGAGAGATCCAGAAGAACTTCCTTTGTGGTGACCCTGAAGGAATTCTCGAAAGAGGAGAACACAGTATTTTCACATGAACTATCTGATGGAGCCCTACGTCTCCTCAGCAAATGCTTCACTAATGAAGAGGCTTCAGCTCTGCAATTATAGAAATTTCACCTTCATTTTCTAGGCAGAATGGCCTTGGAGACTTGGAAGAGATTGACGAGAGTTTCAGTGGTATCTACTTATAGAAGGTGAGTCAGACAAGAGGTCTGTCTTTGTTGGTATTGTTTTAAATGTACTATGTGATTTTTTTTGTTTCTTTTGTATGTTCTTTCCCCTATGATATATCCCCTGTTGTCACTGTACTTGATTTTGGTACCTTGTATCTTGTATATACATTTGTCTAATCTGGGGAGGGGAAGGGGAATAACAAAACGCTTAAACAAGGACACAGGATGACCATTGCAACAATGATACCCACAAGACAGCATATTGGAAAAAAATTTTACAACGTCAGGTGAGGGTGGGAGTGGGGTGGGGTGGGGAGGTGGGGGAGGGAAGGGATAGGGGGACAACAATAAGGGAAGGGGTAACAATGATCAACAAGTAACGTGCTCATTGCCTCACTCATGTAACTGCAACCCTCTGTACAGCATCTTTACCATAAAATAAAATTTAAAAAAAGGTGGTGAGTCAGGCCACTGCATGTGTCCCAGCAGGGATCCTCTCTAGGCTTTATTTCTGCTTTCTGGAGTGTCCAGAAACCTACTTCAGTCTGCAAACACTCATTGAAAGGTACAGGGCATGGGAGCAAAAACTGGAACCCAGACCCATATAAGATTATCGTTTTCTAGTGGGGTGAGGAGCAAAATAATTAATCAGGCTGGCAGCTCAGGTCTATAATCTTAGCTATTCAAGAGACTGAGATTCAAGGATTGTAGTTTGTAGTCAGCCGAGGCAGAAAATTCCCAGAAACTCTTACCTCCAATTACCAGATAAAAAGCCCAAAGTGGAAGTGTGGCTCAAGTAGTAGAGTGCCAGCCTTGAGGGAAAAAGCCAAGTGAGAAGCCCTGAGTTCAAACCTGAGTACCAGCACAAAATAACAAGAAAAGAAAATGAATCAAGTAATTTAAACATGCATTCAACAGATCTTTAGGAAAGACATGAGTCAGGTGTTAAGAATCATGAGGGTCTAAGGATGGTCCTTGTCCCCCAGCTTCTATTGCTGACCTTAAAAAATCCCTGATGGAGAAGCCTTTGGGATACATCCACTGAAAAAAAGTTTCTCCTTTCTCTCTCACTGGCTCCCCTCATCCCCCCTACATTCTCAAACAGTTCACTGCCTAGAAGTAACAGAGAGCCGTCAACAGCGTGCAATTGATGGGACAACTGGTGTCAGAACTGAGCCATGGGTGATGCACCCAGGCCGTCAGTGATGGCTTCTTGTTGGAACTGAGTCTGAGCAGGGCCTCAGTAGTGAGTGCAGAAGAGTAGCAGCTGCACGAGGTGAGCAAGGAGGAGACATCCCAGCAGAGCTCCAGGCTGAGATGCAGCTGAGTGCCCGGTGGAGGTCTGGACATCAAGCACCACCACTGTGTGCTATGCCGAGGGGCCAAGGCTTCCTCTGAGGGGCAACGAGGAGTCACTAGTTAGTGACTTTTAGCAGAGGGGTGGTAGGGTCCTATTTGGATTCTCCACGGGTGTCTACAGTAATTACTACTATTTTGGGATTTGCGGCAATCCTCACAATAGCCATCGAAGATAGACATGGTTACTATACCCATTTTACAGATGAGGGAAATGGAGTCTCAGAGTTTAATAACTTATCCAGGACTACATAGATAACATAGAGTAAGAGAGATCAGGTGATGTGGTTCCAGAGCCTGTGCTCAATCAGTTTAGCATGTTCTGTAGGCACCAAGAGGGGTCCCAGTAGTAGGGCTGGACTCTAGAAGACACTTCTGACATGGTGGGAGTCCAGATGTGAGAGGAGTGAGGGAGAAATTCATCGGGTGTTGGTGACTGTGACTGGTGGTCGAGGGGTTGAGAAGAGGTAGGGCTGAGCTACCTCAAAGATCAGCACAATTTCCTTTAAAGGCCTCTCTAGTAATTGCTCTGGTTGAGGAGTGGGGTCATATGGTCTCTGCCATAGCACTTGACTGCCATTGCAGCATGAAAGCAGTCATAAGTAACAGGCCAATGAATGAGTCTGGATTGGTTCTAATAAAACTTTATTAGCAGACATTGATATTCAAATTTAGAATCTTCCCTCCTTTCCCCTCCCCTCTTTTCTGTCTTTCCTTTTTCTTGTTGGTACTCAGGTTTGAACTCAGGGTTTTGCATTGCTCAGCTCACATGATTGTACTTGGGGCCTTATGCTTACTTGGCTTGCTTGTTTGGCTTTTGCTCTTCCACTTGCACCATGCTTCTAGCCTGGCTTTTTGCTGGTTATTTTTGGAGATAGAGTCTCATGGACTTTTCTGCTTGGAATGGCTTTGAACTGCAATCTTCTAGATCACTGTTTCCTGAATAGCTAGAATGGCAGGTGTGAACCATTGATGCACGGCATAGATTTGTAGATTTTTTAATGTGTCATAAAATATCACTCTTCTGACTTCTTGCAAACATTTAAAAACATAGAAACTGTTCTTATCATGAAGAATGAATAAAAACAGGCAGTGGGCCAGATTTTGGCTGTGAATAAAAACAGGCAGTGGGCCAGATTTTGACTGTGGACTATAGTTTGCTGACTCATGGGCTTGTTTCTGGGGGAAGGATTTACCAACAGTAAAGGAGAATGAATGCATCCAGGATGATTTGGGGGAAACTCAAAGTGGAGGACCATGCAGGCTGCATAGAACCTTCCTGATTCAGGATGCTGCCTTGGTGCCCTCTAGCCAAGTACACAAGCTGTGAAGGGAGTAATTCAAAACCAACACACAATGCTTGGCCCTGTAGACTTGAGCTACTGTTAATAAAGAACACTTGCAAGGACAGTGTTAATAAGCAGAGACTTTCTCCTCTTCCAGCTCCCCTGTCCCATCCCCGGCATGATGGTAATGGAAACACATTTACGTAGATGCAGAGGTCATCGCCACACAGCTACCCTCACGGTAAAGCATTCTTGAATACTAATTGTTTTCACTTAATGCAATATCCAAGCTGTATAAGAGAGCTTAAGGTGACCTGAATGACCACGGTAAATTGTTCAGTGTTATAAATAAAAGATCACTCTGTGGGCTAAGTTATTTTAGCTTTATTTCCCCATCTATGTTGGAGACAGGGGAACAGAGAAGAAGCTTGAGACTGTCATGCAGGATCAGTGATGTTTGAAAGGTCAAAATCTCAAGGAAGAGCCAAAGGGCCATTCTGAACCCTCCCTTCCCCCCCCCCCCCCGTCCCCGCCCCCAACCCCGCCAGATGGCCCCCAGGCCTGCTTGCAGAACTCTCTTATAGAAAGCAACTTTTTCCTGGATTTTCATCAGGAAGAGATATTTGGACCATAGCTCATGTATGTTATCGTGAACGCCACCTACCTGCCAGACCCTTGGCCAAACGTTCCTCAAGTGCATAATCCTAGATGCTTTGTTGATACTGACAATGGCATACACAAAGGGTACAAGTGTCTATTAGTCTGATTCCTATTGCTGTAACAAAATATCTGGGACTAGCTGACTTAAAAAGAAAAGAGGTTCATTTATTTCATACGTCTGAATCCAAAAGCCTAATATGGCATCTGCTTGGTTTTGGGTGAGATCCTCATGGTGGATGCATTATATAACAGAAATGTATGTGATTGGGAGAAAGAGGGGAAGCTGGTCTATATTATAACCATATCTACTATCATAATCCACTCTGGTGGCAAATACTCAAGTCCCAGGAGTTCTAGCTTACTCTTTGGAGACCCAATCCAGTCTCCAGAGAACAAATCCTGTGTCCCAGGAAAAAGCGTGGATCTATGTGTGAAGGTGGGGCTCCGAAGACAGTCACTCCCACTGGATGCCATCTATCATGGGCTCACTATCTCTCAATACCATTGCACGAGGGGCAGAATTTCCAGCAAACAAGCCTTCAGGGGACTAACCATATTGAATCCATGGCCCCATCTTGAGAATATTAGACCAGTGTTCTGAAGCATTACACTCTTTGGTTTGTAGGGCTTTCATGCACACCATCACATTTTACATGGAACTTCAGTAGATAAGACACAAAAGGCAGGTAGGACTCCCAAATAAGCATTCTAGGGTTTTCTACCACGAATATGAGTCTTCATCTTAAAAATTTGGAAGCTGAAATCAGAGTTAAATGCCTTTCTAAGAGTACAAAAGTCTGGCTAGGGTTAATTACTTTCTCAGTCAGTCCTCATTTTAGTCTGCAAGGCTATTATCAGCAATCTTCCTTCCTTCCTTCCTTCCTTCCTTCCTTCTTTCCTTCTCCTCTCCTTCCTCTTCTTTTTCTTTTTCCTCTTCCTCTTCTTCTCCTTCCTCATCCCCCTCCTCCTCCTCCACAACTACTTCTTCTTCTTCTTCTCTTCCCTCTTCCTTCCTTTTTTATTTCTTTCATTCTTTTCTTCTCTGTTTCCTTCCTCCCCCACCTCTCTTTCTTTCTTTCTTCATACCTTCTCTCTTACCTTCCCTCCCTCTCTTTTTCTCTCTGTTTCTTCTTTTGTGCTGATACAGAGGCTTGAACTCAGGGTCTTGTATTCTCACTCATCTTTTCTGCTCATGGTTGGTGCTCTACTACTTGAACTATGCTTCTACTTTGGCTTTTGCTGGTTCTTTGGAAAATGAAATCTCACAGACTTTTCTGTCAAGGCTGGCCTCAAACAGTGACCTTCTAGGTCATGAGTAATTAAGATTACAGGTATGAACATCTCTTGGCTTCTAACAGATTGAGCTTAAGTGGGCTTGAATGGGGCACATGAGAGTTGCTTCCTAATCAGCTGGGTTGACCACATGCAAATAAGCAATGGCTTTCTTATGTGCAATCAGATTGGCTATAAGAATCTTATTGTGGGAGTAGTGGGAGCATTGGGAAATGCTCTGGTAAAGAACATGACCAAGATTGTCTTAGCCCGCTCGGAGGCAGAACACAGTCTGTGCTGAAACCAAGTGGGGCTTCCAGCCAGTGCCAACTGTCTGAAGCCAACTGCATGCTCAGCCCTGAAGCATGGGCCTTGGGGGTTGGCAAAAAAATACAACCACACTTCAATCCTTTCATGGTTCTCGTCTTTCCTGCTCCAGCAGTGTCTCCCATCTGCCATCCATCTTGGCAACTGGGAAGGAGAAGAGGATTTATTTATTATTTTTTACCCTCTCACTCGTGGGCAGCATTCGGGAGTTATAGGCTTTTCACTCTCCCAAGAAAGAAACATTATCTTCAGCCTTGAAGGGTGAGGATTCCCGCATGCAACAGGGCTGAATAATGCCTTTCTCTATTTTTCACACTGGAATTTAAGAGGACCCCAGAGCAGCTGAGTTTATTAGGGCCCATAAGAACGGTACTATAACCAGGACACCGGCAGCCATAAACCTGTACCTTGAAGTTTGCAACAAATCCTGAAATGGTGAACTAGGACGAGCTCTTGTCTCTGTCAGCAGAAAAAAATAAAATAAAATAAAGACAGAAATGCAAACACCAGCAGAAAAACAGACTTGAGGAAGGACGTCAGGAAGAATGAGGTGGTGGGGGAGCAGTGTGTGTGTGGAAAGAAAGAGAGAAAGAGAGGCGCGCGCGCGCGCGCACACACACACACACACACACACACACACACACACACACACACACAGCCCAAGGTGCTAATAAGATGATGCTCAGAGGAAAACCCAAGTAAACAATATGAGACATGGGGCATCTATGCAGCCAGCACCAATGAAGGAGCCACGTGGAGCCATGGCTTGGTGAGGAGTGGATATGTTTGCATCTGTCTTTGGGTAACTCACATGGCTGCACTGACATTCTTCTTAAACAATGACCACGAACTTTGTTCTCATCTGGAAAAGAACAAAGCAGAGTTAGAACCTACTGGGCCCATGTGGCTCTGCATATTGAACTGCACCAAACAGAGCAGAGCAGAACTGGGAGCAGAGCTGGATGGATGATCAGTGCATTCTCCTGCTGGGGCAAAGAGCCTTTCTGTAAGCAGCTCCCTTCTACCTTGCCTCAGACCCCACATCACCAGCATAGCAAGCAATGGGGTTTGAACTCGGTCCTTACACTGCTCTATCACTGAGCCAGACCCCCAGTACTAAGCCCTGTTACTTGATAGTATAAAAGCCTCTCTCTTCTCTCTGCTTAACAATCAGAATCCTAGTTGTGGTTGGGCGGGGGAGGCGAGGTATGACAAAGTGTGTCTCTTTCTGTTATTCATCTCCAAGGCTTTTGGGGAAAGAATTTGAGACAATTCTTGTCAATGAGAAAAATGTCTAAGATTGTTGGGGGGCTCTGGGAAAATTGGCTTTCTGATAACAGGAACAATGAAAACAGAAGGCTTCCTCTTAATTCTGTTCTTCCCCCTGAACATGGGCATGATGCCTAGAGCTGCAGTAGTCACCTAGTGATCATGGAGTATAGGAGGGCAAAAGTCAACACCCAAAATATGATAAGGCAAATAGATTGAAAACACCATTATCCAGTACCTCCTGTCCCTGGAGGTCTGAGAAAAATAAACACTCTTTGTTTAAGTCACCATGAGGTTTTTGTACTGGCAGCTGAACAGAATCTTAACTGGAGCATTCAGGTTAGAAAGGATTTGGCACTTTTTTTGTTTTTTTAACTTCTAACCTTCCTGTTACAGCTTTCTCACCTATGAGACTTCTTATTGAGTAGTGCCAACATTCTAGATGGTGTAAAATTAAGCATTTTGGGTGGCTGGGGAAAGGGAAACTTCCTGGGTCCAGGCTAAATCCCCATGCTTGGTTCCTGGCCTTTATCCTGCTCTTTATCCACTCTTACCTCTGTATCTGGCTCTCTTGAGCTCACCCTGGCCTCTATCTATGCATACTTCTTCAACGACTCTGACCCAGCATGGGTTAAATTTTTTTATTGATTTATTTTTCTTTTTGTGAGTGTGTAGGGAGGAAGAAGAGGGAAAATAAATTATACATCTCCCCAGATACGATCTGTAGTTAATTCTTAATTAGGACTGACAGATGCTTCCCCCATAATCCCATTCCCAACATGTTCTGTTTGCTTTGTTTGGTGTTGGAAGATGTATTGTGACACAGTAATGACCTTTCTAAGCTTGTCCTGGAGTGTTATCGGCATTCTAATGATTTATTGCATGTTCCACTTGATTACAGGGCCATTTGTCAACATTTTATTTCTCTCTCCATAAACCTGTCTCCTGCGTCACAGACATTCACTGGCATGAAATTTAAACAAATACAGTATATAGCGCTTATTCAACTTCTGTTTTCACTTGGAGTCTATGGAGCAAACCCATCCTGGCCAAGAGAGGGCATTTTATGACCAGCATTGCTGTGGTCTCCCCGGGCCAGGGACTGGGTTTCAGTAGAGGCTGAGGAGGTGGTGACTTCCTCCATAGTGATTTGTAATTGCTCATGTTGGGAATATGTTCTTAAGGCTGAGCTGGCCAGGCCAGCTGCCCAATTATTTGTATACACCCAGTCTGTGAGTTTCTACACATGGCCATTGGTGCCTATTGGCATGGAAGGAAATGCCTGGCTGGAAAAGGAGCTATGGGATCTGTCCTAACCTGTCAGCTGGGCAGATTTAATTCTCAACACCCTACAACCACAGACTCACCACACAGGTGACAGGTCTAAGCAAACCTGGGGGACATTCACAGGGAATGAGTCATGCCACCCCATTGAGAACGCTTGTCTTATTCCTGACTTACTGGGTGACCTTGGATCTAGCCCCTCCCATACTGGGCCTTGGTGTGAGAGGCTAGTTGGCTTCATGCTGTTCTTGACATTGAAATCTGGTCAGCCCTGTCCTGTAAGTGCCTCACAGAGCTGTCCTGAGGATAAATAGGTCCATTATCTGCAAAGTGCTGAGAGCTCCTTTGATTAAGATGTTACATAAATGCATGGTTATTCTGTGCTTTTATTAAGTCACTCATCAGCATTTTGATCCAATCATAGGCCAATAGAAGATGAGACTCATCTGTTTCAACTAGAAAAGGTGCACTCTCTACCTGTACACCTTTTCACACAGGCACCCACATACTCACATACCTGGATGAACAGCAGTTGGCAGTTAAAGATTCAGCCTAGCAGTGACAGCGCTTACTTTTCCTCAGATCCATGTGTCTCTAGTAGAGTTCTTCCTGGTCCCTGCCTTTGTCTCTCTTGAGTGATGTAATGAGGCAGAAAGGCTACAACTGAGCTCCTGTGTATTTCAGATTCACTTGCATTTCCCACAGGTTGAATTTGTAATTAGTCTGCCTGTTTCTGTTCCACGAAAGCTGCCTTTTCTATTTGAATTATATTCCTCATGAGATGGCACAGTTAGACATAGGGTAAGTATTCTAATCTCTTTCTTTTCTCAATACTGGTCAATTCTGTGCCTTGTCTATTTATGGGCTGTAACCCCTTCCCATTATTATAGCTGTCAGATTTCACCATTCCTCCCTTGGACCACTGCAAAATACTATTCCTCCACTGGTCCCAAGCAACAGAAAACCAGTCTTATTGTTGCAAAGAAATAGATTCTTCAAGAATGTGAGAAAGGCTATATGATCAAGACTAGAACAGAGTCTTATATAAAACTAGGAGCTGAGAGAATTCTGGGATTATAAAGTAGTTGGATCCCTAGCCAAGGTCATTGCTCTAGTGATCTATTTCTATGTAACAAGCTATCCCAAATTTAGTGACTTAAAATGACACCATTTGATTAGCTCATGATTCTGTAACTTGGCATGGCTTGTTGGGTACAGCCTGTGTCTTCTCTGCCTGTCATCATCTGGGTGGCTCACTGACTGGGGATTGGAATCATGTATCTGATGACTGAGGCTGGTTGTAAGCTGGAATCTTAGCTGGGGCTTCTGGCTGAGACACCTAACTACGTATGATCCTTCAGTGTGGTCCAGGTGTCCCAGCAACATGGTGGTTGGGTTCCAAGGACGAACTTCTTGAGAAAGACTAGCCAAATAGAAGTAATTTCACATTTTCTGATCTAGTCACTACTGAATCCCTGAGATGTCATTTCTGCTCCATCTATTCCAGAAGGGCCTCTTGATATGGGTTCTATTCAAGAAGGTAAAGAGACTCTGTCTCTTTATGGGAAGTAGCAAGACTCTTGAGTTGGAAATACTTCTGTGGAGATATTTTTGGAAATACAAACTTATTGAGCGACCATCTCAAAATTTAGTGTTCATAGAAAGGAGCATAGGATGTATTGTAACAATCATGAGGTTGTTCCTGGCTGACCCAGAATCTCACCCAGTGAGTAAAAGAATGTGGCAGTTTTCTCCATCAAGACTACATGAAATGGGGAATTTCCCCCAAAGGGGTATCAGAGTTCTATGAGAAAGTTGAGCAGTGAAATAGGGGAGGGCATCATTGAAAGCTAGAAATCGACACATAGAAAATACCTGTCTCCATTGAATTTCCAACCTCTGTGAAGGTCTTTACTTTTTTGATGTCATTGAGAGAAAAAAAATTCCATTGTGATCATGTGACTCCCATCTCCCAGGCAGCTTCACACAGCTTCAGTCTTGGTCTCCCAATCTGTTTCCAATAGTAATAGATCTGGTCCCTGGTTCTTTGTTTGACTTACCATATTCCTTTATGGCTCCTTTCCTATTTGTATTTTCTACCTCCTATATAGTTTTTCCTTTCTATGTGCTGGGTTAGTTCTATCTATCTATCTATCTATCTATCTATCTATCTATCTATCTATCTATCTATCTATCTATCTATCTATCTATCTATGGGTCTTCTCTACTTGGAAGCCTTAACTTTGGAGTGAATTCCTCCATCCCAGCTTGAAGTATGGTCTTCTTCCAAGGTCCCACTGCTCAGCTGCCATTCTCATCCTTCAGTGCTTAAGATCCTAAAGGCCAGAGAGTGGCTGGTTGTTCAGTAAAGGCAGACTGAATGTGTTGATGCCATCTAGATGTATAGATTTATTTTCTCTGCCCATCAAAGAACTAAAAAAACAGCAAAGTGTTTAAAATGGACAGAACAAGTTTATTTGACAGTGAAGGGGAAGAAAAAAAGTAGTGAGACTCTTCCAAGAGATGGGCTCCAAAGAGGAGTCCCGTGGAGTCCTTTCTGAGGGTGGATTTTTACAGCTCTGAGCTTCTCTCATATCTCCTTCCTTGAGCTTTGTACTGATTGCTTGATAGTTTGTGCATATGTCTCCAGGTTCTTTCTATTGGTTGAGTGAGCACCCCGGGCACTTGACTAGAAACTCACTGACTTATGGGCAAAAGTATTTGAGCAAGAGTCCATGGCCTTATGGGAAGAAAAAGTTCCATGTTGGGCCACATGTTATCTGCCATGTGTTGAGTCTGCCACTTTTTATCTCTAACTACCTAACGGTTTTTCTTTATTTACCTCATTGACATGAGATGTTGTAAGGTGACCCCATGTAGGGATGGAATCATGGTCAGAGGCAATTTTCTCAGAGATGTGTTAGAAAGGCAACTAGAATCTGCTCTCCTCCAGTGGCAATATCATCCACCCACAGTTGGCTGGAGGGGAACCAGCTCAATAAAGATTTCTGGTCCACCAGGTTTCTGGTCTGGGCTTCTATGGCTAGTCATCATTGGAGCCTGGAGGGAATAGGCAAATACAGATGTTCATGACACAAGTCTTCACTGAAATTGTCTTTTAGTTCAACATTTCTTTCAAAATAAGTGAGTGGTGGAAACTTCTGGAGGGACATCGGGCACCAGTGGCTCATGCTTGTAAATCCTAGCTACTCAGGAGGCTGAGATCTGAGGATTGTGATTCAAAGTCAGGAAAGTCTGAGAGACTCTTATCTCCAATTATCCACCAGAAAACTGGAAGTGGAACTGTGGCTTAAAAGTGGTAAGGTGCTAGCCTTGAGGAAAAAAAAGCTCAGGGACATTACTCAAGAGTTCAAAAAAAAATTTAAAAAAAAGAAGGAAAGAAAATTCTGGGAGGAAGTGGTTGGAGGTGTAGCTCAGATCGTAGAGCACTAGCCAACTAGTGAAACCATCAGATAAAGAGTTTGAGTCCCCATCTAAGATGTAGGAAAGAAAAGAGAAGAAAAGAAAATTCCAGGGAGGTGTATTACTACTGTGTCACTGGGAAGGAAACTTGTCTTTTTGATACAACTGCTTTCTCCTTGTGATGTGAGGAAAAGCAGGAGAAGTTGAATGGAATGGGGAGGGCAGAGATGGGTAGATGAGTATAGGGCAGAGAATGCACTTTGCTCCTTTTAAATATAGACCTATAATGGGTTTATGCTTGGGGTACTGTGGACCTCTAGGGCTACACAGAAGGAGACATTAGTAGGTGGTAACTCTCTCATTGGATCCAATTTCTCAACCACTGTTATGGTATCCGGGCGGAAGGATCACCTCACCAGAGATGCCCACACAGGCAACTGGGCAAGAATGAAATCTAGTGCTTGGCTGAAGAGGACAGATGGGGTGAAGAGAAGAGCATTCCCGCGAGATTGGGAGGCTGAAGAGCTCCCAAGCCCAGAGTAAGAGCTGCATGTAACGTATGGCTTAATTTCCTCTCAAATTAGACACTTGATAAAAAAAGTTATTATATCTGTCAAATTGCCAGGGCATTTTATAGGCGTGATAAACTAAGAACCACTGCTTTACAAACCTTGATGGGATGTTTCAGTACCTGAAAAACAATTTTATGGCCGCCCAGGCTACTAACAAATTGCAAATACTGATTAAGCCATAAAGTTACAACAACATTAAAATATAATGAGAGGTTATTGCACGCAGGAAGGCTCTTAAGCAACAGCCACAGCTGCACTCAGCCTGAGTTGGGCTTCTGTTCTCTCTGGCAGAGGGAGGTAAAGCAGTACCGTGGCCCAGGGTCAGACTGGGGCCCTTGGTTCCTGAGATATTTCCACCAGGGAAGACCAGGAAGAAGCTGCCCTATTCAGGGCGTAAAGACATTCAACATTGGCTGATAAATGTCAGTGACATAAAGCTGGGCAGAAGAGGACCTGATTTGTGCCCTACACTTGGGTTTCTATGCGATACTCTCTGACCCTGTATTTTTCACTCCTAGCTGAATCGTCTCACTGTTCTGTGGAGCTCTTGGCTCCATGCACTGGTTGAATCTTAATGGCAGAAGAGCTGAGGGATGTGCAAGTATGAAGACCAAGCAGGAATTTTATACTAAAGACTAGCCAAGGCATTGCACAAAGTCTGCTGCTGGGGAGAGAAGAAGTTGGCATTGTCTTTCTGTTCTCTTTGCCTCACTGCACTTCAGTCAGCTGAGATTTCCTTGAAGTCCCCAGTCTGTCACCCAAGGAATCAACATTTCTTGTCTGGATCACTTCTTGTCTGGATCACTGGTCCATACCTTCAGCAAAAAGAGAATGTCATCTGCAACTCAGGCCTCCTGAGTCCCCAACTGATTGTGTCTGGCTCCGGGTTAAAGCCCTGTGACAGGGCCTGGTGTTTCTGGTGTGGAATGCCCCGAGTTTCTCAGTGTCTGAATTTCCTTATCCTTCCTTCACCCTGGGGCTGTGTGGCTCCTTTCGTCTTAGAGTCTTGCATTCTTAGAGTCCTCACCACAGAGGTGGGCAGCCTCCCAGAGGCATTCTGTGGATTCTTCAATAGAACTTTTGGTTAGCAAGTGTGGGCCACAAGACAGCACTTAGATACCCTGATTTTATCCAGCAAAGCTAAAGTGGATGTGAGCCCCATTTTACTCAGTGGCAGAGGTAGAATTACACATTTCAAGGAATTTATGTAACTAGCTACTTGCAGTCAGAGAGGCCTCTGGGCCCAGTGCCTAGTGGCTCCCACCTATAATCCTAGCTACTCAGGAGGCTGAGATCTGAGGATGGAAGTTCAAAGCCAGCCCAGGCAGGAAAGTAGGTGAGACTCTCCAATTAGCCACCAAAAAGCCAGAAATGGAGCTGTGGCTTAAGTTGTAGAGAACTCTCCTTAAACGAAAAAGCTTAGGGACAATAGCTGGGCTTTGAGTTCAAGCCTCAGTATCAACACCAAGAAAAAAAAGAAGAAAAAGAAAAAGAAAAAGAGGGGCCTTTGGTGTCAGAGGGATGGGGTGGAAACCCTAATTGAGGATTGGCTAGTTTATGGCCTGGGCAGGTTGCTCAGTAGCTCTGTGCTTAAGATTTCTATTCATATGTTACTTTACATTCATATATTTATTATTTTACATTGATCCTATTTAAATCACCTACTCAGATTTTTGTGGCGGATTGGATGAGTGAATCTGTGTCAGATCCTTAGAAGAGAGTTTGCACAGTGGAAACCCTAAATTAATATTAGCGGCTGTTTACTGATCATTAACTATGTAATTAGGATCTCTTTACTTAACACAGATTATCTTTCAGAAGCCTCCAAATAACTAATATTAGCTCCAATTCATAAATGCAGAAGCTGAATAAGACTCCAGAAGGAAAACTTACTTAGAAATAGTTAGTCTCAACATTGTAGTTCAAAGCTAGATTGGTCTGATTTCCACAGTCATGCTCACAGACCATAGTTATGATACCTTCCAGGACCTTGACAGAAGTAAGCCCTCACTTGGGGAGTGAGAAGAAAACTCTGTCCCTGTCCCTCTATCTTGCAGAACATGGTACTCCTTCATCGGAGTCAATCTCTACTCTGGGTTCCAGAAGCAGCTTCAGCTCCTGCTTGCCTTGGATATGGTAGGATCCAAGCCATCTGGTGTGCTGCCTTATGACATACTGTCCATCCTGCCCATCCCACCTTGGCACAGATCCCCAGGCCTTGTGCAGTGAACAGAATGCCTTTGAGCAGCCTTGCTAGGAAGTGATTTAGGATGGGAACATTTTCAGAAGACAGCAGACCTATCTTCTTGACCCTGCTCCTGTGAGAAGATGGAAAGGTATGTAGAAGACAAAGGTAAACTGGGAAGACAGCGTCACCTAAGGAATAATTTTACACATCTTGCTTTTTAAAGGTTATAATGGGGTTAAGTATGCAGCAAATAGATTTGTTTCTGCTCACTCTGATTTATCCTTGTAAATTTATCAATCCTTAAATACCTGTGAAACAGCCTTACTCTTTCAGACCCTGCCTGAAGATCAGTAATTGAACAAAAGACAATGTGAGCTGGACACTACTGGCTCACACCTTATAATCCTAGCTACTCAAGAAGCTGAGATTTGAGGATTGTGGCTCAAAGCCAGCCTGGAAAGATAAGTCAATGAAATTCTCCAGTTAACCACCAAAAGGCCAGAAGTAGAGCTGTGGCTTAAGTGGTTAGAGTGCTAGCCTTTAGCAGAAAAATGAAGAGGCACCATCCAGGTCCTGAGTTCAAGCCCCAGTACTGGCACAAAAACAAAACAAAACAACAAAATGATGTGAACTCTAAAGGCTATGGATAGATATATCAGCACTCCTACAGTGTGTCAAATAAATAGCTGTTAGCAAGGTGCGTGGAGAATAAATGACATTGAGAAAAAGGAGAACTCAAGGCAGATGGAGTCTGGGGTCCAGACCAGAGAGAATTAGGCTAATTGGATTCTTTCTTCTGCTCACAGGAATACTGAGCCATGTACCTAGACTGTAAAAATATAAACGATAATAACTAACATCTGTGTAACACTTCACTAAAGGGCACATGAGCCCCAATAAAGCTGCTCTCATTTGAAGTCCCATATGATAAATTAAGAAACAATGGCTCAGGGAGGAGATAGATTTTCCCAGCATTATGAGGTTTCTCATTGGTTCTCAATCCAGTAGACAGGAACTCCCATGCCAATGTTGAGCTACCATTTTGGTGTGTTTCTGGCTTCTTTAAGAGTGTCCAGTGGTTACTGGATAGTGTCTGTGGATTGAGTGAATGAAATACAGATTTCTTGGGGTCAAACACATGGTTCTTTTCCACTGTGTATCACTGACTCTTCTTGTGTGCTGGTAGCCTGGAGAGAGGTTCCATGAGTGATTCCCTTTCCTTATCTAGTAAGGAAACTGGGCAACTTCAAGGTTATGATGACCTTTTTATGTACAAAGCACACTCAGCCAGAGTCCCTCCCAGGTACTGGGGTTAGAAGCATCACAGGGTGGGAGGTGGAGTGGGTAGGAAGATGGGTAGTATGGGGCTGTTGCACAGTGGTTCCAACATGGGACAAATGTCTTACTATTTCCCATCATCCTGTAGTGGCTCAGTTGGACTCAGACACCAATGAAGTAGCCTTCTCTATGCCAACATAAGTGGACATAAGATCTGTCAGCAAGACAAAAACTCTCCAGCAGGCTCCTCTGCGGGACCTATTAGAAGTGAAGTGGAGAGTGGGTGGTGGTGGGGTGGTTAAGGAAAGGGGAAAATTAGTGCCGACATACTGGGCTGTAATGGAAAAGGTCACCTTGCTTACTTCCTTTGAAACAGTTATCTGTGATGTAATTTCTGATGTTACTGCCCCCATTCCTCTTCCTAAAGACCTTAGAAGAGGAGAGAGATGGGACTTACAGGGGAGATGCCAAGATGGAACAATCATCTTCGTATCTGCCATATTCTAGAACTCAAGCTGTGCCCAGGCACAGTGATTCAGTCTGTCTCGGGAGTGAAGCCCTTGTACTTCCCCCTTCGTTTAGGTCCATGCAAATACTTCTCGTTGCATGTCTTCTATAAGAGATCTGTCAATGCGTGGCCAATAGCAGATGTCCCTGCTGGTCATCCATGTCTATGTGCTCCCTATGGTAGGTGACTACTGGTCATTTGTAAGTCTTTTGGTCACTTTCAGGACCATTAGCCACTACCATGGTCCCAAGGTGATAGGTCTTGGGAAGAAGGATAAAGGCGGTATAATTTTGAGTAGGATTAAATGTTTGGGTGACCATATTTCTTAGAAGCACATCTGGGCAGCACGTCCCTTCCAAAATTGTCAAGGAAGAGATGAGCTCATTGGTTTCTCCTTTGCTTTAGGTTACCTGTTGTTGCCTGTGTGATCTTGGAACCTGGGGTTCATCTCTATGGACATCTGGCTATTGCCAAAGAATGGTCATATATGACCTCATCTTCTACACTATTACCTTTTCTTTTCATCCTTCTTTTTAATTTTTCTTTCAAAAAACTATCATTAGTTGTTCAAAGGTTTCATTTCAACATGTCAGTTTATGAATACAATGCATCTCGATAAATGTCATCCCTTCCATCATTCTTGTCCATCTCATTCCCAACCCCAGCCATTCTCTCCAGTTACCTGGTTCCATTTTTCAAATAGGTACATTGAGTATTATGACTATATTCACCCACTCTTTTTCTCTCTGTTCATACCTTATATTCTCTAGTTACAGATCTTAACCTGCATCTCTGATTCCTGTGTAAGGCAAGAGCACCCTGATTCATCTATTGGCTGATGCAAGGATGCACTGTAGCTGTGCATTCATATCACAATACCATCCATCAGTGCCTGCAGTGCATTATACTTCTCTGGCTGTCACCTAACATGCAAAACCTATTTCATAGCTCTTGCTGGAGTTTCACTGTTCTGACATTCCTATGATCTCTTTTACTTGTTGACTCCAAAGTGTTGAGACTACATTTGTGAGAATTTGGTACATTTGATTTGTCCACACTTTTGCCCAAGACTTTTATCTGCAGTTGCTTTTCCTTCTAACTTTGCATGTACATATTCTTAGTCCTAGCCAACCTCACGGAGAAGTCCCTTACCTTGTTTCTTGGCTTCCTCCTACCTCTGATTCTCTCCATCTTCACACCAACCCATCTGTGCTTATTTCATTGGGGTCTCTAATGTTACTAGAATATCTGTATCTTGTGTTCAGTATATCCGTTTACTCCAGGGGCCCAGGGTTACTGTCCTAATTTATAGATGATAAGAGTGACGCCATGAATAACTGGCCCAAGATATCAGATCTAAGCCTAGGACAGAGGTAAGATTCCACTCTACACTGGTCTGATTGTAGAGTTCTCTCCACTCAGTTAACTTGCCTCTTTCAGACAGGTTATTACCAGCTCAGATTTTAGAATCAGCTGTATATCCCAGCTAGTCTTTCTCTACAGAATAATCAAATACTAATACTACTGAATGTCTCTGGTGACTGTTACTATCCCACTACTAGAAATAAACACATCCTGAGTTCTTACCAACTGGGTTGAAAGCACTGTATATAAACCAACATTTTAAGCCTTGTAAGACTCCTATCTAAATTTGTCTTTATTATCTGGATGAGAAAACTGAGGCCCAGAAGGTATAAGAGAACAGTCATCTAATGGGGGCAATGTTAACAGCCTGTTAATGAGCTGCTTATATTTCTGAAATAGATCCAGAGTTGGAAAATATCTTAAGACTGCCCCTTTCTTCTACCCCCTCCACTCCATTGAGCAGGATGAAAAGGAAATGGAAGGGGAATGGAGCCCAGTAAAAAGATTGCTTGCATGGCATAATAAGTGTGAAAATGTCTTTATTAAAAAAAACACTTCTCAGTATCCTAAATACTCAAAACCAATTTCTTTAATCTTGAAATGGACACTGTAGGACACTAACACTGGTACTAAGCCATAACTATGGCTCATAGGACACTTGCTGGCACCTTAGGACACTAACACTGATACTGTGGGCTCTCCTGGCACGTGTTGCTGTCTTGGGTAGGGTGGTGTCAGCAGCATCCTGGGAGCAATGCCCTAGAATCTTAAATGGCATTCTTCCTTAATAACAAGAATAGAAATGGACAGGTTTGGATGTCCTTCCAGAATGGAGAAGGGAAAATGGAGAGGACATGTAACTGTTCCCAAGGACTCAGTCTCCGTGCCATGGGAAAGTGGGGCAGTATTCATGACCCTTGGTGGGTAGGTGGGGAAAAGTTCTGGCCTTGGGTTTCTTTCCTATAGAATTAAAGAGTTCATTGCAACAATGGGATGTACAAGATGCTACGTCGAAAAATGAACTTTGCAATTTAGGTGGGGAAGGGGAAATGTAGTTGTGGAGATGGGAGCGAAGGGATGGGAGGGGAAAAACAAAGGAGGAGGCAACAATGCTTGCTAAGAAATGTACTCATTACCTTGCTCATGTGATTGTAACCCCTCTGTGCAGTATTTTCACAATAAAAAACTAATTTTAAAAAAGAAATAAAGGTTAGATATTAAAAAAACAAAATTAAATTAAAGAGTTGGGCTCAAAGGGCCTCTCCTGCATTTAAACTCCTCTTTTGGTACCCATGGGGGTCTCTATCTCATTTTGGTCCATGCTCCACACATCATCCTCTCACAGAGTGGTCTTTTAAAATAGTTAAACTCTGGCATATCATTCTTTCCTTTAAGACCTTCTCACATTGGTGGGGTAAAGATAGAATGCCTTGCCACAGACAAAATAAGCAAGATCACAGAGGATGTAGGAACTGAAGAAGGAAGTATGATTTACCTGTCAGCTCTGAACTGTGTATGCTTTCCACAGAACTGAGAGGCCTATGCTTCCCAAAGACCAGGAACATAGCTACAAAAATCTGTAACTTATTAAAGTAGAACATTGGTTGGCCACATTCACTGACCACAGTGCACTATTGTTAGCATTTACTAGTAGACTAAAACTCACGAAACACTTTAGAAACTTAGAATTAAAAATCAAAAGAAAACAAAACTCTTACCCAACCCTAGTGGTTCATGACTATAATTCTAGTTACTCAAGAAGCTGAGACCTGGAGGATCAAGGTCCAAAGCCAGCTTAATCAGAACAGTTCATGAGATTGCATTTTCAATTAATCAGCTGGTTTAAAGAGATGGCTCAAAGTTATGGAGCACCAGTCAAGCAAGCTGAGTTAAGTGTAAGGTTCTAAGTAAAAGCCCTGTTATTTGCAAAATAACAAACAAGCAAATGTGTTCCAAAAATTAAAAAAAAAAAAACAAAAGAATTCTTAAGAAAAATAATGATTAGGTTGGAAAAGAAGTTGGAATGATATACTTAAAATTATTAAAAATCTAAAGCTCTTCCTATAAAATTATTGAGTATGGGACTAAGAGCATGACTCAAGTGGTAGAATGCCTGCCTAGCAAGCCCAAGACCCCGGGTTCAAGCCCCATTACCACAAACAGACATAGTATGTATCAAAAATACCCTTAATAAAAATGGAAAAGTTAATTATGTGAAAATTATATTAAAACCCAGGTGTTGGTAGCTCACACCTGTAATTCTAGCTACTCGGGAGGCTGATTTCTGAGGGCCATGGGTCAAACCCAGCTAGGCAGAAAAGTTCCTCTGAGACTCTTATCTCCAGTTAACCACTCAAAAGCCAGAAGTGGCACTATGGCTTAAGTTGTAGAGCACTAGTCTTGAGCAAAGGCGCTCAGGGACAGTGCCCAGGTCACGAGTTGAAGTCCTACCCTCCCCCAAAAAACAAATTAAATACATGAGAGGAAATAAAAGTAAAGAAAGTTAAAGAAAGTGAGAGTAAGAATTTTTAAACATATTTTTATCATCTTTATTTGTGCAAAGGAGTTTCTATTCAACAAAGTAATTTATAAATGCAATGCATCTTGATCAATGTCACTCCTTTTAGCATTCGCACCCATCCTTCCTAACTCACCCCTTCCCTCACTTTTCCTAATTTTGTAGAATATACACCCCCACCTCTTTTCTCTTCATTTTCTACCCTGAAAATAAGAATTTTATCTTGGCTTCTGCCAAGATAAAAACAGAAATAAAAAAATAGAAATAATTTTAAAGAGCGGATTCCTGAAAAACACAAAATTGATCAAACAACCAAAAAGTCAGATTAACCTTTGGTGATATATTACAGAAAGAAAGCAATGAAAAATGGAACGAAGGAAAAGAGGGAAAAAAGGAAATCTCTTTTTCTGGAAAGAAAAAATATGACTAAAAATGTATTAGAATATCATACATGAAAAAAGCACACCTTAGGGGCTGGGAAGGTGGCTCAGTGGTAGAGCGCTTGCCTTGCATGCCTGAGGCCCTGGGTTCGATTCCTCAGCACCACATAAGCAAAAAGAAAAAAGTTGGAAGTGGCGCTGTGGCTCAAGTGGTAGAGCGCTAGCCTTGAGCTGAAGAGCTGAGGGACAGCGCCCAGGCCCAGAGTTCAAGCCCCACGACCAGACCCCCCCCCCAAAAAAAAAGCACATCTTAGTTTCTTGTGGCTAATATAACAAATTGCCACAAACTTGGTGGAGGTCAGGAATCTGAAATCCATTTTATTGGGCAAACATGAAGGTACTAGTAGGCACTTCAGCAGGCAGAAAAAGACTCTGTCCAGCCTTTCTAGACTTCAAGCTGTGGCTTTGGTCACTTCATATCCTTTGTGCTTTATGGACTCTTGTGACTACAGATAGGATTCACATAAATAATCCAAGGTAACTAACCCCCCACTTGACTTGATCACACCTGTAAGTTCCTTTTGCCATATAAGAAAAAAATAATCAGAACTTTACAGTTCCTGGGGAATTAGGACATAGGTGTTTGCGGGGGCGGGGGGGGGCACTGTTATTGAACCTCCTATCATTTCATGTCCAGAAAGATGTTGCTAGCTGCTGGAGGCTCACACCTATAATCCTATCTATTCAGGAAGCTGAGATCTGAGGATTGAAGTTTGAAGCCAACAAGAGCAGGGAAGTCTGTGAAATTATCTCCAATTAAGTTCTTCCAAAAAGCTGTAAGTGAAGCTGTGGTTAAAATGATAGAGTGCTAACCTTGGGAAAAAAAAAAAAGCTTAGAGGCAGAGCCCAGACTCTGAGTTCAAGCCACAGGACTGGCACACATACACACACACACACACACACACACACACACACACACACACACACATCCATAAAGATGTTAACTTAATGTCAATCTTCAGTATTCTAACCACAAAAAAGTATATGAGGTGATGGAGTGATGGATCTGGTAATTATCGTGGGAATCATTTCATAATGTATACATAGATCTAAAAATCACATTGAATACTTTAAATTTTAATGATTTGTAAGTTATGCTTAATAAAACTGTAATAGAAAAGCAAAAGCAAAACAAAAGTGAGACAGTATCATATGCAGTATAGTTATATTCAATTTGAAAATGTATTTGAATGGAATCCTCCACCCTAGGATAATGTGAATGTCCAGAATTGACTTTATAATGCATTAAAAAAAGGATAAAACAGATGCCTTCCTTTCTGAAGATTCACCATAGGGACAGGTCTGAGGATGAGATCATCACAAATTTCTAGAGTATAAAAATATTGAGTGTCTTCAACTTTATATTTTTTACTCTACTAGTAAAACTCAACAAAGTCTCTCAAATAAAAAATACAGCTAGGTGATAATGATATTTCCCTATAATCCCAGCACTCAGAAGGCAGAGACTGGAGAATTCCAAATTCAAGGTCAACGGGGCTACATACTGACCTCCAGATCAGGCTCTACAGTGAAACTCTGTCTCAATAAAATGAAGTAAAATGAAACAAAATAAATAGAATAACCTCACTTGAAAAGTGATGTAAAACCACTGTGAAAAATATTAACAAATTAAATTTAGCAGTGCATTAAAGAAAGAACATTTCATAACCAAGGAGTACTCACTGCAAGAATGATTATGAAAGCTTGATCAATATGAGGAAATTTATTAATGTAATTTTGAAATAAGATATCACTTATTACATGAATAGATTAAGAGAGAAAAAAGTACATGATTATCCTGTTTAGGTTCCAGATTGCATTTCATAAAACTCAACATGCTGAAAATAGTAATTTGGAAAACTTAATATATTAGTGTTATTGTTGAAGTATAGCCAAGGAAATGATAAGGAAAAAGAAAACAAGAGATAAATATTGAAAAAGGCCAAAAGATTGATTATTGATCACAGTACTTTTTGTAAACCTAGAAAATGTAAGCTCAAAAGAGAACTGTCTAGGGACTGAGGTCAGTAAGCTGGCTGACATAAGAAAAAAAAATTAGTAGCTTACAAATGAATTGACAACCACCAGCTGGAGGCTAAGAAAAGGCAACATTCTATTCATAAATGCAGCTAATTTCCAGAAATGGACATGATTCATGGAAGATCTAGGAACACTGTAAAGTATTACTGTAAGAGTTTAGGGATTAATTTGAGAAATGTATCTTTTTTTTTTCCAGTCCTGGTGAACTCAGGGCTTGGGTGCTGTCCCTGAGCTTTTGTGCTCAAGGCTAGTGTTCTACCACTTGAGATACAGCTCTACTTCATTTTTTTAGTAGCTAATTGGAGATAAGAGTCTCACACACTTTCTGTGCAGACTGGTTTTGAACTGTAATCCTCACATCTTAGCCTCTTGTGTAGCTAAGATTTTAGGCATGAGCCATTGGTACCCAGCAATGTACCGTATTCTTATTGCAAATATTCTTGCAAATAGGTGTTTTACTCCAGATTAACCTGTAGAAATGCAGCATAATCTTATTGCAAATTTTCTTGCAAATGTTTTATCCCAGATTAATTTGTGGAATCTATTCAAAATTCCACTGAGATATTTTGGAATCTTTTTTTAATTATCTTTAAGTAGTTATACTTGAGTCTGTAAGAGTTTTATCTATAAGTATCTGTAAGAGTTCATTCATGGGGCTGGGAAGGTGGCTCAGTGGTAGAGTGCTTGCCTTGCATGCATGAGGCCCTGGGTTCGATTCCTCAGCATCACATAAGCAGAAAAAGCTGGAAGTGGCACTGTGGCTCCAGTGGTAGAGCGCTAGCCTTGAGCTGAAGAGTTGAGGGACAGTGCCCAGGCCCAGAGTTCAGGCCCCATGACCGGCCAAAAAAAAAAAAAAAGAGTTGTCATTCATAGAAGCAGTTTATGAATACAGTGCATCTTGATCAATGTCACCCCTTCCATTGAGATATTTTTTTTTTTTTGGTCGGTCGTGGGGCTTGAACTCTGGGCCTGGCCGCTGTCCCTCAGCTCTTCAGCTCAAGGCGAGCACTCTACCACTTGAGCTACAGCGCCACTTCAGGTTTTCTGGTAGTTTATTGGAGATAGGAGTCTCACGGTCTCTCCTGCCCGGGCTGGCTTTGAACCGCGATCCTCAGATCTCAGCCTCCTGAGTAGCTAGGATTACAGGCGTGAGCCACCAGCGCCCGGCCCATTGAGATATTTTTGAATTTTACCAGTTGAAGTTTCTCTCAAAGAATAAATACATACAAAAAATAAATTTTGGAAAAGAGGAGATAATAAGGGTAGGATTTGTTTGTCTATCTACCAAATACACTAGATAGTCATTGTTATAAAGTAATTAATAACAACAGTAATTAAGTGCTATTTTATTGGCACAAGAATTGATAAATTGATTTATCACAGTTAATTACAGAAGGATTTGCCTTTAAATGTTACTGTGAAACATAGAAAGGTCTTCAACCTTAAGCCAAGAATAGACTTTTCCAAAGAGCTTCTAAGAATTACATTAAGGCTAAAAACATTTTTAAAAATCAACAGATTTAATTATGTAACTATTGTAACTTTGCATATCAAAGGAAAATAATGATTGGGGAAAATCTGTACTATGTATGATAGCCAATGATTTAACAATCATAATAGATGAAGAATTAAAATCATTAAGGAAAAGCTCAGTAGCAAAACCATGTTAACTGGCGATTCACAGAAAATAATGAAGTACAAATTTCTAATAAAATTAAGAAAGATCCTCTACCAATGAAAAGCAGTTCATATTAAATCTGAGATTACATTTTTCACATCTTACAAACAATGGTAACCTGTGTTCTGAGAGTGTCTGGAAATGTACCTCCAGCAAGGATGTAAGTTGCTTGTTATAATCATCTAGAAAGTGCATCAAACTGTTTTCTCTGACCTAGCAAATTTGCAAAAAAAACAAAAACCCCCCCAAAAATCCCTAATCCATATGCAGTGTTAAGTGGTATGTAATTTACAATAGCAAAAGGTATTTACTGATACCAAGGCCTACCAGATAGGAATTCCTTTTAATACATTATGATTGATTCCCACCTCATGCATCTTGATGAAGGATTGGCTCACCAATACGTACCAGTTCAAGGATGAAGGCAAGAGCGTAGAGAACCACATATCTTGATGCACAGCAGGTACATAGAAGACAACCTACGAAAACACCTGAATGAAATGTATCTTAAGTTTCATTTGCTAAAACTAGCAAATGACCAGCAGTGGTCAAGTTTAGTAGTCATGGATTTCTTGGTGTTTTTCTAATTGGTGTTTTCATGCAATTTGTGTAGAAGAATTTTCTTAAAGTCATGAGAGTTTTCATGGACTTTGGATTCTGAGATTAATTTTAATTTGGAGAGGTTTTGCTCAGCAAAGACATTGGTTACTAAGCTAGTAACTGTGAGATTTCCTTTTCTCAGCACTGAGGATTGAACTCAGAGTTCTTGGGCTTACTAAACAGATGCTCTATCACTTGAACCAACCCTCCATCCCTTTTCTCCATCAGCTATTTTCAAGGTAGGGTCTTACTTTATGCCCAGGCTAGCCTAGGCTGTGATCCTTCTATTTTGAATCACTGGGGTGACAGTGCTGCACTGTTGTGCCCAGCTGTTGATTGAGATGGCATCTCATGAACTTTTATCCCTAGGTTGGCCTTGAATGCAGTCTTCCTCAACTTCCACTTCCTGAATAGCTAGGATTACAGTTGAATCACCCCACCTACTATTAATATGAGCCTGAAAGCAATATATAAATGCAGAAATATATGGATTTCATATAAACTGCTCAAACATTAAATGGATCACTTATGACAAATATTTTATTAAGAAAATCCTACAGAATGTATCAGTTTTGTCACAAGAGTTTCTGTGGCTTTTACCTATATCTTCACTCTTAAAGCAGTACTGAGATTCAGGCAGAAGTGTGGGGAGTTGATATTGTGTTTTTACTATTTACATTTATACACACACGCACATAGATGTAAGATATAGCCATGCACTGTACAATGATGTCATGGTCAGTAATATGTACAGCAGTGGTCCCAGAAGCTTATAATGAGACTGAAGATTCCCTTCTCCTAGTGATGTAAACAAGCCACTGTATAGCTATCAGGTAAAATCATAGCACAATTATATATAGTATGTAGTGATGCTACATAATGATCAACCCATGATACGTACTTTTTCACTGTTATCTTAGTATGTACTCATTCTACCTCTTTTTAAAAATTTCTGATCTGTTTACTACACAGATAAGTAGTTTGATATACCTCATATTTATCAGACATCTTGCTTGCATCCTTTGCTTTTGTGCATACCTGCATGTTCTCACTGTGATGAAACATTTCTGATGACACATCCCTTTGTTAAGAGCACAGGGCCTGTAATATAGATTGATTAATACTGTACACTAGACTTCAGCCTCTAGGTGCAGCTCTTGTAGCTGAATGAATGAATACCTTGTGAAATATAAGTTACAATAGGAAAAGAAGGGAGGAAATGGTGACATGATCCCAATGATAAACATGTCTCATTGAACAGGACTGTGGCATTCCTATTTTAAGAGCCAGGGCCACCCAGTCAATGCTTTCTCTTTGCTCCTACATGAGGCCTTCTTTGTGTTGAAGGACTATGTCTAATGTGTGTGTGTGTGTGTGTGTGTGTGTGTGTGTGTGTGTGTACAATCAGAGCCTGAGAATTGTTCCTGAGCTTTTATGCTCAAGGCTAGCACTCTACCACTTAAGCCACAGTTCTATTTCTGCCTGTCTGCCTGATTTCCTCCCTTCCTTCCTTCCTTCCTTCCTTCCTTGCTTCCTTGCTTCCTTCCTTCCTTTCTTCCTTCCTTCCCCCCTCTCTTTCTCACTTGCTTGCTTTCTTGCTTTCTTTTGTTAATTGGAGATAAGAGTCTCGGAGACTTTTACTGACCACGCTGGCTTTGAACTGCAATCCTCAGATTTCAGCCTCCTGGGTAGCTAGGATTACAGACATAAGCCAACCACTCATGGCCCCTGTGTCATCTTCTGACTGGTAGAGGCACAGTCCATGTACTTCCCTGTCATTTAAGTACAACTTTCTTGTATTTTGAGGACAAGAGATAAAATAATTCTCCCTTGGCTTGGACAGAGCCAGCGAGGAACATGCTCAGGGGATGGGTCAGTCTGTCAGTGTCAGCTCTGAGCAAAGCAAGACTCCACATGACCTTCAGCAAATTAAACTTTCTCATGTCTTCGTAACATATGGAGTCTCTTAAATCTGAAAAGCTACTGTTAGAAGCAGGGAATGGTTGATAACTCCGAGAAAGAAAACCCCCAGCAGTATTCTTCAGATGGTGGTTAGTCCTGGGGGCAGGTTCTGTCAACACCTGGGGTACAGCTACAGAGCAAGTCTGGTGTAGGTTGGGTGAACAGGGATCATGATATGTCAATCAGCCTCTGACAGTCACTTCGAAGGACCAGGAAAGAAGGGCTTGGGGTAAAGCATGAGGTTTCGTGAGACCCTTTCTGCCAAGGATAAAGCTTCCAGAATCTTCTCTTCTGGAGCAGAAATGAGACTGCAAAATACCTGGGAACTACCACAGAGGGACTGCCCATGAAGGCCTTTACTGGGGCCTGAAGCTGAAGACATCAGATGCATTGTGCATTTGAGAATGAAGAAGAATTTATAGCTAGGAAAAATATAATTTGCCCTTTTTTTGTTTAGTGACTGCATTAGGTAATCAAAACAAAGGACAAAACATAACAGTCACTATCATTTATTTAGAACATACTATATGCAAGTACATATGCTAGATACTTTAAATGCAATGGACAAGCCAAACAAGATTTCTGACTTTGAATGACTTTTCAAGACAATTCTGGGAGTTCAAATTCATGTACATGAATTGAAGACTTGCATTTCAAAGAGTCCCAAGCTGGCTTTCATATGTTGTCCTCACTATCTTAAAATTTGGAGTAATTGTTGACCAAGCTTTGCACAGGGTTCTGCACATTACATCACTGGTTCTGGATGTACATCATTCAGTGGTCTCCAAACCTTGTCACTCATCAGAGCTTTTCATGCTTCCTTTGGCTTTCCAAATAGCCCAGAGAGATTTCTGCTGAGTTTTCCCTTGTTCCAGACACTCCTATTAGGACAGCCTGAGCTCTTGCATTTGTGAGACAGATTGTTTGATATCCAGGGAGGGGTAAAGTGGCAAGGGACAATGATGAGGCCTCGGCTTGTTTATCTAGAACAGAAAGCATCCCTCTGTAGAATATTTGGCACCCAGGATCAAATGGAGTTGTAATATAGTTACCTTAGAGTTACCTAGATTTATTACCAAGCCATGAGTTCCTTGAAATAGGTTTCATGTTGATCCACCATTTTATTCCCTGAACCAGCCCATATGAGATATTGACAGTTCTGTCTTCAAGTAGATGCTGTCAGGGACAGTAACTGCATAAAGGGTGGAGGTAGAACAGCTTGTTTTGTACTTTAGAGGGGTGGGATCTCAGAAGAAACTTCCAGAAGTTGAAGAGTTTGGAGAGTCTTGCACCTCTAGGATTCAGACTTCTACATGTAAAATCAAGTTAAGGAGGGGTTGACAGGAGCAAACAACACAGGAACCACACAGCAAGGACAGAAGACCCATGAAGTGGACATGCTTAGTGGTAGACAATCTCACTCTCATTTTGGAGTACCCTAATGGTTCCTCCTGACCCTTCCCACATACATTAGTCTCATTGACTCTAAGTGACCATTTGAGGTTGGCTGGTATGCTAGTATCTCTGAACCTACTTTTATGTTGTAGGAAACAGAGGCAGATGGAAGAGTTAGGGCCTCAGCTAAAATCACACCGCTTGTTAAGCTTGCATTTGGAAAGGGTCTCTGATCTCTAGCTTCCTGAGGAGAGTTAATTCCGCAGGAAGTGCATGTTGCTGGCCACTTTGTCTGACCTGAGGCATCTCAGTGGGTCTCCTTGGCTGTGCAGAGCCATCAAGAACATGTACCAGGCTCCGAAGTTAATGTCTTGACAAAGACCTGCAGCGGGGCCACCCCGTGCTGCTTTCTCGATGACAAGGTGCATCCTTCACCTCCCATCCACCAAGCATTTGGCTTTGAACACGGTGAAGCTTGCAGAGGGCTTGGGGATCCCCGAGGGTGGCAGGTGCTCGATATTAGCATAACATCAACTTTTGTCAAGCAGAACATTCGCTCATGCTGCTGATGCACAGAGCTCCCCAAAGTTTTCAAAATCTGCAAAGCTGGCTTGCCAGCATCTTTACACCTGGCCAACCCTCTTAATGGCATCTCTCCCCCTCACTCTGCCCAGCAGCAGGCCGCAGCACACAGCGTGAGCATCCTTCCTCTCTCTTCTCTCCTTCCCTCACTTCTTCTTCTGTCAGATTCTTCCTCCCAGGCTTTCAGCACCGAGTCATTTTTCTGGAGTTGTCACGGACCGCTCCGCCTAACTGCTATATCTGAGCGTGGCTGAACTAATGATGCAGTAATTAAGAGTGATTAGGGTTATTGATAATAAAGAGACTTCATAAACTTGATTAAATGCCTTCATTAATGAACATGTTATGGGTGCTTCCGGGGGGGAGGGAGAAGTTGGGTGGAATGAAAGGTGGGAAAAATGGGCAAAAGAAACTCAATAAATGTCCCTGTGTGTGGCTCTGAAGATGACTAGGTGGAGCTGGGTTGTTGGGCAGGGAGATCAGAAATCCCCAGGGGCTTGGGATTGGAGGAAATCTCAGCCCACTTGTTTTCCTAGGGACATCATTCATTTCTGTATGGAGTTAGTGGGAGTGGTGCAAAAGCGATGAAAGGATGTAAAGCAGGAACACCCCCCTCCCCAATCACCTGAAATTCTCCAACGTTGAGAGCTTTCAATGCCTGTCTTTCCTGGGGTTGAGCAGCTGTGGCTGTTATTAATTAACACAGAGGAGCTTGTTCCCGTCTGTCCCCTGCCAGCTCTGCCCACAGGAATAAGGATGGCTCTTTCATTCATGTGCCTTGATCCTCTGCTTGCTGAGAATAATAGCACCCATCAATGCCAGGCTTCTCAGTCCCTCTCCACAAGGCTTTGGAGTGCTTTGAGACCAAGCATAGGATTCTGGTCCTCAGGCTACACCCAGAAACTAGGGAAACCATGCAGCCCTTGTGTTTAAAAAGCTTAGGAAAACCTAATCAATTCCGACCTCAACCCAGCTATGACAATTCAGAGAGGAAAGATTTCTAAGTCTACTGCCACACAGCACATGCAGATTCCAGGTGGCAACAATAAATCTGAGTTTAAATAGATGGAAAGGAGATTTTCAAAAACTTGGAGGGGCCGAGGATGTTGCCCTGTGGTAGAGCATGTGTTGATAGGTGGGAGAGAGGTTCTGTTGGATGTATGTATGTGTTTGTGTGTGCGCATGCACTGGTCTCGGATTCAAAGCCTGTGCACTATCCCTGAGCTTTTTTTTTGTTTGAGGTTGGCGTTGGCACTCTTCCACTTGAGCAACCCCTTCATTTTAGTTGAGATGATTCTTATGGACTTTCCTACCCTAGGCTGACTTCAAACTGTCTTCAAACTCAGCCTCTTGAGTAGCTAAGATTACAGGTATAGTTCACTGATGCCCAGTGCTCCCCAGTTGTTGTTCTTTAATAAAGAGAACTGAGTTTTTTGTTAGAGAAACATTTAACACACTTTGCAAGCACTCAGTTAAGGATAGAATAGTGCATTGCACAATGCACTCTGTCTTAGGGTATACTGCCTTGGGATGCCCCAGCAAAGCAAGCCATTATCTTGAGGCTCTGGTGACAGGTCCTTCCAAATAGGTTATCCTCAGTGTCTTCTAAAGCAATGAGTTTTTTTTTTTTTCTTTTTTTGTTGGTCGTGGGGCTTGAACTCTGGGCCTGAGTGCTGTCCCTGAGCTCTTCAGCTCAAGGCTAGTGCTCTACCACTTGAGCTACAGCGCCACTTCTGGTTTTCTGGTGGTTAATTGGAGATAAGAGTTTCATGGACTTTCCTGCCTGGGCTGGCTTTGAACTGCGATCCTCAGATCTCAGCCTTCTAAGTAGCTAGGATTACAGGCATGAGCCACTGGTGCCCTGCTTTGTGAGTTTTTTTTTTTCAATATAAATTATTTACCTCCCCAATATTTGGCCTCAGATAACCTGATTGATCAGTGTAATTATGCTGTACTTTCCCAACTTCCGTTTGGATTCACCTAGAAGTGTCATCCCTATTCCTTGTGCGCTACTCTAGCTCTTGAGTGTGTACTGAGGCATCCCCCAGTACGATTTAGCAAGTGTGAGGCATGGCCCCTGCATGCTTATGTCTGCAGCAGAGCCACCACTGACATGAGATTTACAGGTCTATCATGTAACCCATACTGAACAGAAAGATCCAATAGGCCCCTTAGCTTTGTGAATAATGACAACTTCACCCTCAAACCATCTTGATCAGATGTGGAACTGATTGGGGAAGCTGCCATCCAATGGACAGCATTTTGCCGGGGGGGGGGGGGCAACTAGGGAAGGCCCTGGATATAGACTGTAGAATCTTGGGCTTAGGAGAATTGATAACTAAAAGAAGAATCCCAGGATCTCAGGAGTGGATGGTACTTGTGTTTCATTTTCTGCTGATCTCTTTAGCAGCTTTGGGGTCATATTTTTCTCCATTCATCGCTTTTCAGGAAAGCTCATTTTATTTAGGAAAACTTAGACTGTCAGAAAGCTCCTGTTTAGACTGAGTTGAAATCACCAGGATCTTAAAGTTATGTTATGGGATTGCTTTGAAGGGCCAGCCAAGTGATAATGAAGTCTTTGTGGGCTTGAGCAACTATACTTCCTGGATGGATACCCAGGAGAACACAGAACTCCTCTGGTGGGAAAGTAACTCTGAAATCTAGTCATCTTTAACTGGCTTTTGTTCACCACATCAAGGTGCCTTGGGGAATTGACCTTGGATTTAGAAGCACTTAATATCTCATTGGAGAGACAAGAAACACCATGAAGTATCTTGTACTATTTAGCAATAACTTATCAATTATTTGATGAACTGTGGTGCATTTAGGACTAGAGAGAATTGCGATGTACACCAACAGCCTTGGGCATACACATACTTGGAAAAAGAAATTCTATTTCTAAGAATTTAATCTGAAAAAATAATCTAAGTAAAAAGATTTACATACAGGAAATTCTTTGCAATATTATTTACAATAGCCAAAACTCAGAAAAAACTTTGATGCCCAACAGTAGGGGACTATTTTGACAATTTGTTGCTACATTTATTCAATGGACTATCAGACAGTCATTGAAAATCATGCTTTTAAATAATGTTTCAAGGGCATTGAAAAGAACTTATAAAAGAAACTTAAGTCAAAATAAACAAAATGCAATTCTGTGTATGTAGCTTTGATTACTTATCATTTACATTTTACACTGGAAATGATTGTTTTTATACTTACCTATATTTCCCAAAACTATATTGAGTATAAAAGATTAACTTTTAATAACCTGAAAAACTCAATTTCTATATTTTTGCTTGTTTTATGGTAGAAAGGGAGATGAAAGACTAAGCTGGTTGGGGAAAAGATAGCATTTATAGTCCAAGCAGGAAATTAAGACTGAAGGACATCTCAACATTTCTAGTTTTCTGGGGCTCTTCCTTTAAACCTAGAGGTTAGAGAAGAGACTAAAATTGGGCAAAGATACTTCTAACCATTTCTACAGACTGTAGGAAAATCAGAAGGGGCAGATTTTTCTGGCCTTTCACCTTTGGGAAGGTAAAGGGCTAGAAGGAGGTGGTGGAGGCACAATAGGTGAGAAAATCAACTGAAAAGGAAAAGATTCCGTTAGATTGTCAATTTCAGAGGTCTCAGGCCCTGGCTTCTGGCTCCATTTCTAGGTCATGGTGAGACAGAGCATCATAGAAAGAAGCATGTGGTGGAGCACAATGATCTAATGAGGGCCAGAAGGCACACAGAGAAATTAGGAAGAGGCCAGGACAAGATATAAGCTCCAAGGACAAGGAGCCTTCCCTTCAACTAAGTCCCAAGTTCTAAGTTACCATCACTTCCCAAGAGCCCATCAAATCATGAACTCATCACTGGACAAATCCATTGGCAAGGTCACAGCCCTCATCATCTGTCACTTTTCCAATGTCTCACCTCTGCACACTACTCTATTGTGGACCAAACCTTTAACACATGAATTTCAGGGTGACTTTAAAAATCTAAACTACCAGGATGCCCACATCTGGTGGGGAAGGCATACCAGGCTGGTCCCTTTCGGATGCCTGGCACTCATCGACTAGGGTTCGATTTATTCTCCCATACCTTGAATTTAACTGAAATATCCAAGATTTGAACCATTGCAGCTTGAGCTGAATGTGTCATTACACCTTGTCCATAACATCACTGCAATTCTTGGAGCCACTTTGATTCCCTAATTCCTCTAAGGCACAGGCCTAGCCTCATTTCCTCCAGCACCTGTCCTTCAGGCTGCCCTTTTCCTCTGAACACTTGGGGCACTTCCTTTCCCCTTACCTGCCCTCCTAGCATATCTCTTTGACAACTGTCTGCTGCAGGCATATCTTAGACATCTCATAAGGTACACCTTCAGACTTTGGGAAAGCTGAAACTCTGTCTCATTCTTACTGTGCTTCACACAGACTTCTTGAAGTATCAAAACCGGAAGGCTGATTCAAAGCAATCTGTCCCAACCACACATTTCATAGGTTGTGAAAGAGTATGAGGAAGATTTAGTGACTGGTTCAAAGTCACCTTATGATGAATGGGAAGCAATTCATTCATTCAATAGCCATTTAGTGAACCCATGTCTGTCTTTAAGAACAGGGCACTCAGTAAATACTTGTTTGTTGACTGAATGAATGATTTATTGACTACATCCTTGAGGTGGAAGCTCATGTTTAACTGTAATAAATGTTTTCAGCACCAATTATTGCCAGGCACCCTGTGTAAAATCATTACGTCTTTATCTCTCATATCTGTTTTATCCCGTAGGGTTGAAGCTCTATTTTAATCAGTGAGAGGATAAAAGCCAAGGAGGTTCAACAAGTTGAAAGAAGCAGAATTGGAGTTCAAATCCAGCTGCTGCTCATTCTGTGCACTGGCCCCTCCTCCTATGCCAGACTGTCTGGTACAGGGGTCAGGTATGCAGGTAGAGTCTTACGTGGCAACTCTGCTTTCAAGGTCAAACACATACTGCCTATTTTTTCAGCCACCTGGTAAAGCTCTGGCCCAAATTATCTTCAGTTTAATGTCCTGTTGTGAGCTGCCTTTAGTATCATTTTCTTCTCATAGAAGGAGACTTGACATTTTGCTTAGGGTGGAGGAAGAGGTGAGCTGTGTTTCTTTACAGTGGCTCTGCACCTTTGCCAATTAGGTCTACAGTCTCGAAAACAACAGCAACCAACCTGCAGTGGGAGACAGAAAGAGAGAAAATTCTATCATGTCAGAATAATGAGATCTGTGATTTCAGCACTTACTGGGTCAAAGACACACACAATGTGTTATCTGTAATGCTTTCCTTCTGACATTTGGGGAAATTGCATTTATGCAGAGGACACGGGATGCTGGAACGCGGTACTTCACCAATGCCACTCAGCGTTGACAGGCTGCAGTCTGTCCTGCTAGAGTCTAGACCTTGACATTTCTCAGGGAGGCTGATGCATGGCTCAGTCTCGGAGGGGTGGGGGAGGGGAGGTCCTGAGGCCCTGCTATGTTCATGGCCTTTCCAGCAGCAAGGGCACAGCCTTGAGTCCACACAAGTTGCTGGTTAGCCTGTGTGGTGAACAGTCCACTCATGGGATACTCAGTGATGAGGACATATTCTCAGCATGTGTTATTAGATGGTCTTGCTTGTGTGCAAACATCACAGAGCATACTTATGCAAACTAATATGGGAAAGTTGACAGTAGGCAATCTAATCTAAGGAGAACATTGTCATGTAGGAATGTCATATGTGATTGACATGTTACTGTGCATGCAGTAATGTTTGTAGCCATTCTATTGTGTGCAGGATGACATTTTTTTCCAAGACAGCATGTTCCAACCTCTTTTCCCTTCCAGGTTTTCTAGTACCTCAGATATTTTTGACAGCCCTGGACTTCTTTAAGAACAAATACAGATTGTTAGGGCTCCTTACACATTCAGGACCTAAACACAGGCATAAAGCACGAGTCCCAAAGGAGTAGGTCTGCTGTCCTGAGGCTGAGGCAGAGGCTGGGAGTTTATCACTCCCTGTGCTCCTCCATCTCCTTCCTGTCTCGCCGCTCTCTTTATCTGCAGTGGCAGTGATGAAGTGATTGATTATCCTGTCTCAGATGTCTTGTGTAGTTTTAAATTTAATCCTGCCACATAATAGGCAGACCGAGGGGGAGGCACACGGGCCTGTGTGTACACAGAAACGCAAAGCAGGGAGACATTCTCTTGGTTGATGATGGTCAAATACTATCACTTCAAAAGAATTTTCACTCTGTGCTCAACCTGAGAACCCTTTTCTCATCTAGGTTCTATCTGAGCAATCTGGTGGCATGTTAACCCACATGGCAGTATACCTAGGTCCATTGTTTCTCAGAGGCTGGTATTTCCTGTAGCAGACAAATGAGATGGTTGTTTTGATGAATAGCTTTCAAATATTTTTAGAGTACGACTTGTTTTTCCAAATGAAACTCTTACCTGGAACTCTGATTAGAGACAGAAAGCTAAGATTGGGAGAACTGTGGGTTGAGGTTGCCATTGGCAAGATGTTCATTCACTAGAACCTACCTCAATCAATAAAAAGCTTGGTGTAGTGACAAGCACCTATCATTCCAGCAAGGATAAGAAGCATAAACAGGAGTATTATGTCCCACGCTGGTCTGGGAACAAGAATCTCAAACAATAACCAAAGCATAAAGGTCTAGCGGCCTGGCTTAAGTAGTTGAGCCCCTGTCTAGAAAGCAAGAAGCCTTGAATTCTAACCTTAGTACTTCCCAAAAGAAAATAAAAGAATTTTATTTTACAACTATACAAGGATGACATGATTCCAGACAGCCTAACTCTGCTGTTTGGATGATTCCTATCAGTATTGGCAGAGCCACCAAAGTATCGCCCAGGAATGCTAGCTGTATCATCCTTCCTTTTTCTTTCTTTTTTTTTTTTTGCTTAGTAGTCTGATTAAAAGTCCTTACCAACTTCAAGGGTGTACGCATGGAAGACCAAGTGCATGGGTGGAGGTGTTATAAATGAAGGAGGGAGGAAGCCTCTATATCCTCCGTCCATATGACCTGGCACGGAGGGGCCACTTGTAAGATGGAAGATGAGCATTTGCTATTCTGGCTGGATGTTTTCTCAAAGGAACCTTCAGGGTTAACTCAGGGCAAGGGCAAGGGAACTGGAGATGATGGAGCTTAGAGAAAAGAAAGAGGATAGTCATGAGAAACTTGTCCCTAACTCATGGTTTTGCAAATTCTTTTCGTTTTGGGAGAGGAAGTGCTGCTGAGCCTCGATGCCAGGGTCTCACCTAGCTTGTGATCCTCCTGTCTACACCCCCCATGTAGTTTCCAAGCATCACCATGCCCTGCTTGTTAGTGTTGATAAAGTATACTAACTTTTTGTCTGGGCTGTCCTTGGCTCTCCATCCTTCTGATCTCTGTACTCTGAATAGCTAAGATTATAGGTCTATGATACCACCTTGCCTCTTGAAAGTTCTTCCTGGATTAAAGAAGTACAGTGGAGAGAGCTGGCATTGGCTGTCTTGCCTGTATCCTCTAGAAGTCTTGCAAGAGCAAGGCAGGGTTGAAGGGGAATGGTATAGAATAGAGTTGGAGATGGGCCTTGCCATTAAAGAACTGCATGTCATGGAAGACCTGTAGGACTTTTGAAAAGTCCCAACATGTATCACACTAGGAGCAGTAAGCAGTGATCAGATCTGATTAGGGGAATAAAAATCCCAACAGGGGTAGAATTATGATAACACACAAACTTATGTTTCCTCCTCTAACTCAATATGTGGACAGACCACATCTCCTTCTCCAAACAAGCCCCTAATGCCCCAGGTTGTATTGCAGAAGGGAGAGGGACAACTTTATAAGATTTGGGGAGCATAAAATAAAGGTTAAGAAGTAGACTTGATTCTCTGACTGGAAGTGTGGCTCCATGGTTACTGTGCCTATGTAGCAAGCCTGGGGCTTGAGTTCAAGTCCCAGTACTACCCAACACAGAAAGATTTATAAAGAACTCACAATGTGGATAATTTGGATTGGCTGTCCACTGTTGTGACACAATATGTAATGTAAGATAAATCACTTATAGGCAGACAAGTTTATTTTGGCCCACAGTCTCAGATGTATCAATTTGTGGCCTCTTGGCTCCATGACTTTTTGGGCCTGCAGCAAGGGAGAGTGTTATGGCTGAAGCACAGAGAGAGGAAACCTGTTCATCTCATGGCAGCTGTGAAGAGGAAAGTAAAGGAGAGGATCCAAATATCCTATTCAAGGTCATGACCCCAATGACCAATGTATGAAACCTCAACTCCTAAAATTCCAATATGTCTCCATAATGCCATCAGCTGGACAATCAAGCCTGCAATACAGGGCAGGGGCACACAGGATCCAAACCACAGTAAACCTTTGAAAAATATGCAGATAGGATAAAGAACCAAAACCATATCCCTCAGTGTTCACACCCGTGGCCGCTCGCCATTCATATGCATCTAACTTGGGCTGGTTTCAAGAAGTAGAATGTGGTAGAAAATTATCCTGTATAGTCACAGGAGCTTTTACTTTTGTGATTTTTAGAGTCCTCATCCATGAAATAGCAAGTCTAGCTACTTTATGGAAGAAGCCACAGAAACTGACTACACAGAAAAGTCTGAAGGAGAGAAGGATGGACTTGGGTCTATCCGATGGAGAGACAGAAAGATCCTAATGTTTACCTGCTTAGCTCAGTCCTGTGCCCCTGCCTTCCATCCGGAGGCACCAGACATGTGTGAGCCACCAGGGACCTTACACTCTTGTCTTCAGAAGGCTGCCACTGCAGCTGATGTCACATGGAGAAGAACAACTCTATAGCCAAGCCCCATTAACCCAGACTCACAAGAAGTCATTAGAGCCGGGTGCCAGTGGCTCATATCTGTACTCCTAGTTACTCAGGAGGATGAGATCTGAGGATTGCTGTTCAAAGCCAGTCTGTGCAGGAAAGTCTGTGAAATTCTTATCTCCAATTAATCATTTAAAAAAAGCCACTAATGGAGCTGTGGTGCAAGTGGTAGAGTGCTAGCATGCGCATGTGTGGGTAAACACACACACACACACACACACACACACACACACACACACACACACACACACACTCTCACATACACACACGGATAATTAAAGTGTTAGATTTTGGAGTAGCTTGTTAAATACCAATAGATGATTAAGATCAGACCTCTGAAACCAATGGCTTTCCAAATCTACAATATGTTGATGGGAACCCCAGTGGATTACATCTTCCCGCTCTTCCTTGGTCTTAACCACAGATGGAACTTTCTGGAGACAGGAATAGATGTCCTTCAGTTAGCACCAGATAACAAGCACTGTATGCAGGGCTGGGCAGGAGGGGGCATTATGATCCACTGGATGCAGAAGAATGGTAGGTGATGGTGGCAGTGATGACAGGTCCTATTGTCTGTCCATGGACAATGTTTCATCTCACCTGGAGCTTCCCTGCACAATGATGGAGGCTCCTTTATCTACACAGCCCAGGAGACCAATAGGGAAACAGCTACTGAGGGCTGAACCTGCCCCAGGCTGAAACCAGCTCCCAGGGGCTCCTTTGATGATGATGAAATTGACTCCTGGTGATGTAAAGTAGGCTGCCCTGTCCAGCAACGGATCTTTTCAGGCAATTATTTGGAAGTAATGAAAGTGAATGTATGACATTTAAAAAGAAACTCCTCTGTCAGCAGGAAAGCCGCCACATTCTCCAGCACCTCTGAGAATACGCTTAGCTTGAAATAATGTTCATTTTAGCCAAGTTGTAAATTACTAGTGTGTGGGGGTCCGAGGGGATTTATTACCATTTGGAAGGAGGTTCTTGGGCCTTGTGCATGGCTGTTGCATACGGTGCATGTAACAAAGTGGCTGTGTTGTGAAGTTTCCAGCAAGTGAAAGAGTACCTTTCTGGCTTTTTTCCCCTCCTTTTATAACTCCTCTCTGGAGGCTTCTTATTGCTAATCTTTCACAGAAACACTAGGCATAAAGAGCACAATGTCACAATCTGTTTTTTCAATTGTTGCTTGGATTTAATGTGACATCACAAATGATAAATGACAACATGTCAGTTGATAGAGTGCTTTGGCTGGACTCTCCATCTCCCTGGGTTGGGAAAGGGCAGGGAAGTTGGGCTGTATGACTCAGTGACTTGGTTTGGCCCCTAGATTGGCTCATGACTGGACAGTCAGCTGCCTTGGAGCCTGCAGTAGGGCTGAATTCTCACTACTATGCCCTGCCATCTATGCTACTGAAAAGCTGATTTGAAAAGGTATGGTATATGAAGAGTCCACCATACTACTATCAGCTTCTTGTTACTCTAATAACATGCTTGAGGCAATTAACTTACCATGAGGAAAGATGTATTTGCTGAGTTTGGAGATTCAAATTCATGATCAATGGTCCTACTGTTTTGGCTTCTGAGAACTTCAATGATAGGAGCACATACTAGAGTGACTGTCATGGGAGAAGGGACAGAGAGAGAGAGAAGACGGAAACTGGGCCAGAGTCGCCACAATCTCCTTTGAGGGCATGCTATAAGGACCTCCTCTCATTAGATCCACCTCTTAAAGGTCTGTAGCAGCTCCCAATATAGCCACTCTCAGAGCAAAGTCTTTTCCCTTTGGACCTTTGGGGAAAATTGTCCGTAGTCAAACAACAGTAGGAGCCAGTGATTGGTGGTACACCTCTCCTCTCCACCACGCTGGTTTTCCTCTTGGGCTTTAAGGAGCAGAGGTCCTCTGAAAGCAAGAGTGAGCCCTTGGGACTGAAGTCCCAAACATCTGTCTTATGTTGCTGAAGGTGAACTGGGGCAATGAGATTTAGGACAGATTCCTGGTCTTGGAATCCGAAGTCCTGAACTTTAGTCCTGATTCTGTTGTAGACACTTTATGTGACCGGAGAAGTTCAGTCTTCCACTTTCTCATCTTTTTTTTTTTTTTTATTGTGAAAATACTGTACAGAGTGGTTACAATTACATAGGCAAGATAATGAGTACATTTCTTAACAAGCATTGTAGCCTCCTCCTTTGTTTCCCCTTCCCATCCGATCCTCCCCCACCCCCCCACACAACCCTCCTCCCCCCCTACTAAAGTTGTAAAGTTCGTTTTCGACATAACGACTTGTACATCTCATTGTTGCAATGGGTCCACCTGTATCCCTATTTAAACAATTTGCTTTTTCCCTTCCCCTCCCCAAATTATACCAACATCAAATACAGTGAAAGCAGGGCTATACCATGGGGGAGGGACATACAAAGCAACAAAGAAATAATCTTATAAATGTGTTAGAAACAATTGCATGAAAGAAAAAAGCATTTGAATACATATCTTAGTGTTCATTTCCCGAATATCAACTTAACTGACCAGAAGTCAAACCTATTCTATAGCATCACTACACTGCTTTTGAAGGCTCATTTGGCAAATACTTTGCCCAAGTGTGGTGAGAAGGGACAGTCACTTGACATGCCGAGATGGGTGGGAACGTGTCTTTGTAAGTGATTTGCAAACTGTAGCAGGTATGCATATGACTATGTTTTAATTTGAGCATCTGTTATATTGGTTTCTAACTGCTGCCCAAGAAACTACCATCATTTGATGGCTTAAAACAGCTTCCATTTGTTATCTTTGATTCTGTGAATTAGGAGATCAGGTTTGGGTCCTCTAGGTCATTTGCTTAAGGTCTTTCAGGCTAAATCAAAGTTTCAGCAAGACTGTGATCAGCACTGAGATCCTGAGATCTTTTCTTTTCTTTTTTTCTTTTTTTTTGGGGGTCTGGTTGTGGGGCTTGAACTCTGGGCCTGGGTGCTGACCCTCAGCTCTTCAGCTCAAGGCTAGCACCCTACCACTTGAGCCACAGCGCCACTTCTGGCTTTTTTTCTTATGTGGTGCTGAGGAATCGAACCTAGGGCCTTGAGCATGCAAGGCAAGTGCTCTACCACTGAGCCACCTTCCCAGCCTCCTGAGATCTTTCCTAAGCTTATTCACAGAATTATTTCCTGGTGGGTGTTGGAGTGATATCTCTATTTCCTTGGAGCCCAGTTCTAGTCCATGGACTCTACCTGTGCCTACCAAAGATACTTTCCCTTCTGACTATAGTAGTCCTCCTTTATCTTTAGTTCCACTTCCCTTAGTTTCAGTGATTGGGCGTCAACCGTACTCCAAAAGTATTACCTAGAAAGTTCCAGAAATAAATGATAAGTTTTACAATGTACACCATTTGGAGTGGTGGGATGCAATCTATTGATACTAAATAGGATATCCAATGTGTTCATATTATATCTAGTTCCCACCATTAGCCACTCGATGGTCATCTCTGTAAGCATGGTATCACCATGCTTGCACATGTACAGAGTTCAGTATTATCCCTGGTTTTGAGCACCTGCTGGAGTGCTTGGAATGTAACACCAGTGGAAAGGGGCACAATCATATAAAGGTTAACTGATTAGTGATCAAGTCACAGAAGTGATGCATCACCACTGTCATCATTCCTGGTAAGTTCCCAAAACCAAGGGATAGGGATTACACAGAATATGTACACTAGGGGGAAGAATCCTATCTTTCTCCCACTCAATCTGTACTAAGATGGCTTGGGTATTGTCAGAGGGCCCCTGTCTTTGTATTGGAGGCATCTGGACTCAAGTCCTTCCACTGGTTTCTCACGGGGGAGAATGGTGAGGGTTTTGTTATTTGTCAGGCCTGGTTTTGTTCTCTCTGCTCTTCCCCAGCCAACCCACTCTTGCTTTGGGTTATCAATGTTCCCATAAGGCAGTCCTATCTTCCCCAGGCCCAATTTTCTGTTACAGTCATTAGAGCTGGAGGAGTCAAAGAATGTCAATCTGTCACGCAGTTCCTCAGGGACTGGTATAAGAATCACCTTGGAACTTGTTTAAAACACAAATTCATAGCTGATTCTATAGGGCTGAGTTGGGTCTAGGAATCTGTTACTTAACAAATGCACCAGCTGATTAGGATGAATGGCTAGATTTAAAACCAACGAACAGATTACTTAAAATCTGAAGGAGAGAGACAAGCTGACCAGTTGAATTTCTGAGTTTTTGCTGCTTCAGAGCGACCTTTGGACTTTGAAGGTATAGGCCTAGGCTCCTCTTCCCTCTGGTGTGAACTGCTGGCCTCTTGAGTGGATTGTTGCCTCAGGCTTGGAGGAAGCAGGGTCTGCACCAGCTCTGATGGCCTGGGGACGCCCGCTTGCTCCCTTCTCTGCCTTGTCATTGAGAATCTCCCTGGTCTCACAGCTGTGCCTCTCCCAGCCACATCCTGAGTGGTGCGCAGGTCCAAATTGAGTTGTAGATGTGAATTATTTAGAAGCACCAGTGGAATATTGTTGTATCAGTAACACAGACGATCACTTTGTGGCCTTGGGGCGGCCTCCACTGCACACTCCATCACTATTTTTCCTCATGAATAATGGAGGAGCTGAATTACTCCGCACGTGGAGGATTCATACCCTGAGAAAACAAGGTTGCTCTGAAATTAATTTTCTGTACTCAGAGAGGGACAGAAAATCAATTAATCACATATTATTCTATATGGAAACAGAATAAAGGAAATGGGGGATACGGCTTGGGCTATACATCAGCAAGAGCAGAGGGGGATTGAGAGTTTTGACTGAGAGCTCCATGGGTGGTGCTGGGAGTCCCTATGTCCTGCTGCTGGTGGGGGGGGGGGCACTGGAGGAGGGCCTTTAGGCACCATGCACTGGTAAATTCATTGTCACCCTCTGCTTCCCTGACCCTTGCTCCCTCCCCCCCTCAAGTCACCTTCAAAGCCACCTTGAGGTTGAGTCTCCTTCAAAGCAGAGCATCTGTCTTAAGGGCTTATTCATTCCTGCAGGTGAAGGTTTCCTGCCTGCAGTGTCAACTTTGTCCCCCTTCTTTGGAGCATCCTTTCCCTTAAGGCTTGTTTGCTTTACCTTTACCAGTGTTTGATCTCCAGGGAAGATCTCTGATGCTTCTTGTCTTTCAAGTTTAAATACTCCATGACTGGAGGAATTACCTACTGGAATACCAGAACTCTGAACACTAAAGAGTGAGAGTCTTTTCTGGTGGACTATCAGGCCATTAATCATGCCATGAGGGAGGTCATTATCAGGTCTTTGGGGATATAAGGTGAGGTTTTGGGGGACTCTAAAGTGGCCACACCCTTTTGTAGTTGGCCATTCTGCCCCTCTGTAACAGGCATGCTGTTTACTCATGCTAGGCCACACTTCCTGTGCATACCACAAAGAAGACAAAGGTCTTGGGGACATTGTTTTTTATGGAGAGTATGGAAAAGTGAAGTGCCTAGCACTCTATTTAAAGGAAGAATTGAGCAGACTAGTGGGGGAGCACTCAGCAGCTCCATGGGGTTCCACTGAGCTAAATGTCAAACATCCTGCAGGCTAGCCAGGACTGGGGAACATAGGCAGAGAAGGAAGGAAGTCCTGATAACCATGTGACTGATGTTCTGCCCGGCTTGGTTTTATCAGCCAGATTAATGGAGCCACTTGACTTTCAGGGCATATTGAGGGGTAATCTGACCAGGTGTCTTTGAGTCTGGATTTCAGAAAGGATGCCTACAGCCGCATAATGCTTTGGTTATTTGTGTTTTTCTTATTAGCGTCAACTAGTTGTACAAAAGGGTTTCATTTTAACATATCCGATTATGTATATAATGCATCTTAACCAGTAATCCCTTCCACATTGTATCTTCTCCTTCTCCCAATTCCCTAACCTGTTTCCTTGTTCCATTTTCACACATAAACATCAAGTATATTGACTAATTTGCCCTCCCTCTTTGTTTACCCTTCCCCTCCCTAAACATCAGATAAAACATGTTTCAACTTTTTATTATTCTTTTTTGTTAAAGTGCTTGCTACTTGTTGAGAGTTTTCATCACGCTATCTCACGTATGCATATAGAATACTTTAGTCAGAGTGTTTATCTATGAATGATTCTGTATATGCTTACCTATACATTCATGTTTTATTTCTAACATGCCCATAGGACAGAAAACTTGTCCTTTGTCCTTCTGAGCCTAGCTTACTTTGTTTAATATGATGGTCTCCAGATCCATCCATTTCCACACAAATGAAATAATCTCACGCTTCTTTATGGCTGATTAATATTCCACCATGTACGTATACTAACATACGCAATCCACCCATCAGTTGTAGGGCACCTGGGCTGTTTCCATAGCTTGGATACTGTGAATAGTGCTACAATGAACATGAGTGTGCAGGTGCCTCTATTATATGCTGACTTTTATTAGCTTTCAGGATTTTTAGGCCCTTAGTAAAACCTCCTTTTTATTCTCTTGAAACTTTTTTTTTTGACATTATGATGAATTGATGTGTTGAAGGCTGTGGAGGTTTGGAAGAAAGTCTTGCTGGCGTATGCTTTCTGCTGTTGTTACTGTTCATCTCCCTCACTCACTAAAAAGGAACAAACAGCTGCTTATCCGTTGCCCACACTGCTCCCCCCCCCCCCCATGACATATATAGACACTCCTGTTGCTTTCTGGGATTCCAATAGCTGGCAGGCAGGTGTAAGATACCCCCTGGCTAGGCTCCAGGGAGGCTGAGAGTCCTGCTCTCTGGAGTAGGCAGTCTCTGTGTCCCTGAAGTTTTAGGATGAAAAGCAGAAATGCTCCATCCTTGGGCAGTGGCATTGTGACCAGGTTCAGCCTGAGGACAGAGGTAGAGCAGATTAGAGAGCAGCAGAGACACCCCCTGTCCTGGAACAGGAGCAGCTGCTTTGACTGCAGATTGGTCAGAATTTTTCCAAAAAATCATTTTAGTTGCACCATGGGAGTCTCCATTTAAGGAAAACAGATGAGGCTGATTAATCCTTGGTGAGGGAAAATATTTTTTTAGTAGTATGGCTTTTAGATCCTCTAACTCTTGCTTAAATTGCACAGCTCTTGTTTTGTCAGCATACTTTTCAGTGAGAGTTCAGGGACAGCCTTCAGGGGCTCCGAAGCTCCCAGAAACAGCATTTTCTCCTGCGCATGGGCATTTGCTTCCTGTTCCACCTCTCAGAGAGAGAATCAACTATATTAGCTCTACTTGCCTTGGGCCAGGGTTCATCCTTTGCTGGCAGGGCCAGGCATCTGTTTGTGCTGCTTCCTTACCAACGGAGGTTTTGCCTGAGAGGCTAGAGGCTTCAGCAGATTTGGGGTGAGGAATATGAAGAAGTCATGTTCTGGGCATCATTTTGAACGGAGTTACCTTCTCCTCACCTCCTTTGATCCTCCCAACCAAAGAGGCCAGTGAGCCAGAGGAAGCCAGCCAGGAACTCATGACAGAAATGAAGCGGGGTGACCTGGCCCAGAAAGCAAAGACTCAGCTGGTGGAGTAGGGGACATTGCTGGGATTGGGCCTGCTTCTTTCCCCTCCACAGGCCAAATGTCATATACAGAGCCAGAAAGGGCAGCTGGACCAGTCCTCTCCATCAACCCATGTCTATGGAATTACCAACCTACTTACAACATTTTGGGAAGGGATAGCTTTTTGGCTTTGGGTTCCTTCTCTTCCTGGCATACTTCAGAATTTCTTGCTAAAACTCCAATGGCTTTCTCTAAAAAGCCTTCTAAATCCTTGCAAGGGGGTAGAGCTAGCGAAGGGATGGACCATGTAGATAATATTTCAGTAGAAACCTGAAAGCATTTTCAGCAAAATTTCCTGTCCTGTATGTCCTGGATTCTTAATTTACACATTTTTTAGGAGGAGGAAGAGATTGTTACTCTTTTTTCAAACATGAGAAAACTGAGGCTCAATTCATCCAGTGACAAAGCTGGAGAAGGCCTGACCTCTGATTCCCAGTTACAACTTCCAGGTTGTACATGTGGTAGAAACACATCATCTCTGTGTGGTGCAAAGGAAAGACATTTGCACATTCAATAGCTACAGGCAGACAGTTATATGGGACAATCTTTCTAACAATTTGTTCTATGAATATGGACAGAACTAACACTATGAGTTGGCCACAGGGTTAAGAATTGGATGTCCCAATGAACAAGCTGAGAAATAAAATGCTGAAGTCCTGGCCACCTCAGATCTCTTGTTTCCATTGACCATTCAACTTAATTAGTTTTGTGACACGGCTGGAAAGAAGCCAGGCCTCCATTCAGTCCCTACATTCTGTTAACCCAGGCTGTACATGTGGTAGAGATAGGCAGCCAAATTAATTATTCTCTCTGAGACTCAGTTTGCTTATAATTACATTTTTTTACATCACTTAGGATATATATATATATATATATTTATACAAATACACATGCACACACACACACACACACACACACACACACACACACACACACACACACATGTTTTGTCAGTTGTGGGGCCTGAAATCTGGGCCTGGGCACTGTCCTTGTGCTCTTTAGCTCAAGGCTAGTGCTCTACCACTTGAGCCACAGTGCCACTTCTGGCTTTTTCTGCTTATATAGTGCTGAGGAATCGAATTCAGGGCCTCATGCATGCAAGGCAAGCACTCTACCACTGAGCCACCTTCCAGCCACACATGCTTATATTTATATGTATATATAGTTATATATTTCAATATATATAACATAATAATATATAATTATATCACAATATAGCTCAATATAATAAGTGATATAATTCATGTGGATTTGCCTCATCATTTATAAGGTGTTACATCAATATTATGGATAATTAGTAAGTGATTATAATAGAAAATAGCCTTATTGCATAAAAAAGAGGAAGTACAGTCTCAAGCACAAGATTTTTCTTTCCTCCACCACCCCACAAAAACAAAGGGAGGAAGGAAGGAAAGATAGGAAAGAAAGAAGGAAGAAGAAAGAAAGAAAAGAAAAAAGAAAGAAGTAAATTCTAGCTTGCTTTTCATAAACACACGCTGTTACTTCTTTTTTCTATTTTTTTATGCTCAACAAAAGAGAGATAACTTGGAATTACTGGGTTGTATTCTTCCATGTCCTATCCTGAAAAAGTAGATTTAGATTTAAGATTTTTTGCTACTCAGTGGAATTAAATGCTACATTTGTTGTATAAGAACAACTTTAAAGATCTATTTCCAGATCTCAATTATTTTTTTAAAAAGCTCTTCTTTGTCCTACTTACTGTCTTTTTTGTGTGTGTGTGTTTTTTTTTTAAAGAAAAGTAGGAAGAGAGGAGAGGATAAATAAAAGAGGAAGAGGGAGTTCTAATATTCAATGGACATAGCCTATAGAACTAGGAAAATTGAAGGGTTGGGAAGGATGAGGGAGAAAGATGAAAGGGATGATATTGATTGAGACGCATTGTACTTATAAATTGATTTGTTGAATGGTAAATCATTTGTACAACAATTTAAATATAATTAAAATATAATTTTTTAAAAAGTAGGAGAAATATACAGATCTCTCTTTAGAGTGGTCTCCTCTCCTCAAAATTCTGCAAGTGGTTGTAAATAAATACTTGCCTGAAAGATTTTGTTTTTCTTTTTTGGTCAGTCATAGGGCTTGAACTCTGGGCGTGGGTGCTGTCCCTCAGCTCTTCAGCTCAAGGCTCTCCTACTTGAGCCACAGCTCCACTTCTGATTTTCTGAGTGGTTTATTAGAGTTTGATGGCTTTTCCTGCCCGGGCTGGATTTGAACCATGATCCTCAGATCTCAGCCTCCTGAGTAGCTAGGATTACAGGTGTGAGCCATTGGTGCCCGGCTGCCCGAAAAAATATTGTTTGACAACATGAAACAGTATCTTAGACAATAATGACTACTAGCTAATAGCTATGTAACTTTTAACACTTTAAGATCCCATGGAAGAACATGGAAGGCAAAGGCAGGGAACTCGGGAGGAATTCTTATTGAGTGCTGAGAACTGACTGAGTTAGAGCTGTGCTTGGTTTGCTGCCTTGAAGTTTTATCTGTGACTCCAGAAAGGCTGATCTGTGCTGGAGGCGATGGAGACACAGCTTCCTTTTGTGTTGACATACAGGTCTGCTTTTGAAGCTGTCTTGTATCAGTCCTTCTCGCTTTTGTTTCCTGGCACACATTTATTGGAATCTCTGAAATATTGGCATTGATTTCCCAACTATTTCTTTTCTGGGACAGCTGTGAGTTTTTGTTCCTATCTTTCTGGAAGACATGGATAATGGCTGATATATTTCTGGCACTTGGCATGTTCCTTTACTGGGAAGGTAGACATAGAGTCAGCTTAAAACTCTGAATTCCAAAGGTGTCAGTGAATTTGCAAGGGTAGTTCTCAGGATTGTTTCTGTGGTGGAAAAGTGTGGAGGTATTCAGAAGCTCTAGGGTCCAAAGATGTTTCAGGTTTTGTGTTTGGGCTGTAATTTGCAATGGGGCAGAGTTGCTGAGATGGTATTGAGGAGGAGAAAACCAGAGTAGAATAAAAATGAGAGCATTTTGAGGCTAATGTGGGAATGGGTATGAGGGAATGAGGAAAGGGATTGCATTTATCGGCAAATGTGTGGATGCTTTGAACTTTAAATTCTCCCATTTGAGGCCAAGGTACTTAAACACCACACCAAGGTCATTTTGTCAAAACATCAAACTATACTCCATAAATATTTCTCAGTTAAAAAGAAAGAAAACTGGGCTTAATTACTCATATCTTTAATCTTAGCATTCAAGAGTCTAAGGCAGGAAGAGTCTCATCTATGAGGCCAGCCAGGGCCATATAGTTAAATCCCATTTCAAAAAAAATAATTCTTCTGTGCTTGTGAATGGGTCCCTCCTGAACTGGATGAATATAACTAAGATTATAATTTGGTTTAGGGTGTGAGACAAAGCCATTGCAGGTGCTTAGTCACTCTTTCTGGACACTGCCTCTCAGACTTTCCCAGCTCATTCATCCATTCATTCAGTAACTATTCATTGACTAACTCACATATGACAGGCATTCTTGTAAGCTCTAAGATACAACAATGTCAAAAAATTAAAACTGTTTGTATTCTTAGAGCATATGTTCTTAGTGCAGAGTGGCAGAAATAATGAATAAATCGTGACATAAACATCAGACAATGTAAGATACAACTATGAAAAAAATAGAGAAAGGAGATAAGGGAATGTAGAAGCCCTGCAGGTTTTAGGATTGTTGTGAAAGAAGCCCATCAAATGAGGTCCTAATTGTGTGGACATTTGCCTGGAAGAAGACAGTAAGCAAGCCACACAGTTAAGAATGTGCAGCAGGAGCTCAGTCAGAGCCCCAGGTGGGAGCAAACACAGTTGAGGACTAGCAGAGGCCCGTGGCTGCAGTGGAATAAATATGGAAGAGGGTAGAGATGGGTAGAGATACTATATGGCAAGTTCTGAGAGGAAATAGGGCTTTCTAGTCTATGGTTAGAAATTCAACTTCTTTTCTGAATCGAGAGGTAGGCTTTTAGCTGAATCGTGACATGCTCTGACTTTTGCTAACATGTTCTCTCTAGACACCATGTTGATCAAGTGTGCAATCCTAGCTCTCAAAAGGCTGAGATCTGAGAATCACAGTTGGAAGCTAGCCTGGGCAGAAAAATCTATGAGACTCTTATCCAATTAACCATCAAAAAAGCTAGACATGGATATTTGTCTCAAATGGAAGAATACCAGCTGTGAGTGAAAAAGCTGTCCGAGTGCAGGGCTCTGATAGTCAAGCTCCAATAGCAGTGTACACACATACAAAAAGACAAAACAAAAAAGAAATGAAAAGAAACAAGCCTATTATGCCTTGTTTGAAATCCCAGGGAAGTTTGTGGGTAATAGTGATGATCAGATGCTGAGTCTTTACTGAAGAATGAAGTGACAGAATTCATTGATGGACTGAACTGGGACATGGCAGAAAGACAAGAGTCAAGGACCACCCAAAGGTTTTGGCCTTGGCAAATGGGATGATGAACTTGTGATTTACTGACAAGAGGAAAAGGAGAGGACCATGTCTTCAACAGTCCTTCCTGTCTCTTTCCAATCAGCTACCTGCCCTGATTGTATGTTATCTGTTTCTTACTAGAACAATATTTAAGCAGATGACCATCAGAGAAACATCTATAAGGCTCAGGGTTGTGTAGTGCTGTTCATTATTTCTTAGCCTCGACCTATGCCAAGGCAGCTGACAAGTACTGTGGAGGGCTTATCAGACCCCTCGCATATGACTGATACCAGTCAATGACCTTTCAGAGCTAGAAACCTGCCTCCACAGTGCCTTCCCCAGGCTAGAAGCCACATTTCCAAAAGCACCAACCAACTGTACCCCTCAATTAGCCTCTTATTTCCCTAGGCTTTAGTTTCATCTCAGGTAGGAAGAGAACATTTCCTATCTTTCTCATCTCACAGGATTGATGTGGTGACACTCAAGGTCATCCAGGTCTGTATAGGTGAATGGAAAAAGTAGGACATTCTGGCACTCCTGAGCAGCCAGGAGTGTCTGTGCTTTGCATATGATCAGCGTGCAAGTTGCACACATTCTTTCCTAAAGTAAGAGAAACAAGTTGGCATGGAAGAGTTCTGAAAATTTCCCTCCAGAGACACAGAATGCTCAAGAATGTGATGGTCTCCTACTTAAATGCTAAGTAGCCTTTGGGCTCAAGAAGCCATTGGATATTCCTAGCAAGATGGTGAACTAGCACTTTTTCAGTGAAGCATGAATCAGGGGACCTCACAATCATATGTGGCCTGAGGGAAAAAACCCAAGATATGAAAGATGGCAATGAATTGAGTGGTGTGTGTGTGTGTGTGTGTGTGTGTGTGTGTGTGTGTGTGTGTGTGTGTGTGTGTATGATCTAGTGGAAGTAGCTAAAACCTAAAATGGAAAATCTTCCTTTAATATCTGCTCTTGTCTATCTTACAGTTGCCCAAGACTCTGGTTGCCACACCCATAGCAATAAATGGAAAGCCAGGGTTTGAAGTATTCTCAGGCCCATGGAGGAGAGATGATGAAAATATGAGCTGAATGGAGCGCACAGTAAGGGCTGGCCTTCAGCAATATCACAATAGGGAGCTGAAAGCCCATGGGAAAGTGAGCGTCCAGGCTAAAATAATGAATACCTGAGAGACAACCAACAAAAAAGAAAGATAGTGCACTGAATGGCTCATTCCAACCCAGGTGGAATCACTAGGTCAGAGTGAATTTCAGATAAGCAAAATAAATGAAGAAGATAAAGGATAGTTTGGCAAAATGCAACATAAGGAGGAATTATAAGTAGAGCCACATACAAATATTAGGTATGAAAGTGTGTCATTGATACAAAGAATATAACCTATAGAAGAAAAGAATAGTAAAAGAAGCAGAACACAAGACTATAGAATTTTCTCTGAAATGCTAAGAGATTTATGAAGTAGGATTAGAAATACCAAAATTTATTCAACATGAGACCCAGAAATAAAGAACTTGGTTCACCTGATAATAAAATGGGAAAGAAGGAAAAAATAAAGAATATACAATTACAGAAAAATAAAAAAGAACCTTATTCGTTGTAAGTCAAGAAATCATAATAGTATTTATACTAGCCTCTGCATGAATTAAAAGAAAAGTTTATAAAATAAAAGACAAATTCTCTAGCGCCTACTGTCATTAAGATGAGCACTATCAAGCAAACAGTAAACAATGTTGGCAAGTAACTGGAACTCTACAATTGGTGGAAATATTAAATGGTGCAGCCTCTTTGGAAAACAGTATGGCAATTTCCTCTTGAATTAAGAAATGGAACTGCCATGTTTTCTGACAATTCTGTTTCTTTGTAAATACCCCTGAAAACAGGCACTTGAGGCTATATTTGAATAGCCATTTTCATTGTAGCATCATTCACTGTACCAAAACATAGAAGCCACCGCAAGCTCCATGATGGATGAAAGGCTAAGTGTGACTGAAGATTAATTCTGACTTAAATGGAAGGTTTTCTGATACATGCTAAGACCTGAAGAAACCTTGAGGACATACATAATCCAGCCACATAGAGACAGAATTATATGATTCCATTTATATGAGATACCCAGGGTACAACACCCAAATACATCAAGTTCGTAGACATGGAAAGTAGGATGGATAGCTATTGTTTAATGAGTACAGAGTTTCTGTTTTGAAAGACGAAGTGTTCTGGAGATGGATGGGGGTGAGGTTCACACATAATTAATGCCACTGGTAATGGTCAAAATGCTAAATTTTACATAATCAATTTTACCACAATTTTACAAAACAGGACAATGCAGATTGGATAAAAGAAGAACAATGTACTGTTTTCTAGAGATACACACAAATGATGCAGAAGATGAAAATACAGGATTAGATGGGAAGAGATATTCTAGACACACATAAGCAAAAGGAAAGCTGGGACAATAATCTTAGTATGTCATCTTAGAAGTCAAGGCAAAGCTGTTATGTGAAACAGAAAGGGGTTTTGGTACAGTGCTGGCATGAAGGACATGGTAAAGTAGAACCAAAGAGAGAACAGTGAAAGGTCTGGACTGGCTTATAAAGGGTGGAAATGGAACGGAAGGCAAATAAGAATCCTGTCTAATGTGGAGAATTGCTCTCCACTGGCTCTGCAAATGTGCTGTATACCCACTGTTTTTTTGTTTTTGTTTTTTTTTTTGGTCAGTGAGCCTGTTTATCATAAATGAATAGATCATTCTAGAGGATGAAAAGGAGCTGTCATATATCAGGCATTCAATACCTGAGGGTTGAAATTAGAGTCAGGTCATGGGAACCATCTCCATAGATCTTTAAACACAGATCCCAGCATAGAAATCTTAACATTCCATCACACTATGCACTATAAAAGGAGAAGATTTTGTAAGTAAAAGAATGGTTTCATCCTGATGATGTAGGCATCACCACTAGCCAAGTAGCCATGGCATGAGACGGTTTGTGGGCATTCTTCCCTCTAGAGCAGGGTTCGTAGAATAGCGTAATGTGTATGAGGGAGGTGCCGGAGGCCAAAATGAACTGAGGCCTCAGTAAAGGGGCAAGGATGACATTTACTCTCCTGACCACAACTGGAAGTAGTCTTCTGCCTGCTTGAGCCTTGGAATGTGGCTAAGCAGGATTAAGGGCAGACATGGTTTGGCCAGATAGTCCATTTTGATGTTACTCAGATCATCTTAGCTAGACTGAATAGATTTTTTTGGGTTCTTTTTAATCTGGTGATGTAGGAAAGCCACTGCTCAGTGGATTTAGTTAAAGCAGCTTTGCTGTGAGAGACGGTGTGACCTGACCCTGGACAGCTAATGGTCCTGCCAGTCTGGGGCTTACCTAGACACCTCTCCTGGTTCACTATCAAAGAGGATCCGAATATAATGATGTGAGGATTTAGCCCCTTAGTTCACATAATTTGGCAATTTTAGTTTTTGGTGTTAGATCTTCAGCTTCAAGACAAAGTTTTGCGAAGGAATAAACATGAAGTCATGTTCATTTGTATTATCAATGAATTAGCCTCATGATAAGGTAGAAAATTAGTTTAAATTTGGGCTATACTGAGTAGCCTAGGGAGTTTTACTGCCTGATCTGTGAGACAATGACAACTTGGATGCCAGCAAAGTGTCACCATGACAGAAAACTTGCTCTTCTGCTTCCACATCTGGAAAACAGAGGCTGAACTTTGATAGGATAGATGAGGTAACTTGTGTGAGGTTACACTCGGTCTTGGCAGGGTTGAGATATGAGTTCCATTTTCTAGCCTCTCTGGCCTCCTCACTCTATCTTCTTATTATTTACTTTCTTCCATTGAATTCATCAATCATCAGATTATTGATGGCTCCATGTCTGTGTTATAAACACGAGAATATTCTTTCTTAACATCGAGAGGGAGATTTACCTAGGAGACACATACAATGTGTCTTGGGTTGGATAATGGCTGGATGCAGATTGATATGACAGGAGGCAGACTGGCCTTGAATGACCCTGCTGTCACAGGAAAACCCTGTCTCTAAGCCAGCAAGTCCCCAGATTTTCTCTGACACTTGTTAATTACAGTGACTAATTTGTCATTGGCCTCTAATCATGAACCCAGATGAGATTAGCAATGACAAAACCGTGGAAATTAATGTACAACTATCTACATACTTTTCCTTGACCTGACTGAGCTCACACTTCTCTGCTTCTCTTTCTTATGGGGAATCAGAGGGTCCTCAGGCAGGGAAACAAAGGGTAAATGGATCTTGGAGCTTCTGCTGAGCTAGGACAAAGTCTCTTCTCCAAGTCCCATGAATTGCAGTGGCTTAATGGAGTTAGAAAAACCAATTCATTCATGAATCTAATTGTATATTGCAGTTTCAGGCAAAATTAAACCTTAGATCATGTGGCTCATAGGTGGTGTACAAGAAAAGGTACTAGGAGTTGGGAAACCTGGGTTTAACTCTGAGTTCTGCCTCTTATTAGCTGCTTACAGTTGCTTAAATCATATAATGCTCAGCTTCCCGCCTAGTTGAGTGGGAAAACAATAGCCGATTATATTCTCGAGAGTTGCTCCCAACTTTAATTTTTCCTCTCTGTCTTTTGTCCAGTCCAAAATCCAATGGATGTAGTCTCTTCCTTACTCTGCGGCTTCCCCTCCCTTAAAATGCTACCCTTGTTCTGCCCTAGACTTAGTATCAGAGCCTTACCTTCTCTGATCTGTGTTGTAATAGCTGCTCAGTCATCTCCATGCTTGTAGTCTTTTTCCAAGTCTGCTACAAATAGTAGCAACATCAGCTAGGCCCTGATGGCTAACCTGTAAACCTAACTATCTTAACTACTCAGGAAGCTGAGATCTGAGGATGGTAGTTTAAAGCCAGCCCAGACAGAAAAGTCTGTTAGACTCTATTTCCAATTAATCAAAACAACTGGAAGTAGAGCTGTAGCTCAAGTGGTAGAGTATCAAAAGTAGAGTAGCTAGCGTAGAAAAAGCTAATGGATAATGTTCAGACCCAAAAGATAAGGGAAAATGTTTAAGCCCCGGTACTGGGCCTATTCTTCCCCATCCCAAATAGCAGCAACATCAGAAAAAACAACCAATGTACCCTCTAGTAGCTCCAGTCTCTCCCTGGGTTCTGAGGGATTTTAGCTATTACTCCCACATCCCTGTGTGCTTGGCTCTTCCAGTCACACAATTCCTTTGTTTTGGTTCTTGCTTTGATACTTTTTCCTTTTTTAGAAGACTTTTGCTAGTACTAGAGTGTGAACTCAGGGATCAAGCTTGCTCACCCGGTACTCCACCACTGAAGCTGTATCTCCAGCCTGGCTGTTTTTTTTTTCTCTCTGATTATTTTGGAGAAGAAGTTTAATGAACTTTTCTGCCTGGGATACCTTCAAATCATGATCTTCCAGGTCTCAGCCTCTTCAGTAGCTAGAATTGCAGATGAGAGACACTAGCTCTTGGCAATACATTTTCTTATTATTTTATCATGGCAAATTATATAGCTTAAAAATAACTGGAAGTATAGCTTATGTAGTGGCGTTCCAGCCATGAGCAAGAAAGAGAGGCCAGATCTTGAAGCCTTGAGTTCAAGCCCTACTCTGGAAAAAAAAATACAAGTGGACCCATTGCAACAATGAGATGTAAAGTCGTTATGTCGAAAAACAAACTTTACAACTTTGGTTGCAGGGGTGGGGGGGGTGGGGGTGGGGGAGGGAGGACCGGGTAGGGATGGTGGGAGGGTTATGGGAAGGGATGGGAAGGGGAAACAAAAGAGGAGGCAACAATGCTTGATAAGAAATGTACTCGTTATCTTGCGCATGTAATTGTAACCCCTCTGTATGGTATTTTCACAATAATAAATAAAAAAATCAACCAATCAAATGAAATTCTATTTCAGTCATTTTTGTTCACATAAATTACAATACATATGTGTTAATTACATTTGAAATATTATATAATTACCACATAGAAACTCTGTGCCCATAAAGCAATGAAACCTCCATTCTTCCTTCCTTACTTGTAATGGCCTATGTGCTCTTTTCCTATGAAATCCATATTCTAGATATTTTATACAAGAGTAGTCAGACATTATTTGTTCTTTTATGTCTGGTTTGTTTTAGTTAGAATATCTTTAAAATTCATTCATTTTGTGGCATGTTCCCAACCAACACTCATTTGTCCATTTAAAAAATTATAGATATTCTAGGAGGTGTGAAATGGTATCTAGGTTATTGTAATTTTGGTTTTAATTTTCTTAGTTACTAATGAAAAGCACCTTTTGCTTTGCTTATTGGACCCTTTTATATCTTATTTGAAAAATGTATTTAAGTTCCTTGTCCATTTTAAAATCAAAGCATAATTTTTATTGTTGAGTTGTAGGAGTTATTTAAATATTCTGGCTATTAGGCTCTTACTAGACATATAATCAATAAATGTTTTTTTGGGGGGAGGGTCTGGTCGTGGGGCCAGAACTCTGGGCCTGGGCGCTGTCCCTCAGCTCTTCAGCTCAAGGCTAGTGCTCTACCACTTGAGCCACAGCGCCACTCCCAGCTTTTTCTGCTTATGTGGTGCTGAGGAATCAAACCCAGGGCCTCATGCATGCAAGGCAAGCGCTCTACCACTGAGCCACCTTCCCAGCCCCTCAATAAATGTTTTATGCCGTTCTGTAGGTTGATTTTTTTATTTCTGGACAATACCCTTTGATACAAAGAAACTTTTAATAATTTGGATAAAATCTAATTTATTCATCTTTCTTTTGTTGCTTATGTTTTCGGTATCATGTCTAAGGATTTATTTCTAAATCTAAAGTCATGAAGATATCCCTTATGTTTTCCTCTAAATGTTTTATAATTTGAGCCCTTACATTTAGGTGATTCATGTATTTGAATTATATTTTTTGTATATGGTGTGAGATGTTCAATCTCACTTTTTTGTCTGCAAAACTCCAGTTGCCCTGGTACCATTAATTTTTTAAAATTGTTATCATAAGGATGATATACAGATGTGTTACAGTTACATAAGTCAGGTAAAGAGTACATTTCTTTTTGGACAATGCCACCTCTTCCCTTGCTCTCTCCCAGATTTTCCCTCCCATCCCCACCTATAAATTGTATAGTTCATTTGAAACATAGTGTCCAGTACAACTAGACACTATGCAACCAGTGTTGCATTTGTTCACCTCTGTCCCTCCATTTCTGTGCCTCCATTTGAGGCATGGATAAATGAACAAACAAGACAAAAAGGAATTAAAACAAAAATAGCAATAACGAAGAAACCTCTTGTTTCCATTTCTCAGAGTTCATTTCAATAAATTATTTTATATGATCACATGCATATAGACATTGTGCCTTTGTGTTCCTCTCCTGAGAGTATCCTCCTTTGGTCTCACTGTGTGTGAATGCTTAGAGTCCTGTATAATTTATTATGTCTGAGTGTATTTTAGATCTAGCTTCCATATATGAGAACAAACCTATCTCATTTGTGTCTCTAAGCTTGGCTTACCTCACTTAACATGATTTCTTCTAGGTCCATCTATTTCCCTGCAAATGACATAATATTATTCTTTCTAATGGCTGTGTAAAATTCCATTGTGTACAGGTACCACAATTTTTGGATCCACTTATCTATTGTAGGGCATCTGGGTTATTTCTGTAACTCAGTTATTGTGACTAGTGTAGCAATAAACAAGGGTATGCATGTGTCTTTAAGGTATCCCTGCATGTGATGTTCTGGGTAGATGCCCAGGAATGGTATGGCTGGGTTGTAGGGAAGATCTATGTTTAGTTTTTTGAGGAAACTTCAAACTTCTGTACAGAGTACTTGTATTAGTTTACAATTCCATATTCCCACCAACAGTACAAGAGGGTTCCTTTACCTCACTCCCTGCCTGTGTTTGTTTTTTGAATTCATTCATGATGTTGGCCAATCTAAATGGGGTGAGATGAAATCTCAGAGTTGTTTTCATTTGCATTTCCTTTGTGGCCAGAAATGATGAGCATTTCCTCATGTGTTTCTTTGCCATTCTCTTAGTCAGTCTCTCCTTAGCTCCTTTGCCCGTTTAGTGATTGGTTTTGGAGGGGTTAGTTTCTTGAGCTCCTTCTATATTTTGGATACTAATCCTTTGTCCGATGCATTGCTGGTAAATTTCTTCTCCCAATCTGTTGGCTGGTTGTCTTTCTAGTTTAGTAAAGATGTCCCTTTTCTGTGTGGAAACGTTTATTTATTTATTCATTATTATTTATTATTTAATTATTTATTTTTTTGGCCATGGGGCTTGAACTATGGCCCTGAGTGCTGTTCCTTAGCTCTTCAGCTGAGGGCTAGCACTCTACCATTTTTTTTTTTTTTGATTGTGAAAATACCATACAGCGGGGTTACAATTACATGGGCAAGATAATGAGTACATTTCTTATCAAGCATTGTTGCCTTCTCCTTTGTTTCCCCTTCCCATCCCTTCCCATCTCCCTCTCACCCCCCTAACGTGCCCCCCCCCAAATTATACCAACATCAAATACAGTGAAAGCAGAGGTTATATCGTGGGGGAGGGACATACAAAGCAACACAGAAATCATCTTATAAATATATTAGAAACAATTGCATGAAAGCAAAAACATTTGAATACTTATCTTGGGGTTCATTCTGCTTAACATCAACTTACCTAACCTTTTCTGCTTGTCTCATACATACACCAGTTATTGCAAATATGGGAAACCATGGGACCAATGTTTCTTTGGGCCTGGCTTACTTCACTTAATATAATTTTTCCCAAGTCTTTCCATTTCCTAACAAGTGGGGCAATGCTATTCTTTCTGATGGAGGCATAGAATTCCATTGTGTATATATAGCACATTTTCTTGATCCATTCATTTACTGAGGGGCATCTGGGTTGGTTCCATATCTTAGCTATGCTAAACAATGCTGCAGTAAACACAGTTGTGCTGGTAGCTTTAATATGGCCTTGTTTGTGATCATTTGGGTAAATGCTCAAAAGTGGGATTGCTGGGTAATAGGGGAGCTCTAGGTGGAGTCTTTTGAGGAACCTCCATACTGCTTTCCAAAGTGGTTGAACAAGTTTACACTCCCACCAACAATGAAGTAAGGTTCCCTTCTGTCCACACCCCCTCCAGCATTTGTTGTTTTTAGAGTTCTTGATTTTAGCCATTCTAACTGGGGTGAGGTGGTATCTCAATGTTGTTTTGATTTGCATTTCTTTTATGGCTAGAGAGGTTGAGCATTTCTTCATGTGTCTATTGGCCATCCTTCTTTCCTCTTCAGAGAAGTTTCTCTGTGCTCTACCACTTGAGCCACAGTGCCACTTCCAGTTTTCTGGTGGTTTATTGGAGATAAGAGTTTCATGGTCTTTTCTGCCTAGGCTGGCTTTGAACCGCAATTCTCAGATCTCAGCCTCCTGAGTAGCTAGGATTACAGGTGTGAGCCACCGGTGCCTGGCTGGAAACTTTTCAGTTTGATGTAATCCCATTTGTCAAGTCTCTCCATCTGCTGTGCCCCTGGGACTCTTTTCGAAAAGTTTTTGCCATGTCTACGAGTTCTAGTGTCTCTCTTATTACCTCTTTCAGTAAATTTAAAAATTTCAGGTCTGGTGTTGAAATCTTTGATTCACTTTGAGACAAACAGGGATCCACTTTAATTTTCTATATATAGATGCCGTTTACTCAACCCCAATTATTGAAGAGGCTATCTTTTTTTCCACTGTGTGTATCTGACTTATCAAATATCAGCTAACTGTAAGTATATGGTTTTATTTCCAGGTCCTCTAGTCTTTACCATGATGTTCAGGTCTATTTTTGTGCCAAAACCTGGTCCATTTTTTTTAAAGGAAACACTCTTCCCTCATTGAATTGATGTGGTACTCATAAAAGTTTGACAATAGATGTAAATAGATTTACATCCACACTTACAGTTCTGTTCCATTTGCATATATGCATTTCTTCATACATAAAAGTGTCATGTTGTTTTGATTATTGAAACTTTGTGGAAAGTTTTGCAATCAGGAAGTCTAAGTCAAGTTTGTTCTTTGTTTTCACAAGATTGTTTTTGTTATCCAGGACCTTTTGCAATATCAAATGAACTTGAGGATTATCTTTTCTATTTCTTATAAATAAATGTTGGAATTTTTCTAGCTATTGTACTGAGTCTTTAAGTCATTTTGGGTAATATTTACATTTTAATAATATGGGATGTGTTTCCATATTTCTTTCAGTAATATTTTATAATTTTCGGTACATAAGTCTTTTACTTCCTCAGATAAATTTATTTTTAGGTATTTTTAGATATTTTTCTTTTGTATGGGTTTATAAATGTAACTCCTTTTTAAATTTCTTTTTCAGATCATTTATTGTCATGTTCATTGACTTTTATATGTTGATTTTGTATCCTAAAACTTTGCTAAGGTTGCTGATTAGCTTTCTCATGGATTTTTTTGGATTTTCTATGTATAGGTTCACATAATCTATACATAGCTTATTTGTTTCTAGTTTCAATGCCTTTTATTTCTTGTCTAATTATTTTGATTGGAACTTCCAGTACAATGTCTATTAGCAGTGGTAAAAACAGGCTATCTAAATTTGTTCTTGACCTCAGGGGAAAGATTTCAGTCTGTCTCAAGTATGCTGTTAGTTGTGCCTTTTTTCATAAATGCTCTTTATGATATTGAGGAAGTTCCTTATTATTCTCAGTTTTCTGAATGTCCTGGTGCATGTTGATATTACTAATTAATGATTGACTTAGATATTTGCACTGATTCTTTGTATTAACAAAAATTCCTTCCTGTAGCCCAACCCAGATGTCATTTCCCTTTACTCCCACAAGCTCTTTGTATTTACAATCTTGTCTCATAATTATTTGCCTTTATGGCTGAGTGCTCTGGCAGTCTATTTCCTTGAGTATGGAGTCTGTTTTATTCATGATGCTATCTCCAGTATCTAGCACAGAGCCCATGAAATATTTTCTGACAGAATATTGGTTGAGAAATATTGCCTGATTTCTCATCTTCTCAAAACCCTAGAATCTCTGGGGTAAGTTTGCTCATGGTTACTGCATGGGGAGTCACTATCTCCATCTGACATGTGACATTGTGGGAAAAGTGCTTTAAGAGCCAAGGTCAGCACAGCAAAATCACTTCCTGGAGGTTTCTGACAGGTGAACACCAAGGCAGAGAGTAGCTTTCCTACTCCACAATGAACACATTAAACAAGTGGGTTTTTACCACCAGATAACCTCTCACATGAGATTCAAGAATTTTGGCAATGCCAAAGACCACCCAGCTAGTTTTTTTCTCTCTCATTGTCAAATGTGATCAAACCAATGAGAACCGACTGACTCCTCTGTGCTCAACACATTGCTGGCAGCTCTGGAGTGAAGCAAAGAAATTGTACCTGACTGCACACCACTTCACTCATAGCATTTATGATGAAGCCAGAAGAGGAGAGTTTTCAGACCAGATTCTATTGCAGAGGACTGTATTAGTTTTTTATTGCTGCCATGGCCACAAAAATAATGGCTCAAGACAACATAGATTTGTCATTTTATGGTTCTGGAGGATGGAAGTGCAAAGTACATCTCACAGTGTGAAAAAAAGGAGGCGGGTTGCAGTAGGACTGTGTTACTGCTAGAGACTCTGGGACATTCTGCTTTCCTTCTTTCAGCTTCTACTGGTTGCCCGATTCCTTGGCTCATGGCCCCAGTAATCCTATTACTCTGACCTCTGCTTCACATCTCTGCTTCTGCTTCTCTTACTTCCTCCTTCTTTCACTTATAAAGATCCTTGTGATTACTTTGGGCTTGCCTGAGTCAAGCTGAATAAATTCTCATCTCAAGAATCTGATACTATCTTCAAAGTCCTTTTTGTTTAGGTTATTTCTTTTTCTTTTTGACATGCAAGGTTCTGGGGATTTAGGCCTAACATCTCTGTGGTGTTGGTGCATGATACCATCCATAGATACAAGAACTACTGAGAGACTAATCTTTCACCGCGCATAGAGATTCTCTTGCTTGGTCATTTCCATAGTCAAGTTCATATATCAAGTCTTTCTCCCACCTTAAGGTCTCTTTACTCAATAGAGGTGGAAATTGAAGACTGGAGAGAGATAAAGTGGCTTAACATTGGATGCCATCACTAGGAACTGGCAGAGCTCCATCGAGAAAGAGGATGTCTTATCCACTGACTTGTAAGATTCATTTACTTAGTGATGGACTAGACAAAGAAGGACAGAAGAAGAAGCTATGAAGTGTTATTACTCCAAATTTCTTTCTCTGGCTATCTACAAGCCCAGTCATTCAAAGGTGGATGAACCCATTTTCAGAGTCAGAATAAAATTAGCTCCTTCAAAGCATGTTGGCAGGGGGTGCACATATATCTCAAGTTTTAGTGTCTTGTTACGTTCTTGAGGAATCCTATGTTTCCCCCTTCCATATTCCATGCCATTCTGTAAAAACTCCACTTTGCTTCACAAAGTTTGACCCAATAGGGATTTTCTTTTGAAAACCCAGAGGACCCTCAGGGGTCTTGGAAGGTTCCAGGGCTCAGGAAACCCCAACTCCCCAGCTTGCTCAAGTGACAGATTGCATTTCCCGTTAGCTCAGCCATTAGCTCCTGCCTTCTGTCACTTTGTGCCCACACATGGTCTCCCCACAGACTTCCAGAAACCTGTCTCCTGCCCACCCTTGCCACTGCAGCACTGCTCTCTGCTCGGAGTGACACCCCTCTCTGCCTGCCACTCCCCCCGATGTCTGACACTAACTCAAAGACTTGTGTCTAGGGCTGGAATTTTGTCGTTGCTATGGAAGTGGAAACCAGCTCAGCCTTCCAAACTCACAGAGTGTCCAAAAACACACACGGCATCTCATGCTGACACACCACTGACAACCTGTGATGACGGGGATGTACTTTTGAGTGTCATCTTGACAAGGAGCAGGAGCCACTATCTGCTGGCCCATCCGCCTGGCCATCTGTCTCCCAAGATTGTCTGTACTTGACTGGCTCCAATCCTGAGCCTCCCTTGCTGGGGTTAGTCCTTGTGTGGCCTGCTGCCTGCAGGGGTTAGAGATAGGAAGAATCCCCTAGTTGGGGGGGGAGGGTTGCTCTTTTGAGTGGGCTAAGGAAGGTTTGGGGGAAGCTCAAGGTTGCTTCTTGGCCTTGGTTGTTTTAAGACCCCTGCTGGGCATTTCGGCCAGGTGATGAGGGGAAGAGAGCCAGATCTCCTGCAGTGTTTGCGGCCTGAAGCCACAACTTGTGGGATTTCCTCGGCTCTTGGAAAGGCAGCCCTTTGGGGAGGCGCCAGCATTTCCAGGTGGCGTGGGGAGGGCTGCTCACGACACATAGATTCCTTTGCTTCCTGTCTCTAGCTCTCCCTGTGAGGAAGGATGGAGGAATTCCTGGCTTTGGTGGATGCTCCAGCTAGTTAATGTCACCAACTACTCAAGGTGAAAACTAGGTATCAAAAGTGTGGGGGAGAGCCCCTGGTATGAAGAAGGGATGATGATGGGAAGAGCAGAGAAGAGGAAGATCTCTCATTGCTTACAGTCCTCCCTCAGGCCTTCCCTGTGACCCTCATCATATTCTACTCTCCTATTACAATGCAGGAACATGGCTTTCTATATCCCACAGTGCCTATCACACTACTGTAGCTGGCAAGGGCCAGGGAAGCACATGGTAGAGAAGTCAGCACCTTTCCAGCCATGGCTCCTTGGCCCTATTGTTTGTATTCTTTCCCCAGTCTACCAAAAACTTTCTATGCCAGTCTCTGTGAATGGCATTGTGAGATCCTGAGCTCTCCTGAGCTAAATTGTGTAGGATGCTAGGTTTGATGCTTTTGACTTGGAGTCTTGAGGACTTTGTTTATCAGACGTGGGTTGGTGAATGGTAGTGCTTTGAGGCTGCAGGGGCTCCTGGCCACTGCCGGGAGGCACTGACTTCTCTCTGCCTTCAGAGTGGAGACATCTGTACTGCACTTTCAACATGGCAGCTTTCCTCCTGACACTGGGAAAGACCAGCCCCAGATGCCATTAGCTGCTAAATATTTGGCTTGTGTCTCCTCCTAAAATTATCCTTATACACGATGAGGGTTGTCAAGCCCTGGCTCTGAGATCTAATTTGAGCCTCCTTGTCTACATCTGGTACCCAGGCTGTCATGTGACTGCTGATCTCTCATGGAAAAAGTGAAGCTTGTATAAATCAACTGATGGGATTCACGTGGAGAAGATGGTAAACGATCGGAAACATGATATGAGCTGAGTGATGCTTGGCTCAGATTATTACTGGATCATTAAGACTTTTTGGTACAAGGTCAAGTCTTCTAATCATCTATCATTTGAAAAAATTGGGTTGATTCCCATAATATGAGTCAGATAAACCATAGCCTCAGTGTAGAGATTCTCAAAATTCACCCATAATACCCCTCTGGCAGCTGTCCATAGGATCTCTAGCTGTAACAGTCTCTCTAACACCTGCCTTTATTGGGAGTAAGTGATTACACAACAAAGTCCAGCAAGATGAAGCAAGACAAGGGAAGAGTTGGTTGTAAAAAGAAAATGGGGAAATATTGCAGGAACTTCTCAGCAAGTTGTTCAGATACTACTTGCCAAACATTATTTTGTTTAAATTTATTTTTCTGTTCAGATTTTGGGAAAGGAAGAACCAGAAACTTGTTGGTTTATAGAATAAATTATTAAAAATCAACATATTTTATAAATGAATGAAAATTTGAACCACTGCTTTTGGGTACTTGCTAACTTCATGGGACTTCTTTTCAAACTGGTAGTAATAAAGAGAGTCCAACTCTTTTAGCTTTTACTTTTGCCTCCCAAGTTTCAAATCTTTGGAAATGACAATTGCATTGTGATGGCTTCTCCTCAGCAACAAGCAATGTCTTGGGGTTTGTAGTATTCTCCAGAGAAGGAAGGCCATCTCTGGCCTAACAGCAACTCTGGCAGGTACTCTTAAGTGGCTTATGACCCTCTCCAATTGAGAAAAGGGAGCCATGCACATTTTTAGTAGGCAATTACACAGGAATTATTTTCAGTTTGTAACTGAAGATCCCTTAGCTGCAGATATCTGTTCAGAGAAGAAAGAACCAGAAGTAGGTAAGATTTAATAAGTAGTTATTGAGCCAGGAATCCCCTGGATACTTAAATAAACTACAGAAGGATCCCATCCCTCACAGGGCTTGCACCCAGAGTGGCAGAATTGCATTGTTGACAACTTTATTGAAAGTCTTGAGAGCTTCCTGGTGCCTATTTGAGCAGGTGCCTCACTGAGTTACGGTATCTCATTGGCTTCTGCATATCTATCCTTCCTCTTACCCCGTGTACTCAACTTGCCATTTCACCTACCCAATCATTTCACCTACCCAAGCACTAGAGAACTGCCTTTTGCCCTCCATCTCTACCACTCACCTAGGTCTGAGCTACCATCCTTTCGGTTTGGCTGCTACACATTGCTACATTACTTGGCTTTTGTGAGTCTGCTCCGACAGCCCTGTGTCCATTGCTCACACGAAAGCAGTGATTTTCTTTTATCCCAAATGCAAAGCTGACTTTATCAGCACTCCTGCTTTAAAAACTGGTTTCCCGTTGATGTTTAGGATAAAGGTGAAAGAACTGAAAAATTCAGAAAGCCCTCTGAGCTTCTGCTCAACTCAGGAGCCACACTTGATAGCACTCTTCCTAGTTCTTTAGGCTGTGTTCACGGCTCCCCAGGAAGCTTACACAGCCCTTGTCTCTATCCAGGATACTTCTCCTTCTCTTTATATGTTGGGCACTATTCAATTCTCCATAGAGCTGATTACTGTTTAGCTAAAGGGGGAAACATGGCCTGCTTCTGCCCTTTGTACTCTTCCCCTCTCTGCCACATGTTTCCACAGGATAGGAAGGATTTTATGATACTAATGGCATCATTGGATTCATGTCTTTACCCTGAGTAGCCTATAGGCTCTCTAAAAGTAAGGTCTGCAGTCGTTTTCCTTTTCATTGAAATTCTAGTTCCCTGAATAACATCTGAGTACCATGAAAATGAATAAATGAGCGACTGAATGATAAGGGAATAAATTATCTCCTATGACAGACTCAACTATTATCCATTTCAAAAGTTGTTATTATTTCTTTCTAGAAAGAACTTCAGAGAAATCTGGACTCCTGCATTATTGGTATATTTGTCAAAGCCAGTCATGTTCTTTCTTTTCTATTTGTAATTTTCCTTTCCAGTACCGGGGATTGAATTTGAGGCTTTGCACTTGCTTAGGCAGGTGCTCTAGCTCTTGAGCCACACCCCAGGCTTTCTGTTTTCAGTTGGCTTCTCAGATAGAGTCTTTTCCTTTTGCTTGTACTGGCCTCAGATTATAATCTTCTTACCTCTACCTCTGAAGTGTCTGGGACCAGAGGTATGCACCATTACACCTGGCTTGTTTTTGACCAGGCTAACATATTGACCAGGCTGACCTTGAGCTAACATCTCTCAAAACTGTGTACTTTCTAACAACTAGAAGAAAATTGGTCACCTTAGAAGACATAATCCTGGATACTTTTGAGGTCATCAGCAAATATTATTCAAGTGAATTTTATATTGAACTGTGTTTTAACATCCCAGACAAGTACTTACTTTCTGCATGTTTATGAGGGCTAAATCTGCCTCAGATATTGGGGTTTCTGAAGGGAAGTGGGGAGAATAAAACAAGAGAAGACAGAGGCAACTTCCGAGGGGAAGGCTTCCACTCTCTCTGTGACATCAACAAATTAGACGTGCGGTGAATCTGAGTAGGGGGAATTGCCATGAGAAGGTATGCACTGCCCTGAGTTTGCTGGTAGAATGGCTTACTGCAGGTCTCTGATTTGCAGTCAGAGAATGGAGCTAGCATAGGATGTGTGGGGTCCAGTGTTTTGTGGCCTTAGGTGAGCTCTAACATCTCTGGGCCTCAGGATGCTGGGAAAATTCTTAAGGGTGTGAAATGAGGACTTCACAGATGATATGAATGGAATGTTCTGTGCTAAATGATTCATATATGAGCTAATTTAATTTGTTTGGGAGGCTCTCAATCATCTGTAGATTCAGTGTCCACTCTGCTGGAAGAATTTTGGCACTAACTCTAATGAGGTCTACAATACCCTCAGACTCAGAGATCATTCATCCTCAGAGCCATGGGACCTGCTGGTCCATGCACCTGCTTTTGGAAACTCTGGGCTGTCTCCTCACCTCCATTTAGCATTTTGATTTGTGCAGTTTTGCTGAGAATCTCTCTTGCAGTGTGTTGACTTATCACTCATCCCAATAAGTTCCCATTCTCTTTCCTCCTGACAGCCTTGCCTAATGTACTTATTCATTCAATTTAAATAAATCGAACATGGGCCTATGACAGCCGATAAGTGAGTCACACAAGAACAAACAGAAGAGAAAGCTCTGCAAATAGTCAAATGTCAAGGAAGAATGGAAAACTGTCCCCACAGCTTCAACGAACCTTGGATGTCTAATATTTATGGCCAATTGATGTCATTAGAAAGTAAATAAGCCCTCTTATGCTGCATTACATAAGATTAACTGCAAGCAATGGAGTTTAAATAGCAGAGATAAGTGCAGATGGAAATAAACCTGTTTAAAGCTAGAAATATTTGATGGGCCTCCTTGCTGCTTTTAAGATAATTGATCTGTATATCTGTATTGAATCTCACCATAAAAGCTTTGAAGAGACTTGCGGCAAAGCCTGTTCAGACCCAAATCTCATTTCTCTGGGGCCACCCAGCCAGGGTTAGAACCTTTCCAAAGGGAAACTTCTGAGCTGGGGTGAGGGGAGGCTGAAAAAAAACTAGGGGAGGAAACAGGAGTCTTCTGACTATAACCACCCTCCCCCTCCTCACCAGCCAATTTCCTGCATAGCAGCTAGAATTCAATACCAGACTGGCAAGGATTTGAACTAAAGTGGGCAGGGTAACTAAAGAAACTGCAGTGATTTAGCCCAGTAAATAAAAAAAATATGGAGTTGGATGAGGTAAGAAGGGTTTAATCCCAGTAATACTACATAAAGTCTAGTAATCCTTATCTGGGATTTTGCTTTCTATGGTTTTGGTTACCTGTGGTCAACCATGTCTAAAATATCAAATTGAAAATTCCAGAAATAAGTGAAATTTACACGTCATGCTGAATCATGATAAAATAGTGCAGCATCTTGCTTTGTCCTGCCTGGGATGTAAATCATCCATTTCTCCAGGGTATCCACACTGTATATTCTTTGCCTCTTAGGAACCATTACGGTTATCAGATTGTCTGTCACAGTTTTACAGTGATTGTGTTCAAGTAACCATTATTGTAATTAATAACAATCCCAAAGAGCAAAAGAAGTGAGGCCAGCAATTCAGATATACTGAAGAGATGCTCTAAAGTGCCTACTTTAAGAGAAAAGTGAAAGTAAGCAAAGTATGGAATAGGGAGAGGTCATTCCCATAATATTTGTTACAATATATTGTTATGTGTTCTATCTTATTAAGTTTTTCTTGTGACTCTTTACTATGCCTAATTTAGAAATGAAAGCTTATCATAAGCATACGTATACTGGGAGACTATGACATATATGTTATGGCTTGGGTATAAAGTATTCTCCTAGGAGCCCATTTGTTAGAGGGTGAGTTATCAGCTGAAGGTGACTAGATAATGAGGGCTCTGGCTTCATCAATAAATTAATCCATTGATGGAGTCATAATTTAAGGGCATTATGGGCAGGTGGCGGTGACTTAGGAGTTGCAGCTGGTTGGAGGACTTGTCACTGGGTACATGCTTTCAAAAGATATCTTTGCTTCCTGGCCACAATGAGTTGAACAGATCTTCTCTACTCTGTCATGATATTCTGTGTCTCCACAGCCCAAAAGTCATGAAGCTAGATGACCATGGCCTAAATTCTCTGAAACTATGAAACAAAAAAATCTTTTTTCTTTTAATTGTTTCTACCTAGTATTTGTCACAGTCATGAAAAGCCCAAATAATGCCACTTACAAGGTTCAGTACTGTCTTTCTAGTTTTAGACTTTCCCTGGCAGTGTCAGGGGGCGGGGTGTGGAGGGATAGGTTGTAGATAAAAACAGATTATTATTGTACATATTCCTCAATTCTCACAGGAAATGGCCATCTTTAAAAACACTGAATTCTGTTGTTTGGATCTTAGTATTGGAATCTTCGTAACAGAGTCCTATTGTTATAGCTACCACGAGGTCATATCACATTCCACATTTCATATGAGTTTAACAGCATCTGACTGGTCTCTAGTATGTCCACTAAGACATGCCCACAGGTCATGCTTTTCTTTATAACATGTCAGTGTCCAATCGCTGTAACATTTCGTAAACCCTTATCGCAGATTTGAAGTTGTGGAGGGCAGCTCACTGTTTATGGACTGGCACTGATCTGCTTAGTACTCTTAGTGCTAAGAGTGATTTATTTATTGTCAAGCTGTGGATGGAGATACAAAGAAAACTATATCCCAACAGAACAAAGGATTTGCTAACAGTTATTACAGATATAACTTTCAACCCAGTCATTCAGATGGACAAACATATTGCTGCGAACACTTTTTTTAAATAGCAAAACTTAATTGTTTTAACATACATTTCTTGAGATGAAACAATTTGAGTTTGAGGGCTCAGGCAGTGGCACTTGCCCCTGCCTAGTGGAGGCTTCATAGAGAGAGAAGCCTGGAGGGGGACTGGGAGCCTTTGTTCTGCTTGCCATCTTCTGTCTAACTTTCTTCAGGTATTCTCATCCCATTCTGACCTTTGGTCTCTAGTCCAGGCAGCTTCCTGTAGCATTTTCCTCATTCTCCTTATAAAGTTGAATCACGTTTTCTGGCTCCTTGGGTCATATTCTTGCTATTCGGGGTTGCATGGAAAATAGGTACCCCTTTGCTTTCTGATCTGGGAATTCTTGTAAGGTTGTCCCGGCCTATCGACTTGCACCCTTTGGATCCTGTATTCTCCCTTGGTTCTGAAATAATGTTCTGCATGGGGTGAATTTGGGAGATCTCTATCATAGAAATGGGCCCTTTGTTTCTATCACAGACATGGAGGGAGTTGGGGTACACACGGAAGACTTTGTGCCCTTGTTCTTCTCTGGGAAGCCAATCAGTATCCTTAGGCTCAGCCTGGACAGGTGTCAGTCCCTTCTCAATGACTCTTCTGCCTCTCCTTTTTCTTTCTTTCTTTTTCTTTTTTTGGATTCATGCATTCCTTCCTCTCAATCTTACAAGATGTAATTATTTCTTTGTTTTTTGATAGGGTAAAATGACTCAGACTAATCTAATACTCTCTTAAGCCTTTAACTCATTGCTTGACAATGGCTTTTGAAATTTCACAGCCATAATTTGACTTTTGTCTTCCATCATCCTTCCTTCCCCTGAGGCAAAGGGTTTTAAAAAGTCTTGGTTGTTACCCATGGGAGGGAAGGGCCTCAAAGTAGCATGAATTCCTGGGAATGTAGGTCTCATTAGATAATGTATAAGTGTTATTACCCACTGCAGGCAAAAGGTAAGTGCAGATAGATGGTGCTGTCTTCTTGAGGTAGCTAAATTCTCTTCTCTGAAGACTTGGGGGCAACAGTTGGATAATCTCTGTTGTAGAGGTCACTTAGGGAGCAGGATCTTGGTTCAGAGCCCCTGTAATTCTGTGACTTGAGGATGAGTAGAATAGATACCACATGGGAGAATTCAAGGGAAGAAACCCAGAGTTTCCACCCAAGTATACCTGAATTCATGAGTAATTAGGGCTGGCAGGATGATGGGTGTGAACGAGGGCTGATATCTGAGTTCCTTCTCCTTCCTGGGGACTGGTTCTCCTAAGAATCTAGCATATCTGTCTTCTGCTCCCCTTCAAATCAAGGATTGCCATGGTGGATTGAATATATCACTCTGATTATCTTCTGGCCCCATGGCTATAACTGATCCTCAGTCAATGTCATCTAGGAATAAATGAGATGTCCTTGTTTCTTTTTGCATAGATGCAGATGCCATTGATAGATCATGTATCTTGATGGCAACATCTATTTTATCTCTGTATCACTCAGCAAGATCAGTAGCAGAATGGAGTAACATCTGCTTTGGGTTGTCCTCAACTTAAACCAGCATCTGGTCTCGTGCCTCTACTGCCCAGGATGTGGCTATGCCGATGTGATGGGTCTGCACATAGAGAAAAGAATTTCCTTTGTCACTGTATATTGGCTTGTACTTGTACCATGTGTTTATTAACACAGATAACTAGTTTTATTGTCTACCGGGTACAAACTAAATTCTGTTTCAATTTAGTTATAGAGTGATTCTTTTTGGAGATTAAATCTGCTTAAATGAAGTTTCAATTAGATTTAACTTTCTTCTTTTCTTGTCATCCTCTGTACCTTGATGCAAAGGAGAAGGATAACTATGTTCACGGAATGTTCTTCCTGCAGAGTGCAAGGGAAAACAGATGTGTTCTAACTGATCATGGCACAAGAAGTACAGGAGAGACTCCGGTAGATGGAAGACAACAACAGAGTAAGCTTGTATGAGGTTGTGGTGTACTTTAAAATGCATCTTCTCCAAAGAAGTGCAAAGGTAATGTGTCTACTATGACAACACAAAATGAAAATAATAAAAAAAAAACAGCCAAGAAGAACCTAGACTTCACATATTAGTGTTTACCAGAGAGTTTGTGTAAAGTATGTGTGTGTGTGTGTGTGTGTGTGTGTGTACATATAGGTATATTCTCCTTGTGAAAAGTGGCTCATGTGGTTATGAAGTCTAAGACTTCTCACAATATGTCTCTATGAACAGAACCAGGAAAGTTGATTATGTGATTCATTGTGAGCCTGGAGCTTGAGATGCAGGAGAGTCTCATGTAAGTATCATTTTGAAGTCAGACCTCTCAGTACTGGTGTACTTGCCAGAATTTTTGGTATCCAAGATGTCAAAGGCAAAAGATTGGTGTCCTAGTGAATAACAGAGCCCATTTGTCCTTCTTCTGGCTTTCTGTTTTGTCCTCAGTATACGGATAATACCCACTCAGTCTCTGATTCAAATGCTCATCTCCTCTAGAAACATAAAAACACCCAAGAATAGTGCTTTACTAGTTATCTAGGCACTCCTTAATATAGTCAAGTTAACATATTCATCAACCACACTCAGTTGTATAATTACTTATTCTATATAGGTCTATGTGTATTTGTACATGTATGGATAGCATGCAGAAAGGCAGAAGCACAGAATAATTCCTAAATATACTGGATTAGGTGTGGGGATACAGAGCATATTTTTTGTGAGGTATGTAAAATAAACACACACATACACAAACATAAACGTGCACATGCATTGTTGGCCATGGGGTTAGAATTCAGGGCCTACGTTACTTTCCTTGAGCTCTTTTGTTCAAGGCTAATACTCTACCATTTGAACCACAGCTCTGTTTCTGCTTTTTTTCTGGTGGAGATAAGAGTTTCACAAACTTTCCTTCCTGGGCTGGCTTTGAACCATGGTCCTCAGATTTTAGCCTCCTGAGTAGCTAAGACTACAGGTGTGAGCCACCAGTGCCTGGCCATGGACATTTTTGATGTGTTGCAGTGAATATCATTTTTCTAATGCATTTGATTTACTCTATTAAAATATATAACAAGGGCTGGGAAGGTGGCTCAGTGGTAGAGTGCTTGCATGTGTCCCTGAGTTTGATTCCTCAGTACCACATAAGCAAAAAGAAAAATGCTGGAAGTGGCACTGTGGCTCAAGTGGTAGAGCGGTAGCCTTGAGCTGAAGAGCTGAGGGACAGTGCCCAGGCCCAGAGTTCAGGCCCCATGACCAGACCAAAAAAAAATGTGTATGTATATATATATATATAAATATATACATATATATATAAAACAAAACTTGTTCAAATGCTGTAAAAACATTCATTGTATTTTAAATTACTACCATATGTTTACATATTTAGTAATATATAATATCTGTGCAAATATATAAATTACTAAAATGTTTACATAGTATACATATAAACATATATGTAATATGTGCATGTATATAGTTTATCTACCCTTCAGTAGTTTTATGATGCTGATGATTTTCTACCTTGTGGTTTTTAGAGTGAATGTTCTCTGGGAATTCTGCTAATAAAGCTTCCAGAGTCCTTCTCATAGAGCCTTGTTTTCATACAGAAGAAAATAATCAGGAGAGACTTTAGTTAGAGTGGATTCAAGAGTTGTTGTTACAAAATACTTGTATGCTGAGACTCAACCAGGAAGCTTATTAAAATATGAACTTCTAGGTCCAGTACTTGTAAATTCTGATTTATTAGCATTACCGTGTCTCCTAGTATCACAGATTTCTAAACATCTCCCAGATATTTGTAGTTTTGCAGCTAAATTTGGGAAGTAATTTAAAGAGAGAATTCTCCATTTGGGGGAAGCATTCTTTTCAAAATGGGAAATTCTGGGGGTGTTTAAGAGCACATGAAATTTGCAAATAAGAAATATTCTAGATTAAGTGTGCTCTGATAGATCCAGATGATGGATTGCTTTTGCTCGCTGCTGGTTATCTGGTGCACTGAGAACCTCATGCAGGTCTGAAGAGAGATGGGAGTAGGTGACTCAGGGCCAGGCTCTGGGGAGAATGTGAGATTTAAATCTGGAGATACCTGACATTCTCCTAAAGAATTCTTCCTGGAGATTGTCTAGCTTGACTGTTCTAATTATCTAGTGACAGTTTCAGGCTACTTAGTGTTTAAATATATAAAAGGTGTGTTGGGTTATCTCTCTTTTAGAAGCTCTTCACTGGGCAATTAAAATGACAAACGGAGAGAGGAAGGGTGGACCAATGCAGTCATAATATTCAATGTCCCTCTGTGAAAATGGAAGTAGGTAAACTGAAGGGATGAGTGGGGTGGGGATGGATGGGGGAGAATGATGCAAGGGGTACATTGATCTAGATGCATCATACTCACAAACTGCCATGTTGCATGGAAACCCCTTTGTACAACCACTTAAGAACAATAGAATGAAATAAAATGTTTTAGAAAAATCCATGCATATTCACATGTCCTAAGGATCTCCAGATGTTTTCTGGTTTACAAATAGTTACCTCAGGCTGCTGGGGCCTCTTCTGTTTTTAACAGGCTCAGGTTTCAGTCTTTCAGTGTATTGATGGTGGCTGTTCATTGAGGTTTTAAATAATCATTCCACCACCTCCCTGACAAGACAGCGGCTTGGTAGTATATGTATTAGTGGCCTGGGAAGCTTAGCAGAGAGCTGGAGTTGCAGGCAAGTGGTGGGGCTTGGCCATGGATATGGGGCAGTGGCATGTAGGTTCATGTTGGAAGGATTGGGGCTTAGAGGTGCAGGTGGCAAGTGCAGACAACTGTTGAAGCCCCACCTTGTCCCCTGCGCCATTCTTGGCATGCCCACGGGGTACCATCTGCAGACCAAGAACATGCCAAGGCAGCATTGCTACCACTATTTCCATTACAGAAATGTTTATTTGATCTTCCAGTGTTGCTTTCAAGATGATTAATCTCAGCATGGCCGTGTGTTTAGGCTCTCCATAAAGGCAGGTGCATGTGTCCGTGCGCTGCTCTGTCAGGACTGCTAATGTAAGCGTCTGTTTTACAGCCCAAGTGACAGCTGTATTGTTCTGGCAGGGTTGCAGCTCTGACATGTGGAATCAATCTTTTTAACCTGTCAATTAATCAGCAGGCAGCTGTCAGCCCAGCTGAAAGGCCTGAAGGACAGTGCCCTTTCAATGGATTATACTGGGGGCATGGCGAAGTAAAATTGAACACTTCAAGCTTCAAGGAACTCTTGTTGCATTCAAAGCCAGGCTTCACTCTCGCTTAAAGGAAACAGGCCATCACTCCAGCTTGAGCCCTTCCCAGGAGGCTCTGTTGAGGTGTCCGGGTGAAGAGGAGAGAGAAAGTTCCTGTAGTTACCTCGCCACGCTTAAATGGGGACCTCTGTCTTCTAGCAGGAGAGCCTCAGCCACATCTGCACTAGGTGACGCTACTGTCTGTAGTGTTCGAAACAAGCAATGGATCATGGGACACTAGGTCCTTGGGAAGATTTACAGAGCACCTGCTGGAAGGAAGCTTGTGCATCAAGCTCAGTTTATGAAGTCCTTCTTTTAAATAGGGCATGGCCCTAAGTAAGCAGGGAGAAAACAGAGCAGAATGAAACAAGGCTTCCTCTCCTGCTCATATCATAAGCCAGAGACCTGAAGGAAAGGAAAACAGAGAAATCTATCTCTATACACAAAGAATTAGTGTTTCCTAAGGATGTGGGTAGATATAAACTAGCATATGTGAATGGACAGAAGGATGTTGCTAAAGTCATATTTTGAAGAGTTTCTTGGGAGAAAAACAGGTGCCAAGAGCTGAGCTGCAGACACAGACTTCTCCAGGAATGGGTAGTGAATCCCTCTTGGAGCCCATTCTGGTTTTGAATTTCCTGTTGTTTTTCTTGCTGTTCCATAAATAACTTACTTTCTCCTTTCTTCCTTCCTACAAATATTTATTTAGCACCTAATATTTGCAAAGCTTTGAATGAGGTGCTGTGAGGAATATAAAGATGCTTCAGACTAAGATAAATTTAAAAGAAAAATTTCAAAGCTCCTATCTCTTACCAATGCTGTGAAGGAAGGCCTCTCTCCAGCTTAGCCCAGTGAATCTATACCTCAGAGGGGCTGAGGTATTCAATTGCTTGTTAGTTCAGGACTATTTGTATCTTTCCTTTATGGATCCTGAAGTGAGAACTGGATTCCTTTTGTCTATGGGACTGGTGAGCACTTGGTTTTATCAGCATATCAACAGAATCCCATTATCATGTCCTTCAGCAAATAATGCATATTATCTCTCCAGTATGAATCCAGTGTACTTTTGAAGCATGTAGGTATGGACTGAATCATTTCTGCCACTTATGAACATTGTTAACTTGGGAAAATTTCTTGTCTGAACTCTATCTAGCCTGTTTATCCCTAAAATGTGGATAATGAAAAAGAAAATGCTGGTCACTGGTGGCTCATGCCTACAATCCTAGCTACTCAGGAGGCTGAGATGAGGATCACAGTTCAAAGCTTGCTTGGTCAGGAAAGTCTGTAAAACTGTTATCTCCAAATATAACTAGCAAAGAGTTGTAAGTGTGGCTGTAGCTCAAGAGAGTGCTAAAAGCTCAAGAACAGCCCCCAGGCCCTGAATTCAAGTCCCCAAACTGGCACAAAAAAGCAAAATGAAAAACAAACTGTGGATAATGTAGATGTCCAGCTTCAAAGAATTATTGGGAAAATGAAGTAAGATAAGAATTGTAAAACACCTAATTGTTGATGATAGGGGGTACTCAAAAAGTTATAGGTTCTGTTCATATTTTTTAAGGAAGAAAACATGGCTAACTTTGGGTATCTCCCCTAGTTTCTTTCCTGATAATTGCTTCAAAGTATGTATACATAAATGCTTTAGTGTTGTGTAATTGAGGGCTGGACTCAGTGCTTCATGCCTGTACTCCTAGCTACTTGGAATGAGATAGGAGATTCATGGTTTGAGACTAGTCCAGGCAAAAATGTTAGCAAGACCATATCTCAAAGGACAAACTAGGAGCAGCTATAATTCGAGCTATGGGAAAGGTCTAAACCTTGAGAATATCTGAATAATAACTAAAAAAGCGTTGGGAATATGGCTCATGTGGTAGAGCACTTGCCTAGCAAGTCTGAGGTCCTGAAGTACAAGGCTGGAAACCACTCATTCCTCTAGTTAAGAGCAACTGTTAGGGTTTTGAGAAGTGAGTTTCCATCCCAGCAGACATCTCATCAGAAGCAGGATTAGCCCAGTCCTCCCTCCTTCTGCCACATGGCGTTCAGCATCTGCTCTGAGCACACCCACCCACGCCTGTTGAGACTGGCATCTCAAAGCTGTATTTTTGGTAGGATTCGTGTCTGCATAGTCCAGTGACAGGAGCTAGAAAATCCTTACTCTTCACAGCGAGGCTTATCTACCATCTTGTTACTTCAGAGTAGCATATCATTGAATCATGTGGCCTAAATGGTCACTCAGAGGTGGAATAGAGATTTTCCCTGACAGACAAGGGTAGAGAGTTCTATCCCCTTCAGAACTGGATGTATTGCTGGAGCTAACCAGTAGGGGCTGGGTCTTTGGACACCACTCATTTGTACTGGGATGCTGAATACTTTATACTGCTATCTGAATAAAAATTACTTCGTGGTGGCTAACTATAGGGAAACATGCAACTGAGTTATAGTTATTATCAGAATCGTTACTTGATACCATATGGTATTTTTCTGTGTTATACTTATCCTTGCTGTAACAAAATAGCTTTTGTAGCCAATCGAAAAAGAGCAAAGGCTTATTTTGGCTCACAGTTTCAGAGAGTTTAGTCCATGGTTGCTTGGCCCTTGTACTTAGGCAGAATAGCATGGCCCCAGGAGGAGTCTGTTCACCTACTGATGGACAGGAAACAGAGAAAAAAAAGAAGGGACTGAGAGTCAGGGACAACCTCTAAAGGCATACTTCCATCTCCTGAAGTTTCCAGGAAACAGTGGCATCAGCTGAGAAAGAAGTGTTCAATCCATGAACCTGTGGAGAACATTTCAGATTCACCCACTGTGTGGCTAGTGCATGACTTTTTCTTGACTCTGCAGCATTCTGGCTTGAAGATGTTACACAACTACTGTGGCTTACCCTTATTTGTCAACTTGCAATTATTTTACAGAGTTGATAACATTCTAAAATGAGATAATAAATAATGGCAGTTTGCAGATTTTTGAGCTACTCAAATCATAAAGACAGCTAACAGCCCTTTCTTGTGCCATCTAACTCCATTGCCATGAAATTGAATAGAACAAAGAAGGCTTTCCAAAAGGTGATATATAAACCAAAGTGTGTAAAGCCATTTGTGGAGAAACAAGGGATTTAAGGACACTAAAATGCTTAGCCATATCATGTCTTTTTCTCCAGAAACCTTTGGAAATTACACAAATAAGAGCAAACTGATTATGTGTTTAGGGACGGAGAGTGAGAGATCTGTTTTGTGTTTACAAAATCATTCCCTTAGGAGGAATAGGATAGCAGCTTTAACAACAATAGTATTAACCCTCTTACTCTTTTACCTTCTAGCATGTGCTCCATTCCATATGAGATCACATAGACCCTCCCACTAGCAATACAGCAGGCTGTTGTAAATACTTCTGAGAAGCTCTGCCAAATTGTTGGATGGGAGATGTTAGAAAGAGAGTAGGATAGAGTTTGGCCCAGTGAGTGCGAGAGCCCTGTGTGTACTGTGTTAATTCAGAAAGATGAGAGATATGAGCCATAGAGGTGATACAAATCCCCAAAAGTGGAGAGGAGGAGGTAGCGCAGAAAGGTTTTCAGAAAGAAGAGGAACTTTATCAGATGAGCAATTATTCTCAGGAAAATAGTTGGAAGTCTCTGAAGTGAAAGGTAATTTGATAAACTCGACACATGAAAGCCATCTTACAAGAAAAGAAACAAGAGGAATTGTGATGCTTTTCAGATGCACTGTGGATCGTAGTTAACAGTTTCCGACAGATCCTTGAGTTTTTCATCTTCCCACAGGAGGCTTTCAAAGCACGTTTTCCTCCGTCGTGACTGTACTGAAGGGGCTGGAAAGAATTGAGCATTGACTGAAAGTAAACCATGACTTCAGAATGGAAGAAGCAAAAATATATAGAGACAAATATAGTATAGCCCTCACTTCTAAATGCTGAGCTCCAAACAGCCTTCTTCAAGGACACTTCAGTTCGGAAGGGAGACTTTTTGATTTTAATGAAGTCTTCTAGGTCAAAAAGAATAAAGTAAAACCATGGCCCAAACCCAGAACAAAGTGTTTTCAGCTTACTCAACTGGTGCTCTACCACTTGAGCCATGCTTTCAGCCTAGCCTTTTGCTAGTTGTTTTGGAAGTGGGGGGTCTCACAAAGTATACTTTCTTTTTTTATTTTTTTAAATTAAATTAAATTTTTTTTGTGAACATACTGTACAGAGGGGTTACAATTACATGGGCGGGATAATGTGTACATTTCTTATCAAGCATGGCAACCTCCTTTGTTTACCCTTCACATCCCTTTCCAACCTCCCCCTCACAAAGTATACTTTCTGAGAGTCAATGATTTTTTTTCAGCCTAGGACAGGTCATTCTATCCTAAATGAGACCATTTCCTACTAGGCACTAAGAAAGGAATCTGAGGTTGGAAATGAAAAATACTATCCCACACTGCACAATGAGTCCATGAGCCTCAGGTTATTGTAGCAATTGTTGAAAAAAACCAAGTAATGCTGTCTTTCCCCCCATCTCCTGCTATCTCTTTTAAAAGAGGAATTTCCTTGTGATAGTTCCATATATGCATGTAATGTACTTTGGTCAATTTCATCTATTACCCTCTCTTCCTCCCTCTCTCCTTCCCTCCCTCCCTCTTTCCCTCTGTTTATTTTTATTTTTTGGGTGGGACTGGAGTTTTAACCCAGGGCTTCATGCTTGCTCAGTTTGCTTACTTAGATGGGCCTCTACTATTACTTGAGCCATGCCTCCCGGCCAGCTTTTAGCTCTTTACTTTGGAGTCTCACACACAGTCTTTTCTTCCCAGATTGGCTTTCAACCTTAATTTTCTCAGTCTCAACCTCTTGAGAAGAATGTAAGCAAAAGCCACCAGTAATTGGTACTATTACACTTTCTTAAGCTTCCCTCCCTTCTCTCTCTCTCTTTTCTTAATTGTGAAATACCATACAGAGGGGTTACAAGTACATGAGCAAGGTAATGAGTACATTTCTTATCCAGCATTGTTGCCTCGTCCTTTGTTTCCCCTTACCCTTCTCTTTTTTAAAGACAGTATTTAGTGTGCTTTATTATGTCATTTTCATACATCTATAATGTATTTTGATCATATTCACCCATCATCCTTTCACTCCTTTCCCTCTCCCAGATCCTGCTTCCTTCCCAGTCAATTTCTCTTTCTCCTCCTCCTCCTCCCCTTTTTCTTCCATCTCCTCCTTCACCTCCTCCTCCTCCACTTCCTTATTTTGGTCTAGATTCTGTATACAAATGAAAACCCATGAATTTGTCTTTTGAGTTTGATTTATCTTGCTCAGCACAATGATCCCCAGTTCCATCCATTTCCCTGAAAATTACATAATTTTATTCTTCTTTATGACTGAAGAATACTCCATTATATACATATACCACATGTACATAAGTTCCATTCATTGTTAATGGACTGCTAGCAGAATCCATAGCTTCACTATTGTGCGTAGGGCTGTAACATACATGCCTGTGAGGGTATCTGCACTGTGTCTGGACTTATCTCTGCTCTTTTCAAGATGTCATCAAAGAGCACTGGGATAATTCCATCACTGCCAGACTAGGCATGTTCAATTTTCTAAGGTTCCTTCATCCTTCTCTTCTCTCCCTCCTTCTCTCCCTCCCTTCATCCCTCCCTCCCTTTCCCCTTTTTCTCTCTCTCTCTCTCCCTCCCTCTCTCTCCATATATATATATATATATACTTATATATACATAAGTATATATACATATACTTATATACATAAGTATGTATAAATGTATATATATATATATATATATATATTTGTGCCATTATTGGATTTGAACTCAGGCCTGGGCACTGTTTCTGAACTATTTTTCTCAACACTAGTGTTCTACTACAAACCACAGCTCCACTTCCAGTTTTTTAATAGTAACTGGAGTTGAGTCTCACTGACTTTCCTGGCTGGGCAGGTTTCAAACCATAGTCCTCAGATCTCAGCTTCCTGAGAAGTGGGATTAGAGGTATGAGCCAACAGTGCCCAACTTCTTTTTTTCCTCCACCTTATATTTCCACTTGCATTGTGAAGTTAAATTCATTAAGAAAAAGGATTAACAGTGATGACAGCCATAGGGCCCACGTTTAAAAAGTGTTTAAACATGTTAGTACCAAGCTATTCTACACTTACCTTATGGCCTATTGCTCTACCTTGGAGCTACTACCCATTTGCTAGATGGAAACCAAACAGAATTCTCTCTTGGTTTCACTTTTTTTCTCTTTCGTATCCTAATTAAAAAGGTCTCTTTTGTGTTTATTTTCTTCCCTTTTTGGTAACTTCAGGCATACAGGGTTGAACTAATTCTGTTTTTATAGTGTGCTACTCTGCACTCTGATTTCAATTAAGGAAATTTGGGGGGATATAATGTTCATACAAAAATAGATAGATTAATAGGGCATACATTAGTGGGTTTACTTCTTGTGCCAGTCTGGAACTTTAACTCAGGGTCAAGGTACTCTTTCTTAGCTTTTCAGTATAAAAAATGTAAAAAAAAAAAAAAAAAAAAAGAAAAACTCTGCAGGAGGATTTCTGTCCCTCCATAGTCTTCTAACATTTATCCATTTGATTTTTAAATTCTGGACATGTGTAGTATCTTATTATTTTTTTATTTTTTATTGTGAGAATACCGTACAGAGGAGTTACAATTACATGGGCAAGGTAACGAGTACATTTCTTATCAAGCATTGTTGCCTCCTCTTTGTTTCCCCTTCCCATCCCTTCCCATCCTCCCCCCACCCCCCACCACAGTTATAAAGTTCGTTTTTCAACACAACGACTTGTACATCTCATTGTTGCAATGGGTCCACCTGTATCCCTAATTAAAAGATTTGTTTTTGCCCTTCCCCACCACAAATTATACCAACATCAAATACAGTGAAAGCAGGAGTTATACCGTGGGGGAGGGACATACAAAGCAACATAGAAATCATCTTATAAATATGTTAGAAACAATTGCATGAAAGGAAAAAAACCAAAAAACTTTGAATATTATTTTAGTTTAGAGTTACCTACTTATTAGTAAAGCAGGATATTTCTTTACCTATGTTAGCCATTTGAATTTCCTCTTTCGTGAATTGTTTATTAGCCTCCCTTTTCCATTCTATCTATTGATTTTCCATTTGTTGTTGTTGTTGTTTGGTCAGTCGTGGGGCTTGCATTCTGGGCCTAGGCGCTGTCCCTCAGCTCTTCAGCTCACTGCGAGCACTCTACCACTTGAGCCACAGCACCACTTCTGGTTTTCTGGTTGTTTATTGGAGATAAGAGTCTCATGGACATTCCTTCCCCTGGCTGGCTTTGAACTGTGAGCCTCAGATCTCAGCCTCCTGAGTAGCTAGGATTACAGGCATGAGCCATGGCACCTGGCTCCATTTTGTTTTTGATTTTTGAACACAAGTTGCTTGTACATTCTAGACAATAATCCATTTGTTAATTTTCAGCATTGAATGTAACACGATTCTCTCTCCCACCATGTTATTTTGCCTATAATATTTTCGTGGACTAGAAATACCTCATTTGAATTTACAAGGTCTTTTTACAAAATGATTTGTGTGTTTGAGGCTGCAAAGTATTCTCTTTCATCTGAAATTCACATTTAGAGTTTTAGTTTTATATTTAGATATCTAATCCATGTCAAAATTTTGTTGAGCTTAACAATTTCCCCCATATAATAGTGTAGTTTCCCAGGGACATCTATTAAAAAAACATTATTCTCCACTAGTACCCCCATTTTCCACTGGTAACATTGCATAATCTATTACATTTCCATACAGAAATACATATATGTTTTTAGGCCCATTTTGTTTTCTAGAGTGTTGCTTGCTAATTTCTATTGGACAACATTTAAAAATTTTTATTTTCAAACCTCCTTCCTTCCTTCCTTCCTTCCTTCCTTCCTTCCTTCCTTCCTTCCTTCCTTCCTTCCTTCCTTCCTTCCTTCCTTCCTTCCTTCCTCCCTCCCTCCCTTCCTTCCTTCCTTCCTTTGTTCCTTCTGCTATTTAATCTATTCATTTTCTGAGGCAGTATCTTGCTACATATTCTAGCCTGGCCTTGAACTTGCTGTGTAGCTCAGGCTGGCCTGGAACTCACAAGCCTCTTGCTTCAGCCTTATTAGTGCTAAGGTTATGGTTGTGTGCCATATAATCCTATAATCCAGCTTCTCTTAAAACTTTTACTTGCATTTATTTCCTTTAAGTGACATACTCTTTGGAGGTGCTTTGAATTTCTAGATTAATTTGGCTAAAACTGGTATCTTCATTCAAAGTACAAAGAAAAAGGAATGCCTCTCCAGTGTTTTTAAAAAAATCCTTTTTTGGCTGGACAAATGGGATTGTATAAGGTTGCAGAGCTTCTGCAGGGCAAATGACATAGCTAGCAAGATCAATAGAAAGCCCACGGACTGGGAGAAGATCTTTACTAGCCATACAACGGACAAGGGTCTCATATCTAAAATATACTTGGAACTCAAAAAATTAAACCACCCAACAACAAATCCTCAAAGAAACAACTGCCCAATAAGTAAGTGGGCGAAAGACTTAAAGAGAAGCTTCTCTGAAGAAGAAGGATGGCCAATAGACACATGAAGAAATGTTCAACATCCCTAGCCATAAAAGAAATGCAAATCAAAACAACATTGAGATATCACCTCACTCCAGTTAGAACAGCAAAAATCAAGAACTCCAACAACAACAGATGCTGGAGGGGATGTGGACAGAAAGGAACCTTACTTCATTGTTGGTGGGAGTGTAAACTTGTTCAACCACTTTGGAAAGCAGTATGGAGGTTCCTCAAAAGACTCCACATAGAGCTCCCCAATGACCCAGCAATCCCACTTTTGGGCATTTACCCAAATGATCACAAACAAGGCCACACTAAAGCTACCAGCACAACTATGTTTATTGCAGCATTATTTACCATAGCTAAGACATGGAACCAACCCAGATGCCCCTCAGTAGATGAATGGATCAAGAAGATGTGGTATATATACACAATGGAATTCTATGCCTCCATCAGAAAGAATGACATTTCCCCATTTGTTAGGAAATGGAAAGGCTTGGAAAAAATTATATTAAGTGAAGTAAGCCAGGCCCAAAGAAACATAGGTCCCATGGTTTCCCTTATTTGCAATATCTAGTATAGGTATGAGTCAAGCGGAAAAAGTCAGATAATGTGATGTTAGGAAAACGAAACCTCAAATATGTATTTTAATGTTTTTGTTTCTTTCATGCATGTGTTTCTAACGCATTTATAAGATTATTTCTTTGTTGCTTTGTATGTCCCTCCCCCACAGTGTAACCCCCGCTTTCACTATATTTGATGTCAGTATAACATGTGGAGGAGATGGGGACAAACAAGTCGTTTAAGGATTCAGGTGGACCTGTTGCAACAATGAGAAGTACAAAATGTCATGTCAAAACCAGCTTTACAATGTCGGTGGGGGGGGGGGTGGGGGGGTATGATTGGGTGGGAGGGAAGGGGGAGGCTGGGAAGGGAGGTGAAGGGTAAACAAAGGAGGAGGCTGCAATTCTTGGTAAGAAATGTATGCATTATCCTGCCCATGTAATTGTAACCCCTCTGTACAGTATGTTCTCAAATAAAATAAAATAAAATTTAAAAAAAAAAAATCCTTTTTCTTCTTGAGATCAAAGTTTTTCTCTGTAACATCTTTCAGATTTATTTCATTTCTGTTGGTGTACTCTATTTTGCTATTTCTGCAGCTATTACAGTTCTTTCTGTATTCAAAACTGAACAATGCTATGGGCCACCTAAGCAAGCCAGGGAGAATTTGATAGGCTCAGAAGACAGAAACTAGTTGTCTCATTGGAGGATGCATCTCATTAGTTTCAAGCTCAGTATCAAATAAGGTTGAGAATTTCTAGAGCAAGAGACTATGAGAGCTTTTCTCTCTCCTGTAACTTTGGCTCTATCTGCAAAACAACATTAAGTTGAAACTTTCAGACTTCTCTATTCAATAAAACATATTCAGAAAAGACAGAAAATTCACATCCCCTTGATAGCACAGTATGTTGGCCATTATGTTTTTAGCTTTTCTCATATTCAACTAATTTGAGAAGTTGCTACACCTTCTCAGGAATTATTACAATTCTGGGATGTTATGGCTGTCATTGTAACCTTGCTACTTTGGGGTATGTGAGAAGGGAAGCAATAGTCTCTCCATCCACCTTCCTGACTCATCTTGACCATTTTTCTTATCCCCCTGGATTCTAGTTTTATGTATTTTTTTTCCAGCATACATCCTATTTGATTTTTTTCAGTTGTGAGAAAGAGGGAAGGGAGAAGGAGAGGGAGAGGAAGATAAGGGGGAAGAAAGAGAGACTGTAACATGTGACCTGTACAAAACCAATGGTATATTGTGACTCAGGTCTTCAAGCCCCACGAGCAGCTCTGACACTTACTGCAATATACTTTGAATGACTTGAGAGCCACTGAAAAGAACAAATGTGAGATTTCTGTTCAGATTAGATCTCTCTTGCTTGGTGAGAGAAGTAGAAGCTGGCATGTCCATTCATGAGGATAATACTTCATGCAGATGCAAATTCATGTGTCCTTGGATAGGCCACTTAAGCCTCTCCATGCCTCAATGCTCTCAAGTGGGGAGAAGAATAATATTTGCTGTGTATGGTTGTTGCAAGTCACAATAATGTATTTGTAATGGCAATAATATAGTCATTAAATACATATAATTTGTCAGTTGTTTAAAATATAGTCATGTACTGCACAGTTATGTTTGGTCCAGCAGCAGGCTGCAAATATAATGGTGGCTTCATAGATTCTATAGTCTTGTAGCATCATAGCTATCACACTGTGTGTAGGTACATTCTATGATGCTCACACAATCACAAAATCACTTAACTGTGCAGGTTTTGTAAACTTACTCCATTGTTAAATGACTTGACCTTCACAAGGTCACGGTGAAGTTCTATTTAACACTGAAGAGCAAAGATGTTAACTTCCTCCTAGGGCAGTAGTGTAGTGGAATTTAGACTCAGGTTCTTCAGATATCAAGGTGTCTGCTTGGTCCTCTTGAGGTGATTTTAGTGGCTTCTGATAAATACCAAGTCTGTAGCTTTGCGTGAAAGGTGCTGTTTTGCCCTTTGAAAAATCCCTCCCAGTTTCTCACCCTTAAAACACGTCTAAACATCTTGGGTAGGCCAGCAGCATTGAGATGAAAGGACATCTAGCCTGCTGGCCCTCCCCCTGTAGACATCATACCTCCCTCCATCAGCTTTGCTTCTGAGGAGGAGGAGAGTGCCTAAGAGAAGAGCATGAATTTGCAGAAAGGCCAGGGAAGTGGCCTGGGAAGTGGTCACTGTACTAGTAGCAGCAGCAGCAGAAAGAGCAGCCCCTCCACTGTAACCACGAAGAAAGGGCAGTGTAAGGGAGAAGGAGTAGCACCAGCTGGAGAGGTCTGACCTTGAGCAGGTTCACACTTCCCGTCCCCAGAGCCCAGCACGCCAAATTACCAGTTGAACAGCCACTGATTTGATTCGTGGGACAATTCTGAGACGATTTCCCAAGGTCTGTCAATCTGAATTTCTCTCATTTGTAGACAGCATGTAGAACCTTCTCCATTTTGTCCAGCTATTTAGGACCTCTGATTTCTCTTTTCCACGGGGACCCTGGTGATCCAGGTCCCAATGGCAAAAATGTTTCCTCTCCCCATGCAACCTAATCTATTAGTGAGCTAGTGCTGGCAGGAGACAAGGGGCAGGGGGTCGTTTATTTGATTGTCGTATCATTTATGTGGCTGTGACTTCCAATGCTATTATCTTTGTTTAGCACAATCGGAGAGCAGTTAGTGCTGCTGGTAATCTATCTCAGAATCAAAAAGCTATGGAGACAGAGACAGCCTCTTCTCTAGTCTTTATCTCTCCACCATCATTTTCTCAGCTGGGAGCAGCCAACGTCCCAGCTTCCAATATGCTGCTCAATGATTTTAGATGATTGATCTTTCTAAAGTGCTTTTCCGTTTCTTGCCACAAGACGCGGATAGATTAAGCAATTATGGATTATTTCAACATCAGATGGCCCAAGACAATTAGTTAGAGGGAAGCAAAAAAGAGGCCCTGCTGGCTTTTGGGGAGGGGAAGTTTTGGGGGCATTTAAGGCAGAAACTAGGGTAGTTTTGCCATTGGGATAGGAAGAGACAGGGGACAGAGGCTGTCTGATCTCTCGAACTTGGGAAGAAGATAGATATTTCTACAGTGGCAGCAGTTTAGATTTTTTCAAAATTGGATTATGGCATAAAAAAAAACTCCTTACTATCTTCAAATCAAACCAGCACTTTTGAATAGCCTTCTTTGAAGGGCGATGCTATTGCTGTTGCAAGAGGGAGAGAGAGGAGAGAGACCGAGTAGTACGTGTAATAAAAGACAATAGATTAGATAGTCTCTGAATGGGATCCGGGGCCCTAAATCAATGCTGAGGTCTGGCTGCCAGGGCGCAGACTTCCCCAGCAGGGCCTGTGTGTTTTATGATGGTGGCTACACTCTGGGGAGTGAGTTACAACCCTGCTGTCAGTGGGCGGCTATCTGTTATCCTCCATGTAAACAGGTATTCAAATCCTGACTCCAGAACCTTCGCTTTGGCATTTAATCATTCTGGTAATCTCGCCCCCGCTGTCCCCAAACCAAGGTCGCTGTTGGGACTGCGTGACTTTCAGGCTCTTTTCTGGCAGTGAAGGCAGGAGCAGCCCTGCTGACAGCCGCCTAACTCATCAACTGGGCTGACAGCCCCCAAAATTAACTTTGATATTTTGTGTGGAATAATTCAGTGGCAATTGGGCCAGATGATGTTCTGTAACCTAAATTCAATTTCCATCATGGGAAGGCGTTGTGGAGATTGCCAGGAGCACCTAGGAGTGTTCATGTGATGGTGTACGTAGAGATTGTACACAGAACACCAAGTATTCCTCTTAATAGGTAGTAGATTAATATGCCCGTGATATATTTCCTGAGTTTCTCATCGATTATTGGGAAGATCATTACATGGGGCTCTGTTCTGTCCTCTTTCACCCTGCCTGTGTTAATTCTTTCCTTTCTTGTGGCAAGGGCAGACGGGAAGGAGAGGAGTGTGAGAGAAGGAGGGGAGGTGTAAAACCCCTCCATTATGCTTCTTAGCAGTTCTCAGAAAAGCTGGAGAATGAAGGAAGATGTTGCTTTAATTGTTGCTTTCATGATAGTGGCCAGTACCACTGTGAGATGCATGGTACAGGTGTCTCTTGGGTAGAGTAGCGGTGGGCAAATAGCAGGGACCAGAGTTGCTGCATCTCTTTCCAGATGTGTGGCCTGGTAGGTTCATTTCACCCTTTGAAGTCTCCATTTCTTTTCTTTTGTAACATGGAATAAATAGCATTATCCTGGTGCCTGGCCCAGAGTAGATTTCTTTTTTGTAGGTGGGAACTGTTGTAGTCAGCTTTGAGTCCTGCATCCCTCTTCCACCCAGTGGAAAGGCTTCTCTTATTAAGTGATTTCCGTCCCAGTGGCAGCCATTGTCACATCTCTGGAGACCAGTGCTTCTCTCAAAGAAGGATGTGGTAGCCCTAGACAACAGCGGTGTCCACATCAGTCACAAAGTCAAGAATGCTGGGACAACCTTGCTCATGTGATTGTAACCCCTCTGTACAGTATTTTCACAACAAAAAGCTTATTTTTTTTAAAGTATGCTGGGACAGGAGGAACCTGGAGGTGGATCTCTCAGGTGTGGGCCCATTAATGAGATGCTGAGTAGGATCAGACTATGCATGCAACCGTTCAGCACTGATGGCTCAGAGTTTGCACAACAAACACTACTGGGCTTGCTTATAGTGCTGAGCAAATCCTCTCCACTCACTCAACCCTTGAGGGTGTTGCAGACTTGATCTTGGGCCTGGCTACTGGACTGTGTATGGGCTTGTTGAACGTCAAGGCCTTTTTGGAGGAGGGCTGGACTCTTTGAGGCACTGCATGACATATCCTGATCATTCAAATACAATGTTCCCTGAGAATGTGTATATGTGGTGGTGGGGGGGGGGGTTGGAGTTGCCATTGATTTGGGTATTGTGGGTGGAAAGTGCTACCTGTTGCTTTGGAGTTGGGGGAGAAGATTTGTTCTAAGAGTAGAGAGGAGAGAGAATAAGTATGAGAAACCATCCCCAGGGGTCAACGCAAATACCCTCCTTCATGACGCCCCATGGGTCCTGGTAGTCACTATCCTATTTGGAAAAATCATCTCTGAGAATCTGTGACACACAGCTAAAAAAATGGTAGAGGTAAACCTTTAAATCTAGTGCCAACTTTAACTCAGATGATCTTGTCTGTGACATCTTGTTGCCACCAAAGGCAGGATCTGACCAGATTTATGTTCAGAGTCCCAAGGCTGGGTCTCCAATTCATGTCTTTTTCAGATGAGGCCTAAAACTTAAATACTGTGAACCCCCTCAGCCTTGGCAGTACATGGAAGGCCACTGGCCAAGTGTCTGGATCGTATTTTGTTCCCCTCAAGTCTCTCCAGGAAATGTTCTTGTTCATTTAAATACAGACGTGACTATCTTTGTTGGGGACTGTGTACTTTTTTTCTCCTTAAATGGAAAGGCCATGTGTGTAATGTTTTCTTTGAAGAGGAAAGCCCAGGGATCATCTGTACTGGGCTATAAAATGATCCCAAGGTCCATTCCTGGCTCTAAGCAAGTTGAGTATACATCACTTCGTTTAATTCAGCAATATCATCAATGTCAGTGCGTATCCACCGGCTGTTGGCTATTGGTCATCCGGACCTGACACAAACTCAATAAATACTCCATAACCCCTGACAGCCGCTAGCAGATTAGCCTGAAATGAGCGATTGCCCAGCCAACACCTGCTGAACCAAATCAGCTCCGTGACGGATGGGCCTGTACTGAGCTCTGACCACGAGTGAGATCAGTGGAAGAATGATTTTATACTTTAAGAAAAGAATTAGAGATGGTGGTGGCTGGAGTGATTGGAAAGCTTTCAGAAGGGGCCGTTTTTCTTCTCTTTCTTCCTCTTCCCCTGACAGATGCCCTGCTGTGACTCTCCTCCCACACCTGAGACCAGATGTGTCCTAAGATCCTGGGCCCATGGGAAGATCAAGAGTGGGGGAATGAGAGGCAGAGAGGCTTTGCTGGGGGCTGCTTTGGGCATGTGCAGAGCTTTGGCTGAGACAGGGAGCCACCTCACAGCCATCTGGGCAGGGCATCCATCTGACTCCATGGCGAAGTGGTCAGGAATGGGGTACATTGTGGAGGGAGATGGAAAGCGCCAGGTACATTCTGGTCAGAATATGATTTTGAGTTTCCTCTGTCCTGTACCTACCACCAACTTCATCTTCTTACCCCAGCAGCCACCTTTAATTATATTGTTTGGATTAGAACACAGGCTTGGTGGAAAAACCAGTAAACAAAGCCCTTTGTTTGACTTCTTGGGAGAAGGCTGAGTTCTGACTCGTCTGGACAATGTTTGTATTTCAGTTCTCTCTTCCCATGTGAAATGAAGATCATTCACTCAGGCTAGTTTCTCTAAAAGCTACTTTTTAATTAAATCAGACTTTGGTACTTGGAACATGTGTACTGGTTAACAATTTGGTACTTATGACATCAGCCTACACTGAGGGATGTTTTTACAAAACAGACCTGTGAAACTCATTGCCGTGTTTATAAAAGGACTGCTTGGAGGATGTTATTCACTAAATCATAGAGCCCTTTCCACCCTGGGGATCTGGGGGAGGCACTGCAGCCTGGCTGCAGTTCCAGGAATGGTTATGTTTATCTTGACTGGGTGTTTAGATTTGATGCTGTGAACCCTGAATTGTGTAAAGGATCCCATTTCCTTCTTCGATTTGGTGACATGACACTAGAACAAACTCTCTCCTCCCCACTGGTTAGGGCATTATATTCCCGGATGGCTTTGTGGTTGGGTACTAATCTCGTTCATTTTGTGTTCATTTCTCTTATTTTAACTTTATCTGGTGGAACAAGGTGCTTGTTATATAAGGTACTCCAGATCATTTGCTGGAACTTGGTGGGGACGTGGGTACATAAAATGACTGTCTGGTAAAGAATCCTGGACTTTGATGCCAATGTGTGGGTGCAGGCAGGTAGTCTGGGCACTGGGCTTTTTATCAGCAGCTCGAATGAGAGTGGAAAGAGACTCCTAAGAGATGACTTTTTAGAAACGATCTTGTTTTTAAATCTGAAAGCTTCTCATCACAAAAGCCAGCCCTGTACGATACCTGCCTCTTGTCCAGTCCAATTTTCTGTCCACCAGCCCCCAGGAGAGGGAGCCCTTGGAAGCTCCCATCTAATCTCACTCGCACCAACTTTACCTTACTGGTTTCTCCTGGCCAGCTTAAATAGTAACGTGCTTCCCCCTCCCCCAACACCGCTTCCTCTTGAATAGCACAGGAGGAGAGTTTGAACTCTCTTGGGCTCACTTGCTATGGGAATGGACACTCCTAAGAACCACATTTTACTCTAAGCCTCCTCTCTCCAAGATTGCACTCTGCTTGCTCATCTTGCTTAGTTACATACATACATACATATACATATGCATATACACACATATGCATACATATACATATATGTATCTCTATGAAGTGATTCTTGGGGAGCCAACCTGCCCCCAATGTCTTTTTTGTTGTTGTTTAATAGTTCTGAAGTATAAACTCAGAACTCATTTGCTAGGCAGGTACTCTTCCACTTTTTGATCCAGATTTTGCTTGCTCTACTATTCCAGGCCTTTTAGCTTTAGTTATTTTTCAGATAATATCTTGTGTTTTTGCCAGAGGCCAGTCTTGAACCATGATCCTCTTATGCATGAGTTAGCGCAATAAGCTCCCTTCCAATGGCTTAGCATGTTCCTTCCTCTTCTTGTAGCTTAGCATGCTCCTTTCCTAGACAACACTAGGCCCATTTAGTAAAGGCAGTAAATAATAGGTTTCCAACCCTTCTTTACCTTAAGATGGAACTCTTGCAGCAAGATCCCCTTAGAGTGACCTTCAGGTCTGGGTACCTGCAAGACCCCTTATCTACTACTTGGGCAGCAGCCATAAATCCTAGTCTGACATGATGAAGCCCCTGGTCCACATGTCCACACCAGCGTCTCTGCCTCCTAGTTCCTTCTATCCCCTCCTAGCCTCAGTAGGTTATTTAGGTCACCTCAGACAATGGTTGTCACTTCTTCTCACTTCTCTTTTGTGAGAAGGGGTCTTGGCGGTCCCTTTACTGGCAATAAAACTTTTTTTTTTTTTTTGGGTCCGGTTGTGGGGCCTGAACTCTGGGCCTGGGCGCTGTCCCTCAGCTCTTCAGCTCAAGGCTAGCACTCTACCACTTGAGCCACAGCGCCACTTCTGGCTTTTTTTTCTTTTTGCTTATGTGGTGCTAAGGAATCGAACCCAGGGCCTCAGGCATGCAAGGCAAGCACTCTACCACTGAGCCACCTTCCCAGCCCCAATAAAACTTTTCTTTGTTCTTTGTACCTGGATGTCTGTGTGGTGTTCTGGCAAAGTCTAATATACTCTAACCTGTATGCCTCCCTGTCTCTTGGATTATGGGTGCATATCCCCATGCTCAGACCAAGATAATTCTCTGAATATTTCCCTTGAAGTTTGACTGCTGACACCAGTTCTCAATGCCCTTCGTTATATGGACTGCTGACCAGAAGTACATTCTTTCCCTTTCTACTCGCTTCTTCTCAATCTAACCTTTAAAAGCAGCCTTTAGACTTTAACCATCAAATCTAGGGCGGTCCCTCCATGGCAGCTATTGAAGCCCTCTGATTCTATCTATTCCTAAAAATAGGAATAGACAGAAAAAGTTGGAAGGCAGAAGGTGGAAGCTCTCATCTCATGTGGTACATTGGAAACATGGAGAGCTTTTGAAAGCTACTGGCTAGGACCACCACACGTCAACTAGAACTGACTGCCCAGTGGTAGAGGGGTCTTGGGTATCTGTGTTTGTCAAAGCTCCTGGGGTGGGGGATCTCATATGCAGGTTCAGGTTGAGAACAACCACTCCCAGAAAGAACCAAGTCTGGCCCAGGGTCCTGATAATGTCTCCAGTTGTGGCTGAAGCTTATGTGTTGATGTATGTGCTGTGCGGCTTGTATTCAGGGCCCCACGCTCTCACTCAACTTCTTCACTCACAGCTGGCACTGTACTGTTTGAACAGTGTATTTGCCTCTACTTTTGGCTTTTTGCTGATTATAATTAGGGATAAAGGTCTCTCAGAATTGTCTGCCCAGGGTTGGCTCTAATTTGGTTCTCAGAGATCAGCTTCTTGAGTAGCTGGGATTATAGCTAGGCATTTGCTACCAGTGCCAGGCAAGGGCTAGAACTTTTATGAGGGGCTGTGCATGCATAGAAGACTGGTGTGAGCAGGGGATATTTAAACTTATAAGAACTGGGAAGATACTTGATTCACGAATCCAGGCTGAGGGTCTGCTGATAGTAGATGGCTGTCATTCACATGAACATAGCTTCGGGGAACCTGAAAAGAGGTAGAAGGGGCTGCAGAAGAGAAGACAAGGAACGACACAAGTCAAGGCAATCTGCCTCCATTGCCCCCTTCCCGTGAGGTGGGACCCTGTGCTCTACTCTGCAACGTACACATTGCAGCTCCCATAGCAAGGTTTGCATCAGGCTGTTGGAAGACAGGCGGAAATTTCAGAACATTATGAGCTACTGGGAAGGTTACCGGGGTCTATTTTCTTTCCTCTGCTTGTCATGGCAGCCTTTGCAGGTACAATCCCACCTCATTTATCTTCCACTGTCAGGGGAGTGCAGTGTTCCACGTAAGTGAATTTTCCTGAAATCCCAAGCTTCTTCTTGCTAAAGCCAAAATTGCATTTATTTTAGCCATTCTGGATGGAAGGGTTTCTAAAGTGCATTATACACCTCCTTACCTTCTTAGCAACACAGCCAAACTTAACCCTTTCTGGGGGACCCTGCCTCACGTCCACCACCATCCAAAACACACGACACCTTTGCTCACTTCCCTTTGTCCATTTGATCTGCTCTCCAGCTGGCTGCTGTCACTTCTCATTACTGCTGTTGAGCTATCTATAGTGTTCCCTCCTTCTTTTGCTCAAGTGTCTTCTTCCCTAGGCATCATCTGCTCTGAAGTGCTATCTGTGGTTGTTAGAGTTCCATGTCAAGCAAAAAGGAAAAGTCCTTGAACGCATGCCTGGGTCCTTTGGAGCAATGCCCCCCATGCGTTCGATGCACGGCTGTGCCATCATTATTTTTAGCATTCAGGTTTTATTCTGCTCGCTCATATTGGAAGTTACAGAAGTCAGAATTTAGGATAAGTAGGGTGATGCCACAGTGGGTCGAAGAACCATGTAAGTATTTCCCCTGACTGTTCATTTTCAGGAATGTCATGTGTCTCATCTAACTATCTGAGTCCCTGCATTGGACTTGCTATTGTCTTCACCTGCCAAACTACCTGTCACTAAGTTTTTTTGTCTGACGGTTTCATGAACCTGGACTTTGTCTGACAAAGGGACTGTCCCACATGGAAAGAAACGAAGATCAAACGCCCCTTCAGGAGTATGTCCAGGTCTTCAGACTGAGAGAAAGGGCCCTGGTTTGAAGGGCTGTCAGGCTCAGACAGATGCAGTGACATTTGGAAAGTAATTTGAATTACCAGAGGGAGGACCACGGATACTGGCTGGTTGGCAAAGATGTCTTCCCCCACACCTGCTGTCAGCACCAATCAACACCGGTCTAGCTTCCTCCAGAGCCCTTACCTACATTTGGGGGTCTTGCAGAGTTATATTATTTGGGCTGGCAGCCTGAGTATATTGCAACAAGAAATAATAGTTTACACCTGGAATGATCGGCAGGAATGCTTCTGGAATTTAGAAAGTCCAGCTTTGTCATTTTTAGTTTCAAGTCCTAAAGGTCGGGACTTGAGTACTTCTTTTAGGACTGTCCCCATTACCGGGAGCTGTCTATCATCACCATGTGTCAGCAGAGCCTACAAGGATTATGAATCCTATTTTAAAGATCAGAAGCTGACTTGGAAGTAAGGTCATATAGCTAGAAAGTGATATAGCTGTGATTAGAACTTGAAACAATGGCCAAACTTAGGGCATTGGTTTTCTCTCTGGGCCTCTTTGCCATTCCCTGTATTATGGTAATACATACAGATGCTGCCCTCACAGTCTTTTATTATGGAGTCACAAGGAGATTGGAGTCCAGAGCTAATGGGAAGATGGTAATCAAAGCTGACTTTTCCTGAGATGGACCAGGGTGCCCCTTTCACAGTGCGCAGAGCTCAGACACAATATTGCTGCCGTGTTCTCTGGTTGTCCTCAGTCCCCAGTGGAGTTTGGATCCTTTAGCTTTCAGGCTCTTCCCCCCGCCCCCAAGATGTAGTGACATAAATAACCCTAGAAAGACACTGCTTTAACCTGTAACCATTTATTTGTGTCTTAGATAAAAATGAAAAATGAGACAAATAAATTTTTAAATTGTCTTTAAGTAGTTATACAAAGAGGTTTCAATTCAATGCATCAATTTAAAAGGGCAATGCATCTTGATCAGTGTTATCTCTCCCATCATTCTCCCCCATCTTTCCAAACCACACCCATACCCTCAAATGACCCAGTTCCGTTTACATATGCACATTGCTTATAATGACTGCATTGACCCATCCTTTTATTTTTACACATATCTGCCTCTTTCCTCCCCCAGCCCTACTCCCTGCCCCAACAAAGTATGTGCCAGCTTCATGGCATTCATTCTGTAATCATTTTTTTTCTTGAGAATATTCTTTTCTTGGAAAGGGCGGATCAAGGCAAGTGTGAGCAATATGCTTCCAGTTTGTCTCCTGAGGGATAATAAAGGTGCAGCGGAAGCAGGCTAGGTCCAGCTTCATCTGGGATTCATTTGAAGACAAGGTTGAGGTTACAAAAGAAGAGCTATACTACAAAGTATCTGCTCAGCATCTCTCTTTCTCTCTGTCTCAATGCTTAGAAGAGTTTTGGATGTGGGATTGGGATCCAAGCAATAGACTGGTAATTTGGGAGCCATAAATATTAATCATGACCACGCTGTCTTGCTTAGCTTCTACTTCCTTTTCCAGTCACTTCTGTTGAAACTTAAAGACATCTTGTAGTGCTTTAAGCCTCAGTTACGTTTACTCAGTATTAAAATTTCTACCCCAGATACACGTTCCCATGGTGGATGAACTTCTTGAGGCAGAGACTTCCCCATTATGTGCACAGGGTGATAGCAGGAAAACATCCTGTGTTGACGCTCACATTCTTGTCCGCCATCGTAGGAATCAGAGGACAGAACCACCAGCAGAACTATGGAGGTTTTCTCTGTTTTTCTTCAAGCCCAAGTTAAGAAAGCTCATTTCTCTGGACCTGGCAACCAAAGAGAAAGTGAATGAACCTAGATTTAACGTAAGTTCTGTATCCTCTGCTTTAGCACCTCACCAACGGTGGCTAACCCCTCATTCCTTCTTGGATTTCAGCTGCTTTCCCAGTCTGTCCTCAGCTCCTCTCTTTGGCCTCTTCTTCCTGCTTCCTTCTCTTCCAGTCACACTGATTTCTTCATTACCTCCAAACACATACTGTCTGGATCTCTTCATCTTTGCTGAAGCTCTTCCTCCCTGCCGGGAATATCCTTTACCTGGAGAGCCAACCCTTATTGTGATCCCAGGATGAGGATTATTTTCTGATATTCTAGCATCCTATGGTTGGTACTGCCATTTAGAACTTGGGATTTGCTACTTTATCTTGGTTATTTTGAGAGCAAGGCCTATATCTTAGGTATCTTCTCTGTGCTACTTAGCAAGATGCCTGTGGCCCCAAATGGCAGGATAATGATTTGAATGTGGAAGTATTTCCAGGTTGGCGACAGTTTAGCATGCTAAGAGGTTTTCATTTATGTTTAACAGAATATGGGATTTCTGATCACATGCACTGAGACTAATCATGTTTTTTGTTTCCTGAAGAACTTTGGACTTTACATAACCTGCAGCAATTCTTCCTTGTTTATTTGATCACGGGACCTCTCCTATGGTTCCACTAACCTTGGCACATGCTATCAGTATTGGGTTGGAGCTGATGCTAGCTTGTGGAACCAAGTGTTACATTTTTTAGGAATTTTGCAACAATGAGATATACAAGACATTATGTTGAAAAATGAACTTCACAACTTTGGCTCAGGGGGGTGGTGGTGATGGCGGAGGGGTGAGGGAGATGGGAAGGGTTGGTAAGGGGAAACAAAGGAAGAAGCAACAATGCTTGATAAGAAGTGTACTCATTACCTTGCTCATGTAATTGTAACCCCTCTGTACGGTATTTTCACAATAAAAAGAATTAGGAATTTTGCAAGCCTGTAGATGTCCTGTTGGTATCTTGAAATTGGACCACAGTGCATGAATTTACACTATGGAAATTGCTAAATGCTACAAATGAGGGTTCTTTTCCCAAGAGAGAAAGTCATTCAATATTTATTAGCACACAGCACAATTCTGAAGTTTACATCTGGGAGATCCTGAAAGCCAGGGACGAAGGGGATGGTGGGAGTGGGACAGCAAAAGGAAAAGAAGGAACAATTTCTCCATTCAGCCAAAAAGATGCAGGATCCTGTATGAATGTTCCCGAGGGAGATGTACACAGCACAGTGGCTTTGGGCCATAGAAGTGATAATGAAGATGACGAGACCTAACAAATGTGCGCTTCTCACTCCAACTTAATTTGCTCCTTACTGCTTTACAGAGCCTGCTGCCAATTAACCAATTAGTAGCTAATTTAATTTCCTCACTAGGTTCACAGCAGAAGGTTTTCTGATTTGAGTGTGAGGCATGCCAGGGCAGGTGTAGGCATGCTTCTGTGCCTGTTAGTGGCAACCTGGCCTGCGTAGGCCCTGCCTGTCTCCAAAAAGAGACAGGGAGAAGGGGGGAGTGAGACTGTGTCAGAGACAGAGACAGTGTTAGAGAGAAACAGACAGACTAAGCATTCATTCCAAATATACCAGCCTCTGGTTGAGCGACCTTGGACAAGTCAGTTATCCTCTCTAGGCTGAGTTCCTTGGCTGCCAAACAAGACTAAACCTGTCAACTCCCAGGTCCCTTTGCATTTCCGTCTCTGCCAGTTGCGCTCTTCTTCCAGGTGGCATTCTTTCTATGGTGCCCCAAAGAGACAGGCCAGTCTGCAGCTTGGTTTCCTGGGCTGTCAGCTCCCAGAGGGATGTGCACACAGCTCTGATACAATAACCAAGGAGCTTTGGAAACCAGAGTTTCTCCTGAAGGTGAGTAGTAGCCTCTCTGAGCACCACCTGCATGTACTACAGCAACCGAGAGTACCCAAAACTCAATGCATCTATTTCTTCCTCCAACAATTCAGAAAATGCGGCACTCTTTTTGACTTAAGTAATGTCTTTTTAAAGCAACCCTGCTAGATTAAATACAAACTAGACCGGGAATTGATTATCTATTTTACAGATGGACCATCATTCTGAAAAATGAAAAAAAGACATTCTCCTTAGTGAATTACACCAGGAGGCAATTTGGTATGCATTGTTGACTGCTGCTCCTCTGTCATTACTCACAATCAACAGTGGCCAATGGGGTCCCATCTTGTCGTCTTCTATCTGCTTCCTCTGGATGGGACCTTCTTGCCTGTCCCATCGCCTGCCAGCCCTCTCCACAGCATATGCCATGTCTAGCTCACCTTCCCTGGCATCTGCCTGGGACAGAACTTTACATCCAGGATCCTGTACTCTTATTCCTCTGCCCTCCCCCTGGCCTTCTCTAAATTTTAGTCTGAGTACTGAAGCAAGTTCTGAATCTAGAGGCTGGACCATTTAGTGTGGGGACTCACAAGAGTCACAGGAATTGCCAGGGATTGGTATTGGTATTGGAGATGCAAAGACACAAAGTATTATTTTATTGTGAATGGTGGAAACTTTTACATAGAAAAATAAATCATACCCTGAGAAATGTTCTTTGAGAGTCCACTTTTCTTAAAGCCTCGGTATCAGGAGTATCCTTTCCTCCTCTTTACAGGCTGTTTTGGTAGATAATCACTGTATAGTGGTTTTGTTCAGATGTAATTTACATTTTCTAAAAGCCACCATTTAAAATGCATGTAGTAGCCAGTGTCTCACGCCTGTAATCCTGGCTACCCAGATGACTGAGACCTGAGGATCATGGTTTGATGCCAGCACAGGCAGGAAAGTCTGTGAGACTTATCTCCAATTAACCACCAGAAAACTGGAAGTGGTGCTGTGGCTCAAAGTAGTAGAGCACTAGCCTTGAACGAAAAAGAGATCAGAGACAGTGCCCAGGCCCTGAGTTCAAGCCCCATAACCAACAAAAATATTTGTGCATAGTATTTTTAGAAAATTCACATAGTTATAAAATTAAAACAATCAGATTTAGAATATTTTTTTCACTCTCTCAAGAAATCTGGAACCCATTAGTAATCATAAGCAATTCCATTCCCGCACCCACTCCCTGGGCTGTCACTCATCATTCTGTCTCTTCTCTATAGCCTTGGCTGTGGGGGACATAAATGAAAGGGTTTATTTCTGGACTCCCAATTCTATTCCATTGATTAATATGTCTATTCTTGCCTAGTACTCTATGATCTTGATGACTTTAGCTATGTGCTAGTCTTTGAAATCAAGATATATAAATTATTTAATGTTCTTCCTTTTTGCAAGATAATTTTGATTATTTTATGTCTATTTGAGATGCTATGTAAATTTGAGGTTCAACTTCTCCATTTTTACAAAAAGGCTGAGACATCCCATTGAATCTATGAGTCAATACATGGAGTCATGCTATTTTAACAACAGCAGTCTTCCAGTCCATAAAAATGAAATTGCTTTCCATGAAGAAGTATAATTAGTTTACAACAATATGAAATTTTTCATAAATTCATCGAAAATATAGAAGAGGGGAAAATACTTCCCAGTTTGTTCTATATTAGACCAGAATTACATAGATGTCAAAAGGAGGGATTTTGAAATATATTTCTTAAAATTTTTTCTGAATCCAGCAGTACATTATAAGGATTATATACTATAGACAAATTCTACTATTTCAGGATTGTAAGGCTGATTTAACATCTGAAAATTGCCAGTTGAATGCATCATTTTAACCGAATGAAAACAAAAATCACATGATCACCCCAATAGACTCAGGAAAATATTTGACAACATCTAGTCTCATTCCCTGATAAGAAGACTCAGCAAACTAGGAATAAAAGTGTTCTCAAATTGAAAAAGGGGCAGCAATACAAAACTATAACTAACATCGTCCTTAATAGCAAAAGACTGAATGCATTGAAACAAGACTCGTACGTCAACTCTCATTTCTTCTATTCGAGCTCAAATTGGAGATCCTAGCTAGGGAAATTATGAAATAAATCCCATCCAGATTGGAGAGAAAGATAATGACATTTCTATTTGCAGATCATATAATCTTGTATGGAGAGCATCCTATAAAAACCACCAAAGACACTATTGAAACTAATAAGTGAGATTCACCAAGATCACAAGGCACAAATCATCAATAAAAACATTTCATTTCTATGCATTCACAATGTCCAATTAGGAAATGAGTAAGAAAGCAGTTTTATCTACAACAGTATCAAAAAGAATAATTTGCCTCTGAAGTGAAGTTAACAAACATTGAACATTGAGAGCTACAACATATTTTGAAATAAATTAAGGCAATTCTAAAGGTCAGCATTGATATTCCTTGTTTTATTCCTGGTTTTATTTATTTTAGTCCCTCTTTTGTGATGCTAGTCTGGATAAAATATGTCAATTTTGCTGAGCTTTTTGGAAAAGAAATTACTCTTTATTTTCTGAATTTCTCTATCATTTTTTTCTAATCTCTATTTCATTTGTTCTTTTCTTTTAACCTAAAACTCTTTTGTTATTATTAATGTTTTTTTTATTGTGAGGGGTTACAATTACGTGAGCAAGGTAATGAGTACATTTCTTATCAAGCATTGTTGCCTCCTCCTTTGTTTCCCCTTACCATCCCTGCCCTCCCACCCCCCACCCCCACCAAAGTTGTAAAGTTCATTTTTTGACATAGCTTCTTGTACATTTCATTGTTGCAATGGGTCTACCTGTATCACTATTTAAACAATTTGTTTTTCCCTTCCCCTCCCCAAATGAAACCAACATCTAATACAGTGGAAACAGGGGTTATACCGTGGGGAAGAGACATACAAAGCAACCAAAAAATCACCTTATACATATGTTAGAAACAATAGCAAAAAAGAAAAAACATTATAGGTGCTAGCCCTGGGGCTTGAACTCAGGGCCTGAGCTCTGTCCCTGAGTTGCTCTGCCACCTGAGCTACAGCTCCACTTCTGGCATTTTTATGGTAGTTTAATGTTGATAAAGAGTCTCACAGACTTTCCTGCCAGGGCTGGTTTCTAACCACAATCCTCAAATCTCAGCCTCCTGAGTAGCTAGAATTACAGGTGTGTGCCACTGGTGCCCAGCTGTTCTTGAAATTTTCATAAGGATGTTTTAACAGGAGGAAATAGGGAGAAATAGGAAAATCAAAAAAGAGAAAGAGAGAAACATTTCCTGCTTCCCATATGGGAAATGAAATATAAATGCCTCTCATTTTAGCTCAAGGTTAATGAATGTTCTACCACTTGAGCAATTCCTCCATTTTTGGCTTTTTGGTGGTTAATTGGAGATATAAGTCTCAAGGACTTTCCTGACCAGGCTGGCTTTGAACTACAAGCCTTAGATCTCAGCCTCTTGAGTAGTTAAGATGACAGGCATGCGCCATGGACATCAGCTTTTAAGTCTTTAAAATATTCATGTTGCTAATCACTCTTTTTTATTGGTTGCATTTTATTCATTTATATGTATTTACTGATGAAGTAGGTTTTAGATCTGCCATTTGAAGTTGTTTATTATATCTTTTATGATTTTGTTCCTCCATTACTTTATTGCTTTATAGTCTCATTTATTATATATATTTATTTAAATTTTAATGGTTGTATTAGGGCTTATAATTAGCATCTACACTTACAACAATCTATTTTTGGTTAACACAAACTTCATTTCAATATTTTACAGAAAGTTGGCTTCAATACACTATCATCTTTCCCTCCTCTTCTGTGCTATTATTGTGATACAAATAACAACATCAAAAGTTGTAGAATTCTTATTCCTTTTCTTTTTATATTAGCATACGTTAATTGTACAAAAGGATTTTATTGAGATATTTAATGCATGTATATAGTGGACTTTAATCAAATTCCTTTCCTCCGTATTATTCTCTCTGTTGTGACTAGTTTTCTCATATTTTATCTGTGGATGTTTTCATTTCTCATGTGTTTAAATGATACTTTTTCTGAATATGTATTTTTGGGTGGATTGCTTTTTGTTTCTGCATATTCATTATGTCCTCATTGCTTTTATTCTTAAGGATTTCTTAGTCTGGCACCTATAATCAAAACTGCTCCGGAGGCTGAGATCTGAGAACCACAGTTTGAAGCTAGGAAAGTCCAGGAGTTAGGTAGGAAAGTGGAGGAGTCAGTAAACTTCAGTTAACCACTAAACAAACAAACGAAACAAAACAAAGTAATAATAATACAAAGCCAGAAGTGAAGCTATAGCTCAAATGGTAGAGAGCCAGTCTTGAGCAAAAAGGCTAAGGGATAATATCCAGGCCCTAAGTTTAAGCCCCAGTACCCGTATAAAAAATTAAAAAAAATATTTCTTACTGTTGGAAACCAACTGTTAATGTAGTTGAGGTTCCCTTATTTGTGATAAACCATTTTTTTTTCTTATTTCAAGATTTGTCTTTGTATTACAACACTTTGGCTATGATATTTGCACATTTGAATCTCCTCCATTTTGTTGTGTTCAGAGCTTAATGTGATTGTCAAGTATATACATTATTTTTCATTAAATTTTGGAAGTTTGCATCTGTTATTTTTTTCAAGCTTTTTATTTGTTTGCCTACTTCTTTTTGTCTTCCCTTCTGACACTCCCATATAGGTATATTGGCTTTTTATTAACCTACAGGTCTCTGAAGCTCTGTTCATGTTTTCTGATTTTGTTTTATTCTTTTTTTTCTCTTTTTAAAACTGCATACAGGGCTGGGAAGGTGGCTCAGTGGTAGAGTGCTTGCCTTGCATGCTCGAGGCCCTGGGTTCGATTCGTCAGCACCACATAAGCAAAAAGAAAAAAGCCGGAAGTGGCGCTTTGGCTCAAGTGGTAGAGTGCTAGCCTTGAGCTGAAGAGCTGAGGGACAGCGCCCAGGCCCAGAGTTCAGGCCCCATGACCGGACCCAAAAAAAAAAAAATAAAATAAAATAAAACTGCATACACTGGATAATATTATTTCCCTATCTTTGATTTTGTTGTGTCTCTCTTCTGAGAGTTCAAATCTGCTGTTAAATTTCACTAGTGACTATTTTAATGTTGCCTTCTTCCTCTTCTCTCATGGTCCTCCCCCTCCTCCCCCTCCTGCCCCTTCTCCTCCTCCTCCTCCTCCTCTCCTCTTCTTCTTCTTCCTTTCCTCCTCCCTCCGTGTATGTGTGTGTGTGTGTGTGTGTGTGTGTGTGTGTGTGTGTGTGTGTGTGTGTGTGTGTGTGTGTGTGTGTATGTGTGTGTGCATATATGAACTTAGGGCCTGGGCATTATCACCTAGCTTTTTGCTCAAGGTTTGTACTCTATCACTTGACCTCCACTTCTGGATTTTTGTTGCTTACTTGGAGATAAAGTCTTTTGGATTTGTCTGCCAGTCTGGCTTCAAACTGCAATCCTTCCAGAGTAGATAGAATCATAGGCATGAGCCTGTAATGTTGAATGTTGCATACTTTCAACTACAGAATTTCTAACTCTGCTTCATCTTCTTCCCTTTTCCCTGCTTTTACATTCTTCCTCTTCTTTCTTCATTATCTTCTTTATTTTCTTCCCCCTTATCCCTTTTCTATTTTCCTTTAATTTTAATTTCTAATTTTCCTATTGGCTAAAATAGTGTCAAATTTAAATTCTTTTGATGATTTCATTTAGTCTTCTGAACATATGTATCTAAGTGTATTTTAAATCTTTGGTAATCACCTTCAGAGACCCTCTCTAAGATAATTTTTACCTGTCCATGGGGCATAGCACTATGTTTTTAAAAATATTTTATCAGTTATTTTCCTCATAAATGGAGGCATTTCTGGAAGCCAGATCTTACTCCCTCAAGACTCGTTTTGTTGCTGAGTTTGTTTTTGCTATTATTTGCTTAATAATATTCCTAGTCTAGTTCTCTAAAGTATATTTTCTTTACTGTAGGAGACACTAAAATTTCTGATAATGATAGATTGCAGATTGCCTTTCATCTTTTGCTGAGGAAGACTATATTGGGAGAGGCAGAGAAAGCTTGAAATGTTCAGTCAGCTTACAACTCTTCTTTGGCCTTAGTTTTCTTTTGGAAATGAGAATCCTTGAGGTGTTCCAAATCCAGTTCCCAAAAGAACCTCTGGTGGTTGCAGAGCAGAACCAGGCCATGCATTGCCACATTTCTAATACCCATAAAGAGCAATTAGGAAGGAGATGAAAATAGATCAATGTACAATACTCAAATTTCTCTTATTCTGATAATCTTTCCATCTAGGTCATCCAGTTTCGTTCTTTATATTGTGCCTTCAAGGATTAAAAAAATGGATTAAAAAATAGCATTTAGCAAAGCAGCATTTTGACAGTGAGTGGTGAATAAGTCCTGGGATTTTTTTTTCGTGCTCAGGACTGCCTTTGGAAATAGGTGGGTCATACCCAGATCAGTAAATTCTCTAAGAATTACAGTTTTAAAACTCAAGATATTCAAGCTGGTGGCTCACATCTGTAATTCTAACCATTTAGGAGCCTGAGATCTGAGGATCATGGCTTGAAGCCAGCCTGGACAAAAATTTCTATGAGACTCATCTCCAGTTAACCACCAAAATCCAGAAGTGGAGCTGTGGCTCAAGTGGTAGAGCTCTAGCCTTGAGCAAAAAAGCTCAGGAACAGTGCCCAGTCACTGAGTTTAAGACTCAGGATCAGTACACATGTACACGCACCAATACCCCCTTTCCCCCAAACACACACATACCCATACACACAAACCCCCCAGATTAATATTTACATAATATTTTACAAATTCTTTCATATTCATGACCTCATCCAATTGCTCAGCAACTTGTGAATTTAGGTGTGGAAACCTTGACTTCTGAGCAGCTCCTCAAGGTCACCCAGATGGATTCTGACACATAGTAGAGGCAGCTCGTAGGTTCCTGCCCTGGGCTCATGACTCTATTACATGATTGACTGAAATTCAAGTCAATCAATTTATATACCATCAGGAAAACTGCTAAAACATTGGTGAGGAAGCAGGTGAATCAAATGGTGACAACGAAGCATTTGGCTCCATCCATCTACAGTTTGCAGAGTTTCAATGATAGGTGCTACAGAAAGATCCACTTTTCTTGGACTTCTCTACTGGTTTCTCCTCTAGCTTCTAGTTATTTCTCATCTCTCACCTCTTGGCTTTCTTCTTTCTCTCATTAAACTTCTTTCCCAGAGAGTGTTACTTTCAGGGTAGCCATTAAGATTTGAAATCACCTCTTGTGTGGAATTCCCTCTTGGGTTAAGTCCCGAAGGACTGGGCTCTTCTTTGTTAGGTGTTTTCATATTTGGAATCCCCTCCTAGAGGAGATGCTCCAATGCAACTCTGCTCTTGGACTTGGTAAGGAGGGTGCTTGGACAATTCAGTCCTACCAGAAACACTTGTTCCTCTTTGGTTCCTTTATATTCTTGCTCCTATTCCAGTGAGCAGTAATCAAAAGCTTTGCAGATCTCTGGCCTTCTAGAGTTTGAAATAGTTGTTTTCTTCTTCTGATGATGGCTTGCCTTTTCAGAGATGATTTAGCGAAGCCCAAGTGGGAAGTTTGGAGTTTGTGTCTATGTGGAGGAGGTGCTGATTCTTTCCTGGCTGTGCCTTGTCCCTGAGTTTGCTTTCTCCCTCACAGAACAAATTGTCAGAGTAAGTTCTTGGCCTCTTTATTTCTGTGATGTTGTTCACATTTGAACCTCTAAGAATCTTATCCAATTTGAGCTTCTGAGTCTGTGGGATTCTTAGAGGACAAAAAGCAGTCAGCAAATGATTTCTGGGTGAATCAATGATTTAAACTCTTAAACAGAAAGGTACATAGACCATGCTGCTTGTCAATACCATTGAATAAATGTTTCTGTCTGTGGTAGTGGGCAAGAAAAACCGAGAGGAGAGGGAGGATGCTCTCCTTTATGCAGCCACCTAACAGAGATGGAGGAAGACCAGCTTAGAACCCAGATAGGACTGTATGTCTGGAAGGGTATCAGCCTAAAATACTTCTTGGGAACATCCAGAAGCCAGAAGTGTCTATTTTCAGCCAGTCTTGCGTCTACTTTCAGTGCTTTTCTTTCCCCAGGTAGCTCTACTCAAGTTCCAGGTACTATATATCCCTGCCAGGAAGTCCTTGAGATCTCAATTAAAAGGTACTTTGTGAAAGCTGAGGCTCATAGATAGATAAAGAAAGGCTCCATATGTACATCTTCCCTGGAAGGTGATTTCATGTAGCAATAGAACTCTTAGAAAGGTGTCCATAGGAGTCCCATGGACCTGAAGAAATAATTCTCTTAACACTCATCTTCATTGACTGAGCCTGAAGAATTAGAGAGAAAGAGCTTTCCTAACTCTTCTCAAGTCAAGTCACCCTGGGCACTTATTTCTGAGTCACTTTGTTCCTGGGGCACACCCTCTGTCAGTGTAAGAATCACAACATGTTCTGCAGCTCTGCCTCTCCAGTTTCTCTGGTCTTTTTTCATGCTCATGTTTCTACTCCTATTCCATCTCCAATCCAGACTGACATTCATTCTGGGGACCGAGGGCACTTGATGCTGCTGCCATTGATTGGCTCCTGTCACTCCTTGTCAACTGGTGTCACCCTCAGTTTTGTTTCCTCTTCACAGTCCATTAACAGTAGCCATCAGAATCCTGGGAGGTTTACCTGCAGCGCTTGGCCCTTGGCCCCAGGTATCACGTCGCAAGAGAGAGACTCTTGATGAAAAAGAATGAGTAAATCTTAGGCTGGCAAGCCCCCTGTCACCTTTTGAGGAGATGATTCTTGAAAGGGTGGAAAATCCTGAGATGTTTTATACATATATATTTTTAAGTTAATTCTGCAGACTGCTGTGTTGGTGACATTTCCTTCAAACTGCAATAACTAACCTGTCACAGCCCTACAAATGCTGACAATACAGCACCATGTGGGGTTGACTTAATAAACCTCATTTACATTCATTTTGATTCACTCAGGCGTTGAAAAACATTTCACAGAAAAACTAGGAACCTCTCCAAGACGACATGATGTTTGCTGATACGATATGAGCAGACTTAATAGGCAGCATATATGAAAACATGAACTTCTTAGGTGATTAGCAAGCTCAGTACTTTATTCTTTAAGAATATAAAAATTACTCCTTTGGATGTTGGGCTTCTAATCTGTAAAATGTGTCAACATTTATGGAGTCTTTCTATTGAATAGGTGGGTAAGAGCAACAATTAGCCCTCTCCTTTTGAGCTTTGCATGAATTTTTAACCTGCATATATCTCAAATGTTTTTGTGTTTAGTGGCTATTTTAATTATACCTGTTTAACTACATTATTCAGTTTTTTGTTGCAATAGGACTGCACACCAAACATCCCTTAAAACTCAGTGGCTTGTAATTATAAGCACTTGTCTTTTGTTTACTGATCTTTGTGGTTCTGCTGGGCTTGGAAAGATCAGTTGCGTGTAGCTGTAGGCTGTGAGATTTAGAACTGGTCTACATGCCTTCTCATTCTTCTTGGATTTCTAGCCTCCTTCGATTACATATTCCTCTGCAAGTGGATGATGGAAGCACACACAGAGAAAGCTTCTACTCATCTCACATTTCTTTGCATTGCATTGGCCAAGAGCAATGACAATGGGCAAATGGATGTAGACTCCCTCTACTCTACTGGAAAAGACTTGCAGGTTACACAAAAGAGAGAAGGAGCAAAAAACTGGTAATACCCACCATCCCATCTCATAGAGCCATTTTGAGAACAGGAGGCAATGTGTATGAGAGCTCTATAAATTATGAAGTGTTATGCAGATGTTAGGTGTTGTGTGGCAATTCTACATGGGTTGTGATCTCCAGAAATGCCTACTTAAGGTCTCTGCTACTTAGTTACTAGTAACTCTGGTCTAAGACATTGTTGTCTAATTCAGCCTTCTTTTCCCTCATGGCCATATCATACCAGCACTATGAATCTGGTCAGAGATGATCCCTTAGCTGACTACTTTTATGGTCTTCTTAGCTTTAGCCCCTTCCTAACTTGTCCTTTAAGCCATAGCCTCCTTGTTCATCTCATTCTAAACACCACCCTTAGATTCATGTTCCTGTTGTGTAGCTTTTGCCATGTCACTCCTTTGCCTCCGGTTGAATTTCATAGATGCTAAGACCCAGACATGGACTTCACACAAATGATTTATCCAGTGAATACTCTCGGGAGACACCTGCTAGGGAATAAGGGAAGGAGGATAGCACAGGAGAAGCTAGACACAGATACAGTTTCAGGGAGAATCTAGCCTCTCCCTGATTGCACAGGGAACTCAGGAGCATAAATTGCACCAGAGAGGTTCCTTTATCCAGAGGCAGGAAGACAGGGCTGTTTATTTCTTTGCGACCAGTCTCTGGCTACTGGCCATGCTAACCAGAAATACAGGAGAGCCTCTGAAGCAGAAGTCTGGAGTGAGCCATGGGTCATGTTATGCACATCACTTGGATCCTTGTGAGGCCCCAGCCTCAACTACAAACCCTCCTATCAGGTGCTCACTAGCTCTCATTATCCTCAAACAGTTTCTCCAAGAAGTTCAGAAAAAGAATGTAGAAAACAGAGAGACGTTGTCAAAGATATAATACAAGAGAGAGTCACAGGATAGAAGCATGTATTTTGCCGAGTATGAGAGTCTAGCAAGTGTTCAACTCTGTCTAATGATTGAATTTCAAACCACTGGGAGTGAAGAAAAGTTCCTATGTTAGAGAGGTTATATGTGAAAGGTTTAGAAGTCAGGAGTTAGGTGGCAATAGAAAAAAAAAAAAGACGTTTTAACAACTCTGAACTTAAATACCCAACACAATGATCAACTCAGAGGCATTCAAGTTCTAAACACTAAACAATCAAACAAATGAATACATGAACAAATGAAAAATCCAGTTGCACTGAAACCTTCTAAATAGATGCAGTCTATATATGGGGAAAAGTGGGATCTAGGAGGCTGGGGCCCTCCAAAGTAGCAGCAAAGAGAATACAAAGAACAATATCACAGTCACCTGCTGAAGACTGCTCTGGGTATGTGTAAAAGAGATCCACTTGCTTCAGAAAGAGAAAACACCAGAAAGAAAGGACCAGACCAAGCAATTCCTGGTTCCCCACAGAGATCAGCATAATTTGTTCCTTCAGTTACGTTTAATATCCATTTTGTTGTTATTCAACTTTCTAGGAAAATTCTTTGCATTTACTTCTACATTCTAGTTAATTTTTTTTCAGGTAAGAGGTAAGTTTATTCATCATTCTGGCTGGCACCAGGCCATCTTGGTCCTCCACACGATGGGGAAAGGCCTGGGAAAGAGAGCTGGGAGAGCTGGGAAAGAGAGAGAAAAGAGCTAGAAAAGAGAGCATCTGGGAAAAGTGGGAAAGAGAGAGCTAGGAAAGAGAAGGGAGCTGGGAAAGAGAAGAGAAGGAAAGAGCTGAGAAAGAGCTAGAAAAGAACAGAGAGAGGGTGTCTGGGCTTGGGCTAGGCCTTATCTAGGGTATGGGTGGAGAAAGGTATGGCCACATCAAATTCAGATATGACCTCAGCGGATGCAGATGTGACCTCTTCCAGGTGTCCTAGTTGCCTAGGTAATGCAGGTACTGGGTGGAGACTTTGCTGCGAGGAGGGTGGAGTCTGCTAGCCATCCAGGAGCGGACCTTACATTCCAGCCTTTTAATAATCATGAAATAGGGCATGGATTCTCTCTGGCTACTTCCTGCTGACAAGGGGCATCGACAATTGGGGTAAAAGGCTGTAATTTGGTCCCCTCCCAGAGAAGGCAGTGACCAGCAGCTGTCCCTTGGTGGCATGAGTCCTTAGATGAAGTCTGAAGTCTCATGAGCATTGAGAGGCTGGGAAAAAAAAATACTAGAGAGCAAATAAATGGCAAGAGAAAGGACTTGGGGCTGAAAATGTTGGTAGAAATGTCCCTAGCTACTTCTGGCATCTGGTGACTAGGTAGAGAAGTCAGGTGACAAATGCAAGAATATAAATTCCTGTTGTTAATAGGTAGACAGGTATAGACATTGGATGGGCAGGCTTCTTACTTCTATTGACCTCCTGGCTCTGGTTAATTTTGAAAGAGCAGGCACAAAGTAGCTGATGTGACATCATCTCTTCTTACTCCTGTCATGTTCCCTTGTTCCCCAGACTGGCTGAGTTTAGGTGCTCGTTGCTGGGATGGCTTGTCCCAGTTGGTATTCAAGGAGGATTGAACTCAAGACCTGGGCATTGTCCCTGAGCACTTCTGCTCAAGGCTAGTGCTCTACCACGTTGAGTTACAATAGCACTTCCAGTGTTTGGCTGGTTAGAGATAAGAGTCTTGAGCCATGCTTCCAGCCTGGCTCTTTGCAGGTTAGTTGGGAGATGGAGTCTTAGGGATTTTTCAGCCCAGGTTGGCTTTGAACTGAAATCTTTGCCACAAAAGCCCTTTATTATTTCCAATTAAAGCAACAAGGAGATCAAGTAGAATAAGTAGAGCTTACCTAGTCCTTATCAAGAATTGCCAACAAATATTCTGAAATGACAAAACTCATTAGATGTGATGATAATTTTAGCACAGATATGCCCAGTATTTTAGAACCATGTAGTCAGTAGAATATACAACACAAAACAAAAAAGGCAAAACTCAAAACCTAAAATTTTGACAACATGTTTAGACATCTTTGCTAACAAAGCACATCACATGGTTGGGCCTCAGTTACCAGGGCCTGTGAAAAGAGCAACTTGTTAGCAAGGCACCTTAGAATAGCTGGATGGAGTAGTAAGCTTGGTGGAATGTTACGGGTCAGATGGGGCCAAACCCTTAACCCACCATGTGGCCAAGATGGCGAACTCAAGATGGTGAATTTCTGAAAAAATGCAAAGAAACCCTGAACAAGTAGATCAAGCCTACATTGGCTAGCCTTTGAGAGGGAACCTAGAGGGGGTCCCCAGACCCAGCCTGCATCACACTTTTCAGGGCACAAGCCAAAATGTAGAAAAGAGAAAAGGAGAGATAGGGAAAGTTGGACATGAATGGCAGAGAGAGAGAGAGCAAAGAGAGCCCAAAAGTAAACAGACTTCTGACCATTTACCACTGCAGTGGCAAAAACTGTCTACATCTGAGAATGGCATAAAAATGAGGTGCTCTGGCTTTCCAGAAAGCTCAGGAGGCATTTCAAAGGGGTTTCACAGCTCAGGCGTGATTCGCAGCACCCTATTAAATGTGTAGGAGAGTCAGTCTGGTGAGTGAAGGAGAGCTGACCAGGCAGAAGCGGCGTCCTGACTTCCCCCAGAACCCTCTAGAGAGAAATGGCCAAGCCCCCAAAACCAAGTGTCCTCGGTTTCAGAGGTGACCGGCCTTTCAGCTAAAGGCTGTAGGAGCTCTCTGGCATGGTGCCACATCTGGACAGAGACTGAGCAACAGAGAACCGTAGAGAGTAGATTCACTCACCAGAGTAGAGAAGTGGTGTGGACGTGGATGTGAAGGCCAGCAATGGTATCGATGCACTGTGTCCGCAGCAGACAGATGGGTTCGCAAAAGGCCATCAGAACTGTGGGTATTCCTCAGAGCAAAAAGGGAAAAACAAACAGAAAAAGAAAAAAGAGGAAAAAAAACTTTAAGCCCTTTATCCGAGTCATGGCACCATTTATGTTAGGTTTTTAAAAAGAGGTAGCCGAGTAAGAACAGCAGCACGCACGTGGTATTCAGGTAAGGGGGAGGTTTATTCATCGTTCTGGCTGGCACCAGGCCATCTTGGTCCTCCACACGATGGGGAAAGGCCTGGGAAAGAGAGCTGGGAGAGCTGGGAAAGAGAGAGAGCTGGGAAAGAGAGGAGCTGGGAAAGAGAGAGAAAAGAGCTAGAAAAGAGAGAAAAGAGCTAGAAAAGAGAGCATCTGGGTAAGGTAGGAAAGAGAGAGCTAGGAAAGAGAAGAGAGCTGGGAAAGAGAAGAGAAGGAAAGAGCTGAGAAAGAGCTAGAAAAGAGCAGAGAGAGTCTAGTTAATTTTTTAAGGTATAATTATTTTTTAAACATTTATAAGGTCTCTATATTGTTCTTGGAATATTCCTTTTTATTTGTATTTTCTGTGTCTGTCTTAATTAAACCTGTCTAAGTTTGTGATCTTTCCAAACAACCCTCCTTAGGCTTGTTAATTTTCTCTGTCTTGCATTTTTGCTTATGTGGCAGTTTCGACTTTATTGCCTCTCAGCTCCAAGCCCACATTTGCCCTACCAACTTGCATTAGATACAGCCCCAGTGGGCAGCTTCATCAGTAGAGGATGATGAAGGATACACAGGAAGCAAAGAGCTTCTCTTCTGGGTTCTAATGTGGCTTCCTCTCTGCTAACTTTGGTGCAGCCACTGTTAGGCAGGGTAATCAGTGGAGCTTGCCTGCAGTAGGTTTTGGCAGCATGATCATGCACTTCCCTGTGCTTCCATAGATGGTCCAGCTGCCTTTAAAGTGATGACTTCAGCACAGCCACCAGAGGATGGGAAGTGACATTCCAGGGGGAAAGTTCTTGCCTGCCAAACTTGGCCCATTGATAGATATCCTGCATAACAGTTCTGTCCTGCCACTTCCCTGATCACTAGTTTCAACCCAGTAACTGAAGAGCAACTCTAGCACGGGGCACTCAGCAAACTTCTCCACAGCCTTCCAACAAACAATATAATCACAATCTCTTCAACAAGATTTTTATTTTGCATGCAAGAACTTCAATGAGAACTAAAGAATGGGTTAGTTCTCAGAATGAAATAGATGGGCAGCCAAGCAAAGTTTTTCTCCAGAAAAATTTGGCAAAAGTCACATGAGATACCGGTTTCCAGACTGTCAATGCCCAGATCTAGAGCTTCTTAATTGAAGGGGTCACTAGATTTTCTCCAGGGAAAGTCTACTACATCTTTTGATCTTCTTTCAAACGGATCTAGAGTTTTTGGATAGAGTACTTGGGAAAAAGGAAATATTACAGAATGTTTGGAGATTACTAGACCCTGGTTATGGTCTGACACTGACCCTTGGGAACCTACATGTGTGTCTAACTTTCCTGGTCAAGGGGAACCTTGGCAATCATCCTTGCTCATGGAACCTTTTTTTTTTTTGGTGTCTGATTTCCAGAGCCTAATTCATCCATAGCCCTACCCAATATTTAATTCCCTCAGATCTCGGATGTATGTATTGTTGCAGTCCACGTACTTGCTAACTGGAAGTACCTTCACATTGGTTTTAGGACCCACGGGATAAATTCCATCATGGTTGGAAGGGCTAAATGAACTCTCTGGAATTTCTCCTCCTCTTAAGGTAATAAATAAGAGACAATAATATATTTGGAGGACATTTTTAAAAGATTTATGCCAAATACCAAAACATGGAAATAGCTATCACATTCCTAGACAATTCACCTGTTTGGACCATGCAGCAGATGGATGGGTTTTGGAAAATGAATGGAGTCAGGTGGTGAGCCAATGCAGCTGTTTCAATCCTAGAGCAGATTAGCTCAACTTCTGGCATTGGGTAGATCATTACTGACATGGACAGTGCTTTTTCTCTCCATACTAATTTGAAAGACTCACCACTGGCAATTTGCTTTTACCTGACCATGCCAATGATATATCTTCACGGTGCAGCTAGTTATTTCTGCCATCATGCAGTCTTTGGAGATCTTGATCATCTTCACATTCTACAAAGCATCACAAAACCCTCTTCATTGAAGACATTAGTCTGTATATAGGGTCAGATGATTTAGACAGCTATTGGGCGGGGGGTAGGGGGGTGTCACATTTGCGAGTCTGAATTCTCCTTTGAGTTCTAGGTTGGTTTCATGCTTGCCAACTTGGCCTGCCAGAGGGGGACCAGAGATGATTACACAAATCTAAAGAAGGTCTCTGGAGTTCAACGGGCTGACATGCCACGCTTTCTAACAAGGTTAGGATCCCAGTTTGGGATCCCAGCTTGTGGCTTTCTTGGGTATTCTTCTCTAGACCTTGGGCATTCTTTAGCATTTTCTTTCTTTTTATTGCCTCCATATCATTTAATTTCTTGCCAATAGTTCACAATTATTTAAATTAAGCAATACTTCTCTAGATTATTAGAGTGTTTGCATCTCTGGACTGGACTATGACTAATGAATTTGTTTTTGTTATTTCCTTTCTTGTCTCTTTTGATTGAATCTATTTCTTATTTCTATCTTATGTTAAATCCTTAGCCTATTTAGTTTTTATTTTTCAAATTTAAGATAAATTTGTTTAAATTTATAAATCTCCCTCTAAATACTAATAGTTTCCCACTGCAAATGATAACATGTCATTTCCTTATTGTTTAGCTCTAAATATGTATTTTTTTCTTCTTCCTTTTGTTTGCTGGGGGCAATACCAGGGGTTGAAGTAAGGGCTTCACACTTTTTTACTTTTGACTGGCACTTTAGCACAACTCTAGTACAGTTTTTTACTGGTTATTGGGCATAAGAGTCTCACAGACTTTTCTGCCAAGGCTTGCTTTAAACCACAATCCTGAGTAGCTATGATTACAGCTACCACTATCTAACAAGATTTCTTATTTTATTCATCATTTGAATTTTTATATCAATTATTTGCTGATACGCTATTTAGTTTCCTAACATATGGAATTTGAAAACAGATTGCTTGTTATTGATATAAAGTTTTACTGAGTTGTGATTACAGAACTTGGTTTGTATGATATAGAATTTGAGTGTTTCCATTTATAAGATTATCTCTTTGTTGCTTTGTATGTCTCTCCCCCACAGTATAACCCTTGCTTTCACTATATTTGATGTCAGTATAACTTGTGGAGGAGATGGGGAAAAACCAGTTGTTTAAGGATACAGGTGGACCTGTTGCAACAATGAGAAGTACAAGTTGTCATGTCCAAAACGAACTTTACAACGTTGGCGGGGGGGGGGGCTGGGGGGGGGGAGGAAGGAGAAGGATTGGGATTAGGGGGGGAGGGGGGAGGCTGGGAAGGGATGTGAAGGGTAAACAAAGGAGGAGGCTGCAATGCTTGGTAAGAAATGTACACATTATCCTGCCCATGTAACTGTAACTCCTCTGTACAGTATGTTCACAAATAAAATAAAATTAAATTAAATTAAAAAAAAAAAAGAATTTGAGTGTTTCATAAAAATTTGTTAGGGCTCCTTAATGGCCCAATATATCATTTCAATTTATAGATGTTCTGTGAGTGTTCAAAATGACACAGTTTATGCATTTATTTTGTGTAGGGTTCTGTAGTTGTGATTGTTATTGCTATCTTGGGAATCTACATTTTTTTTTTTTAATGCCAATCCTGGGGCTTGAACTCAGGTCCTGGGCACTGTCCCTGAACTTCTTTTGCTCAAGGCTAGCACTCTACCATTTGAGCCACAGCATCACTTCTGGCTTTTCTGTGTATGTGGTACTGAGGAATGAAACCCAGGGCGTCAAGCATGCTAAGCAAGCACCTACCACTGAGCCACCTTCCTAGTCCGGAATCAACATTTTCATTCAGGTCTTTATCCCTTTGATCTATCTGGTGTTTGGGATGTGACTATTGAAATCTTCAAGTATAGTTGCTGATTTATCCCTTTCCCTACGTACATTTTCTGTGCTGCAGTGATGACAGGTAGGTACCATCACACTCAGCTATCATTTGAGATGTAGTAGCTCATTAACGTTTTGCCTATTCTGGCCTTGATTTGCAATCCTTTTGATTGATTTCTGTCTTTTCACTGGATAGGATTCCAGGCTAGAGTCACTGTGGTTAGCCATTTTCAACTTTTCTATTCTATTTGTTCCGAGAGTGTTTCTTATAGAGATTATATTGCTGGATCCATTTTAAAATCCAGCTTGAATGTCTTATCCTTTAATTAGTGAGTTTAACCCATTTACATGTTCAACAATGACTGTTAAGACTTACCATGTCTCATTGTACACCTTCCGTTTGCTGTTTGAATACCTTTATCCCCTCTTCTGCATTCCAGCTTTCATATTTCTTTAATGCTAGTAAATTTCTGTTTGTTATTTTTATCACAAACTATAGCATATATTAGATATAAATGGATAGAAACCATATAGATACAGTTTGAATATAATAGAAGGCTTCATCCAGATATTCTTGGCTTTAGCCACGCAGTAGAATTCCAGTGACTTATCACAAGTACCCGGAGTTGATTTTTCTCATCTCTCTCTTGCCTTCCACCTAGCTATGAGCACTATCTTGAATTTGGTTTGAATTAGTTCTTGCTTTTATAGTTTTTTACTACCTAATATATATCCCCCAGCAACACATTATTTAGTTTTCCTTGATTTTGACCTTGATACAAATGGAATGATACTATATTATTTCCTTTAAAATATGTGCTTAGCGTAATATGTTGTTGAGATCTATCCATGTTAATAGCTGCATCTGAACTTAAATTTTCTTTATTGTTATATACTCCATTATATGAATATGCCACCGTTTATTTGTTAATTGCACCACTGATGGACATTTGGATTTTCCCCAGGTTTTCCTATGAAGGATAATGCTGCTATATGCATGCTTTTATGCATCTCCTGGTGTGCACACATCTAGTGGTGGGATTGCTAGGATGTAGATCATGTGCACATTTAACTAGATATTAGCATGTTTCAGGCTGAAGTGCTTTCCTCAGCAACTGCACAGGTTTATACCTCACCAGAAGCAGTTTTCGGTTTGGTCTATGTCTTTATTCTACTTCAACTTGTTTCCCTTTTTGTATTCTATCTTCTTAATACGATTTGTAGTTATTAGCCACTTCTTTTAGACATGCTTCTTGGCTTTATTATTTTTATTATTACCATTGTTTTATTTGCAACCCTGGTGTTTGAACTCAGAGCCTTGTGCTTACCAGAAGTACTCTGCCACTTGAGCCATGCCCCTTGCCCTTTTTGCTTTTGTTATTTTTCACAATTGTGCCCATGCCAGAAACCACAATCCTATTCATGATTCCCAAGAAACTGGCATAACAGGCATGTATTACCAAGCTCAGATTTTTATTGTTTGAATTGGGGGCTTGAGACCTTTATACCCTAGCAGCCTTGAACCTCACTTCTTCTTATTTTTACCTTCTGACTAGCTAGGATTATAGGCATGAGTCACTGTGGTTGGCTTAATCTACCCTTATGTTTAGTGCTGCCCTGCACACCTGCTACTACAGGGATTCTTGGTGCTTCTGATTCTTAGGCCTTTGGTACTGCATTGTGAAGAATCTGGTTCTTGAAGCTTCTCTTGCTGCCAGTGTAGAGTCTAGCTTTCTCTTATTTGTGATTTCATTCATCATTTACCATTTACTTCCTGGCTTTCAAATTTTTGTTGATATTTCCTATCAGCTCTAACTTCTTCTGTAGTTCTCTGGATGACTTGCTGATTTTTTTTTTGTCATTTTAATGTTATTAGTCAGAAGAAAACAAAACAGCTATCTTCAATCAGCTATTCCACTATCCTACTTTTAAGCCATCATCATCTCTCCTCTAGCAATAAATATCATTTGAAACAATGAATGAATAAACTTTGACATGCAGTGAGGCTCATGGTCATGAAGAATGAAGCATAATCTTGCTTTGTCTCATTGAAATGCATCTCCCTCGTGTCATTCCTGGAACATCTCCTACAGCTTTGGACATAGATGCTGAATTATCGCTTTAAGCAACTTTCAGGCTTTAATTAAAGTACAGGGTCTGACTGGTGGGATTTGAGATAAATTTCACTGTCTCACAGGCAAGATAAGACGTGGCATTGAATTAAGGCAATGAGACAATTCTTAAAGATGTAGCTTATGAGGTCATGAGAGAGCTCCATTCTAAAAAAGAAAGAAATCAGATACCAATGGGTGGCATGTTAATTGTCTTCTGTGTGTGGTTGTCCCCACTTAAGAGGCCAGAAGACTTTATAGCAGAGTTTTGCTCATAGATGACTAGGCTTTAAACTGATTTGGGTAATCTTATCAAATATTTCTTTACTTAAAAGAAGACTATAACCTATTTTGGTTAATAACCTATAATCTATTCTGGCTATTAACCTGTGACCTATTCTGATTATTCTATAACCACAACTACCTGTCAAATCTGGAACTAAGAAACAAATCTAGGAATAGTTGACAATATTCTGAGGTCTGGTGATCCACACCAATAATACTAGCTACTTGGAGATTGAGATAAAGAGGATGGAGACTCTATGGTGATCTTGGTAAAAGTTTATGAGACTCCATCTCAACTGAATGAAGCTGGGTATAGTGGCATGTCCCTGTCATGCCAGCTATTCCAGGAAGACAAAAATAGGTGGATTGTGGTCCAGGGTGTATCTGGGGAAGACAGTGAGACCTGATCTCAAAGACCATTAAAACAAAAAGGGCTGGAAACAGCTCAATGGTTGACCACCTGCTTGGCAAATGTGAAGGCCTGAATTCAAACCCATGTACCACATACACACATAAAAACACTTGTGAACACTGGGTGTTTCCATGCAAATCAATTACCTGCAAATGGAGTAATTAGGTTTGCATTGTCACTTCATGACTGAAACTGTTAAAATGAACAATCTTCTAAAATGTAGAAGTAGTCAAAATTCAGAGGCACAGAATGGATAAAACAATTATCATCCTAATTTCCATTTGTCCTATCATATAGACTATTGCTTCAATACATTGCATTAATTTGCTAGGTTGAAATAAAAATACCCTAGTTGGGTGACTGACAATTTCATAGTTAAGCAGACAATCCAGGAGTCAATAAGTATGACACCCTGTTGGTTAGTTGGTATTGGGGCTTGAATTGAGGACCTTCAGCTATCTCTTAGCATTTTTACTCAAGGCTAGGGCTCTACCACTTAAGCCACACCTCCACTTCTAGTTGCTTTCCTGTTTAACTGAAAATAGACTCTCAGATTGTCTACTAGGGCTTGCTTTGAACTGTGCTCCATAGATCTCAGCCTCTTTAGCATCTAGGATCATAGGTGTAAACCACCACTGCTTGGCATGACTTGTGATGTCTTTCTTCTTGGGTTGTAGACAGTTAATCTCTTTGTGTCCTTATGTGGCCCTTTCCCTGTGTGCATGTTTCCCCTGTTTCTCTTTGTGTCCACAGTGCCTCTTTGAGGGACATTAGCCAGAACGTGAAAGTTCACCTCAATAGCCTCCTTTTAACTTAATTGCCTCTTCAAGGACCTCTCTATGAATGCAGTCACATTCTGAAGTTGCCAGGACATGGGTGTGTGGAAATGGAATTTAGTCCATAAGACATGTCCTTTTTCTGTGAGGTATTCTTACAGGCCTCCTTAAAGGGTCCCTAGTTCCTTCTCCATGAGGATTAACCTGGACAGTAAACAGTGAGTTGGGGAATAGCTGGACTACTGTCTTTGAACACTTAATACTTGGAGCCAGAAACAGCTATTAAATTGTTTTATGCTATGCATAAAAACCCATTTCTAAATCATTCCCCTCATTTTGCTTCTGTGAGCCAATTTCTTTGAGAAACACTGCATCTTTGAAGCATTTTCTTTTCTTCTTTTGATGCAGAGACCTGGAAGGATGCTGTGTGGTTTTATTATGGCTGTTGATTTTTTTGTTGTTTATTTCTTGAGATCTTTTCAGTCAAACACTTGAGTGGCTCACTCTGGTTGCTCACCTTTCTCTCCGTATCTCTCCCTACTTGCTCCACCTTCTCTCAAGAAAACCTAAGAAAATTGACAAGCAGCAGGACAAGGGAAATTGAGCTATATTATTTCTCCTTCGGGAGCCTCACTTTGCTGCCTTTATCTGAAAGCTATCATTTTCTACATCTCTTGGCAAGAGTTCTTATCGACCAATGACCCCTAAATGCCTATGCTGATCAATAGCTCTGGTATCTTATTGACATGCCCATTGACAGCTCTTACCGTGCACAGGAACCTGGACTGGCAGCCAATTGCAATCTGTTCAGGCTGCTTGAGAGGCAGGGAAGGACCGGCGCTGATATTGACACTGCAAATGGAGATGGTTTACTTAGCACTCAGTGAAGATGCATTTGTTAAGGAGAGCGATAGATCTCATTACTATTTAAGGGCAGAGGCTCTGCTAGCAACCCATGGGGCTTGCTTCTTTCAAGCCTTTCTACTTTCAGAGCCTGGCAAAACAAACTCTGAGTGATCTACTCCCTTCTCTCTTTTTACAAAAAAATAAAAAAGGACCAACAGGAGGAGCTGAAAGCAAGCAAGGAGTAGACACAGAACTGGACAATGAGAGGCTTTGGCTAATGGTCTTTTGGCCCTTGGCTAGGCAGAGCCTTCTTTCTTAGACATGGTGAGGTGACCGTTTAGCTTTCTGAGAGGGTGTGGCCTTCTGTGCTTCCACTAAGCAAGGGGAAAATCAAGCCTCAGAGGACCTCCAGGAGACAGAGATTTCAAGATTCACGCATCACTGATTTCTGTTCAGTGCTGAAATCCCCACATAACTTCCCCTGATGTGTGTACCTTGCATTTCTTAAGTTTCCTTCAATGACACAGAACTCAGAGTCTCATCATGTGGTAACTTCCACCGATGGAAAGACCTTCTCTGGGGCTGAAATCTACCAATAGCTTCTGCTGGTTCTTAGCTCAGTTTTCTGTAGCCTGTACAGTACTGAAGGCACCAGCTTGGCATTTAGCATTCTTCATCCCTTTCTCTGTTCACAGCTTCTGAAAGATGCCAACAAGGCCTCCTTAAACCTCGACCCACAGCTCTGCATTTTACAGATGGGAACGCTACAGTGTAGGAAGTTCGGGAATTTGCTCAAGGATACAGAACGGAGAGTGCGTGTGCCTGGATTCCCTTTTTTTCTATAACACTGTCTTACCTTCTGTCCTGTCTATCTTTCTCTTACTAATGGTAAGAGAATATACCTGTATTGTACTGCCACTACTCTGATTGCCGAAAAGTGTTCTTTCCCCCTTAACTTGCCTTTAGATCTCAGTGCTTTGACTTGAGAGTCAGAAAAACTTTTGGGACTTCAATTCTCCTTTCTCCCCAGACAACACTGCCATTCCCTACCAAGCTTGCTGCAACTGTTCTGTGACTAGGCTCCACTGATACTCTGCCAGTCTGAATTTCCTGGCTGCAAGACCAGGTAGGTGTAGCCCCACCCTGCCCTCCAGTTTGTGGAGCAGGCTAGGAAGCAGTGTGCAGACGGTAGCTGGAGAGTAGGTCACAGGAGTGAAACTACATCACTTTCTTTTGGATGATAGACTAAAAGAAGGATAGAAATATGTTGGAGCTCAGCCAAGGTTTCTACCCAGCCATGGGAGGTGAAGGCTAACAATCATGTGAGGGGTTAGATAACAATATGGTGTGGAAGGCATCTAGGAATCTAAAGTAGTGAGAATGTGAATCAGTCAGGATACATAAAGGAATGGGACCTGCAGGAGAGAGCTAAGAGTAGAGGTCAGCATCACCTGCTTTTGTGGATATTGGTGTCTTTGAAAGTAAGGGTGGGGTAGGAAAGCCCAAGATATTTTTGGTCTCTAGGGAGAAGAGGACCATGGAGAGTCCTGGCTACGCAGAGGATTTTGAAAGGAGCTTCCACAAAGCTGGCTTTTCGTTCACCTCATTGGAACAATTGGGAGGTAGAGAGTGGGACCAGAAATAGTGAGCCCAAGTGGCCAAGAAGCAGATTTTTGAGATTAAATTACTCCTGGGTGAGTTCTCTGACAAGCTGTGAATGGGCTGTGGGGGACCACGTTTATCCAGAGTTAGCAAGCCTCCACTTAGCATGTGGTAATATTGGCGATTGTTTTCTAAAGTAACTGTAAGTGAAAGATGACAGTGGCCACAATTGACTTCAGTGCATTTTACAAAGCCATGAAGAGGCGGGACAAGGTCAACACCATGTTCCTCAATGTCTGTAAACATTCCAACACCTAACTGAATCCCTAACTTCTGCCTTGCTGTCCTGAGCCCCCTCAGCTTGCCATCAGACTATACAACTGCAGAGTTGGAGGAAGTCAGCCTGCTCAATTCTTCATAGTGTTCAATAGAAAGTCAACGTTCTTCACCATGACCTTCACAGTTCAATGTGGCCTAGCGTGCATCCTGCCTCATGTCTTACTTTGCCAGGGTGTGAACATGCCAAGTATTCCCAAACCTTTGTGCATTTCTTCCTGCTATTTTCTCTCCATGACAAGATCTTCTTTCTGCTACATTCCTACTCATTAACTGAGATATGCCCTGAAATTGCTTCTTTCTTTCATCATGACAAACTCTGCTTTTATGCTCAACTCTAGAGCATTGGATTCACCCTATTGAACATTGTGGTGAAATGTTTTTTTGCATATCTTTGCTAATTCACGGTGTATAAAGACTATAGCTCCTCAGTCACTGTATCTCTGGGTGTTCCAACAGCATGCCTTACTTGGGTTTTCATTTCTTTCATTATTAGGAATTAAGGGGTAGGTATTTCTGAGGGCTAATAGACCACGGAGTATGGCCAGATAGTCCTGGAGTTTTGCTTGTAGGAGAGGAGGCTAGAGCTTGGAAATGTCCGCATTCTTCTTGTCCAGGGATCCTTCCTAGACCATTTTTCCAGCTTACTTAATGCTCATGTGGTGGCCAGTAGGATGCGAGCAGGACTGATGGGTGCTTTACCTGGAGAACATAGCCTATGTGAAGCAATCTCTCTTTTCCTGTCTTGAATGTGGAAGGCTCTCTCAGAACTTAAAATGCTGGTAGAAAGGCTCAGGCCTTTGATGGGCCTTGTGTAGAAGCGTCTCTATCACCAGCTCCTAGCACTTTGTGTAATGTCTACTTTGCATTGGTCATTAGTTAGATGTGAGTTTAGAAAGCATAAATCCTACCCTGCTATACTGAGTGGCCATACATGTCATTGCTGTGTAAGGAGAAGGAAAGCACAGGCAAGAGTGGATCCAGCCTAGGATGGGTTGCAGTGGACAGTGATGCTTGTTCTTCAATGGAAGGAGAACTAAAGCCTTTGAGGTTAATCATCTCTTTCAAACTTATTTTGCACATGAGAAACTTTTAATGTTCATTTATCATGTTAGTTAGTATCTTATCCCTGGAGGCACTTGAGTTTTACAATGACCACCTGAAAATGTGTCCTGAGAGTAGGTAGAGCCTCTGGAGGCTGAGAGGCAGGACACAAGAATCACAATGACCAAGTAGTTTTGATTCCTGGTCTGACAACACACTGGCCATCTGACCTCAATATTTCCTTAGTTACAAAATGGAGTCAATAATAGTCATTGCTTCGTTTGTTAAAGTTAAAATATGCAGAATTATGAGTTAATAAAAGTGGAGCATGCCACACTACACTTGAAGCAAGCCCTCAAAAATGTTTAATAAGTTCATTATTGCTATTTTATAAAAATCAATGTTGCTGGCATGAACTGACCACATAGATTGGTTAGGTGTTAACTGTAAGGATGAAAGACATGTTTGTCTTCCTTATTCTGTGTAACAGGCATCTTAGTTTGAGAATAAACTTTATTCAGGGACATGTTTATCTACTATTGAGGCATTTTTTTTGTCTGTTGAGCTTTCAGTTGTTTTTTTATATGCTGTTGTTGAGAAATGTTTTTTGTTTCTCTCTCACGTTTTTTTTCTTCTTTTATATTTGAGAAGTTGATACCATGCACTCAAGTGTATGACTTTGTTTGTTCCTTATTTTTCACTTGATTAGACTTAGTCCCTTGTTCTGGCCTGTCAAGATTAGTTTTAATATTGGATCTGTCATCCAATGTACTTATTATCCATTTTGTTGTTTCATTATTTGGAAATCTGATAAGCTTCTCAGCTTTGTCTTGGTCTAAGAGATTGGAAAAATACTAAGAAGGAGAGAACTGAGGACAGAGGCCTAAAACACACCTTTAAAAAGGTTAAAATATAGCCAAGTGCCAGTGGCTCACATCTGTAATCCTAGCTACTCGAAAGGCTGAGATCTAAGGATTGCAGTTGGAAACCAGCCCAGGAAGAAAAGTCCACATGAGATTCTTTGTTTTTTGTTTTTTTTTTTTTTGTTATTTGATTGTTTTGTTTTTGTTTTTTGTCGGTCATGGGGGCTGAAATCTGGGCCCAGGCAGTGTTCCTCAGCTCCTCAGCTCAAGGCTAGCACCTTACCATTTGAGCCACAGCTCCACTTCCAGCTTTTTTTTTTTTTTTCTGCTTATGTGGTGCTGAGGTATTGAACCCAGGGCCTCATGCATGCAAGGCAAGCACTCTACCACTGAGCCAACTTCCCAGACCCCCACATGAGATTCTTATCTCCAATAAACTACTAAAAAAAGTCAAAAGTGACACTGTGGCTCACATGGTAGAGCACTATCCTTTAGCACAAAGATGCTCAGGGACAGCACCCAGACTTTGAGTTCAAGCCTCAGGACCAGCCAAAAACGAAAAAAAGGTTAAGGTGTCCCCTGCAGTATTGAGTAAAATCGTTGTGGATGAAGCCATCTCAGTGTTTGTCATTCATTCACTTATTCACCCAAAGGGACAGATAGTAAATATCTTAGTTTTTCTGGGCCTTATAATCTCTTTCATAACTATTAAGCTCTGTCACTGTTGTGTGGAAGTAGCATGGACCATATGTAAATCAATAAACACAGCTGTGTTCCAAAAAACCCTTAATTTTAATAAAGAGGCTGAGAGTTGGATTTGGCTTGTGGGCTATAGTTTGCTGATCCCTGATCTAAGGTATTAATCATTACACTTGAAAAGTACTTAAGTGTTCAATAGCCATCATCTCTGGTTGAAAGAGTACTGGGAAAGAGGTAGGTGTGTTAGAGCCAAGATGACTCATTACTACCGCAAATGGAAAACTCTTGCTCCATCTATCCTGTTTACCCTCTTCATCAGAAAGAAGTTTAATGCCTATTGGCATCCAGGAGGAAAGAAAGACCCCAGGACACCCTAAGCCACAATTCTCCTCCTTGTAGCAGTCAACTCCTGGCAATGGAGGTAAGAACTCCATTTGGCTACTACAGCCTCTTGGGTGTTTGATTACAGAGCACCCCTGCTAGAAAGAAAGCCATTGCTTTGAACAAGTGCTATATGCCTGTAAGGCCATGTCTTAAGGGTGGGAAATTGTGATATGCTCATTGAAGACTATTGTGATCCCCATTTCTGACTCTAGAATAGCCTTCTGTGATGAAAGAATTCCTCTTATTTCATTATTTCATTGTTGGACATCTTTTTCTAATAATATTGTTAATAGACTTACTCTCCTTTCAACAAACATTTAGATCTCTGACCCAATTCTCATATGCTAAAGGCTTAGTCCTCAGCTGGTGGCATTGCTGAAAGGTGATTGGATCACGAGGATGCTAACCTCATCAATGGATTAGTCCATTGGTAAGTTCATAGCTAAATGGAGTATTGGGAGGTAGCTTCTGGTTGGAGGACATGAGTCACTATGGAAATGTTTTTTTAAGCATATAGCTCATCCCTGCCCTTTCCTCCTTATTACCTGCCTCCTAGTTACTATGAGGTGAGCAGCCTTGCTCTACCATACAAGCCCTTTCTACCATGATGCTCTTGCCCTATCCTAAGCCCAGAGTGATGAGGCCAAGGAGCCACGCACTGAAATCTCTGAAGTTGTAAGCCAGAACAAACATTTCCTCCTATAAGTTATTTTTCTCAAGTGTTTTGGTATAGGAATGGAAATCTAATTAACACACAAAATTTCACAGATATCTGTTTTTATCTGTGCTGTGTTTTGCAATAGGGGTATGGAGAACTAAATATAATCCCCTTTATAGGATAGAATTCCCCTCTGCCTGTCCATCTACCCGTGATTTAGGTTTGTCAAAGAGGGAATATGTGCATGCATGGGTGTGCGTGTGTGTATCTGTGTGTGTTGGGGATGGGGGTGGGGAAATGAAGCAAATGCATGAAAGGGAATATTGAACTTCTAATGCATAGCAATTACTAAATGGTCCTGGCTTCAACGTGATGGGTCCCATTGGGATTTATTGCCGTATTAACAGTGGCTTTGCTATTGCATTACTTAATGAATAATATCTGAGCTAATAATCCACTAAAAAAGTCCAGCAAGAACAGCATAACTCCCTTTCACTATAATTATTATTTTTTTCCTAATGTGGTGGTTTTTATATAAATACTGATTATCTTTTTACTAGGTTCTTGTGTAGCAACTACTTGTCTAAAAAATGGGCCCCATTAAATTGCCATCAGTTGTAGCATACTGAATGTTCGTATTTTACTGATTTCTTCCCCCTGAATGGACTTGGATTTGCAATCTGTTTTAGGGCCCTGCAGGAGGTTCTGTCTACCTCTATCCCCTCCCTACCCTACTTGCCCACCCATCTCCTCTCTGTCCCTCATTTTGCCCCTACCTGGAATTGATGGCATTTAGAGAAGCAGGAAGAAGGCCTCAGCTGTGCAAACACAGTGCTTCTGTTTATTTTGGTAGCCTCCGAAATATTTGTTGAGAGTTATTCGAGCAGAAAGGCTGAATGGAGATCATTGCAATGTGTCAAATTAAGGAGTGCTTAATGCCTGCCTAATCTCTTGGTAATTACTGTTGTGGCAGCGGAAGGCTTCAGAGCCTGGTAAGAAAGCTAATGATAGTGAGAGACATAAGGCTGCCCTGGCATCCGTGGCATCGCTGCTCAGCACAATTAGAGGCCCCACTTGATGAGAGAGAGGGAGTGTCTGTCACTCAAGATGGGGAGGATTGGCCTTTGGAAGGGAGGGGTCAGACAGGGGTGTCAGCCCAGGTCACTGGACAGGGAACTCCTTCAGCTGGGTGTTGCTTTCTTAATGGTGTACTAAAATGTGCCAGACTTAGGGGTGTGTGTGTGTGTGTGTGTGTGTGTGTGTGTGTGTGTGTGTGTGTGTGCGCGTGCACGAGTGTGTATGTGTATGCATGGTGGATAGGAAGGAATATGCCTCAGGGTGTGTGGAGAGAACGAGAGAACAGAAAGATATCTTTCTAATTTTCCCATCTGAGTCTTTCTATATGTCATGTAATTTCTCCTTCTTGATTCTCATTTCTTTCCTTCCCTCGCCTTTCCTTCCTTTCTTCCTTTCTGAATTTCCACCTTTTCTCTGTCTCTCATAATTTTGCCTGCTTTTTCCTCCCTAGTTTCCTTACTTTGTGTGTGTGTGTGTGTGTGTGTGTGTGTGTGTGATTTGGAAAAATCAGTTTAACCTCAATAAATCATGCATTCTTATAGAAGTAGAAAATAGTCATGAACAAGTAAGGAAGAAAACAGCCTCTTAATAATCTTCCATTCTCTACTTAAAAGGAATAAAGACAAACGGGAATTTAATGAACCCCAGTAAACAAATTCACAAAGAAATAAGTTGGAACTTGGAATCCAACTCATTCTATCTCCTGTGACATGAGAGAGGCCCTCCATGTGGGGTCAGCCAGTGTGAGCTTAAGTCCCAAGCTCTATCATCCACTCATTCTGGGGCTTTGAAGATGTACTGTCATAATTTATAAAATGAGAAACTATTTAACTTGATTGAGATGGTGTTATAATTACAGCAAAAGTTTATGAGTGTTCTGAAAGGAATTAAATCCTACACATCAGCCAATCACACTACTAACAAGATATCAACAAGGGGGCTGGGAAGGTGGCTCAGTGGTAGAGTGCTTGCCTTGCATGCATGAGGCCCTGGGTTCGATTCCTCAGCACTACATAAGCAGAAAAAAAAAAACCGGAAGTGGCATTGTGGCTCAAGTGGTAGAGCACTAGCCTTGAGCTGAAGAGCTGAGGGACAGCTCCCAGGCCCAGAGTTCAGGCCCACGACTGGACCTCCCCCCCCCCCCAAAAAAAAGATATCAACAAGTATTTGTGAACAATACACAGTACTTAGGGTTGACAGGCTGGGGCAGGGCAGCTAACAACTCATTGTGGTCACTCAGGTTTCTGCTGTTGAGTTAGTCATGAGCCACTACTTTGTAGGGTTGCTCTACCAATCTTATATGTAGGTTTAGATAGAAGTGTTGGAAAGGCAAGGGTAGAACATAGGGTAGAATCTCTTCTGAATGGACTTTGAATCTCACCCCAGGAAAAGGCAGGGAGATTTGGAATAATTTCATTCCATAATTATATATTGATGATTTCTATTTTCTCTGTAAGGTCTGGAGTACTAGAAGGGAGGATATATTTAGCTCATCCCACTTCCCTAAGTCTCCATTTCATGTTGAGAGGAACAAAGTGATAAACTAGTATATTGAGGACATTTACTATGTAAAATATGGAAGATATTTAATCAAGAAAATACTACAGCCTCCTTATGGAACAAAATTCTGGATTATTGGGTATGGAAGAGTCCTTCAAAGGAACGTCTTAGGCTTGTATTGTAGAAATAGCTGAAACCTGAGGATAAAAAGGCTTTGATAGATTGGTAATCATCTAACATTGCCTTCAAGAAGTCAGGGCTAAAGACTTTCTGTTGTTGAAAGAAGCTGGGTGAACATTGGTAGATTTTCCAATAATCAGCTTAGAAATAAGTTGCTTTCCCAAAGGACAGTTCTGTTTGGACAGATGCACTGTCTGCAGGTTAGCCCCAAAGTCTGATTGTGGACAAAGATAGTCAACTAAGCAATCTGGTAATTTGAGACTTTCTCCCCACGATGGGGCAACTGTGTCTTCTCCCATAGATGTAGCTAGAAATACAGACTTGTATAGAAGATCCCAGAAGGCTAGCCAGAGACTCTTTCTCTCTTCCTGCCACAGACAATTTGCGGGGGCCCGAATGCTGCTTGGTGATGGAGCAACAACCGGGTGTTGATTTGCAAGGCCATCTTTTATTAGCAGAGTGGGGGCTCTGTGGAGTGAAGTAGAGAGGAAGGTAGAGGATCTGGGGGTTTGTGCTGCAGCTGGGCAGAGGGGCAGAGGACAGATTAAACTGGCTGATTCCAGTCACAGAACTCAGCAAGCAAGAGGTTCATCATTAACTGTCAAATGGCGGTTTTAATCAGCTCTGCTCCTCAGTGGAAGATAGATTTAATATCAAGGCACATTTTCAGAGCCATTAGTTTAATTATGACAGGTGTCTGCAAGCTGGACGACTCTGCTTTCAGACCTGAGTGACAGCATTTAATTCTCCAGGCCCAGGGGAAGCTGGGGTACTTTACCAAACGGAGCCTCCATTAAAAGTCCAAGTGATTTCCCCCCACCCCCCTCTCTCCCGGATTCTCCTTGCTTTCTACCTCCTGTCTTTTTATTCTACTGTACACGTTCAAAGGAGGAAATTGAGAGAAAATTGTGCTTCAGCAGAAGAGAAAATAATTTACCTTGTCCATTAGAACTCATCTCATTGGGGGTTCAGCAGCCAAGCTCCTGGTCCTGCTTTTGCCTTTATCTTCTATCTTACTGCCTTCCATGTGCATTTCAGTACTGTGCCCACAAGAATTACTTGCTGGAACTTTGCTTTGCTTTCTGCTCAGTTCCTCTAGACTCCAGAGATGGGAGCTACAGCTGCACTCAATATGTGGGTGGTAGACGTGCGGGAGGATGAGAAGACACGGAAGGAAGTGACATAGCATAGCAACCTCAGGATGGGGTCTAGAAGGTTCTGGGCACGCTTGCTGGGCTACCAGCCTTAGTAATTTCCTAGGATGGTGTCACATGCTCTACTTCTTCACTTTGACCAAGTGTAGTCTCCATGGGCTAGGTAGCCACAGGCAGGGACTTTGAGCTCTCTATCCTCATGTGCAGATAGCTGAGGTAGAGCAGTGCTTGTGCAATTGTTTGGAGTTACCTTGTTACCCCTCCTCAAATTATTCCAACATCAAATACAGTGAAAACGGGGGTTATACGGGGGCGGGGAGGGACATACAAAGCAACAAAGAAATCATCTTCTACATATGTTAGAAACAATCGCAAGAAAGAAAAACCATTTGAGTCTTTATCTTGGGGTTCATTTCGTTACAACTTTGTTGGAGGATGGGAGGATGGGAAGGGATGGGAAGGGGAAACAAAGGAGGAGGCAACAATGCTTGATAAGAAATGTACTCATTATCTTGCTCATGTAATTGTAACCCCTCTGTATGGTATTTTCACAATAAAAAGTTTATTAAAAAATAAAAGAAGAAGGAAGCTTAAGCCTGGTGCTGGTGGCTCATCCCTGCAATGTAGCTACTCATGAGATTGACAACTGAGGCTCACAGTTCAAAACTAGCCCAGGCAGACAAAACCCGAGAGACTCTTATCTCTAATTAACCACCAAAAAGCAAGTGGTAGAGCACTAGCCTTAAGTGAAGAGGCTAACAGACAATGCCCAGGCTCTGAGTTCAAGCTCTAGTACAGGCACATGAAACAATGAAATGAAACAAAACGAAGCAAGAAAAGAAATCTCAAACAACTCAAAATTAAGATAAATACAGTTGAGATCTCTGATAGAAACATAGCCAGCCAACACCAGGATTGTGTATTCTCCCTAAGAAGCCCCCAAGAACATCCAGAGCCCTTGTGAGCCCCAGGTGGAAGAGTGCTCGGCTGAGGACAGACTCAGAGAGCCTTCTCAGCTCTGCTGTGTGGTGTGTGGCCACTGAGCCAGGGGCCCTCATCTAAGGCCCCCGAATGGGCTTGGAGGAAACATACAAGAGCAGACAGTGACAACATGGCTAACCTAAGCAAAACTAGAAAACTCAACAGATTTTGCTGAAGAAGGGTTAGGACAAGGGTTCAGTGAACTCTCCAGCAGGGAAAGTTATCTTCTAACCAAAAAACCATGAAGTTCTGCAGCCCCAAGAGGACACAACTAGTTCATGCCCTTTCCTTCAAGCTTAATTTTAAAACATAATAAACAGCTGACAGCGGGTCCATCTAGGAGAAGGGAGTCCTCCTGTTATTACCAGGTGAGCCAGAGATGCCAAAGAAGACCCTGCCTGAGTCCCAGAGCCCTGCCTTTCCTCAAGAGTTACTGCTCCCTGCTCCAGGAGATCCTTCCATGAGCGTCTATCGCCAAGTAAAATGATCCTACCAGGCAGTAGACTGCCTGACATCATCCCGCCTGTTTTGTACAGGAGACTCATGGGTATATTTTCTCAGGAACTCAGAGGTTACATTGCTCAATGTCAGACTTCACCACATGCTTGAGTGTTGATAAGATATTTTACGGTATTTCTGCCTAGAGAGGACATTACAGATACCATTCCAGAAAAAACCTCCCATCCTTCCTCATTTGCTGGGAGATGCCCCTGTTCTGCATTTCTTCCAGGTTCTTAAGTCACTTACCATCAAGTCAAAGTGATCAGGTGATTTGGGCAAGTTCTTTGAAAATTTCCTAGAGGGCCTTACTTGAAACTAACTCACCTGTCCACCCATTCACTCACTCGCTACTCTGAAGGATTATTCACAGTCATTGAAAAAGCCCAGTATAGGTGATTGTCCCCAAACTACCTGCCTAATAGAGTCAAAGGACTCTGGAAAATATAGAATTTACATATTCTTTTCTCCAGTCTCCCAGAATGGAGGTTTCTAGGAAACATGAGCAGAGAACTTCCAGTTCCATAAATCTTCTAGACATTGTGGAATGGGACTTGTGCTCCAAGGCCTTTGATGAATATTAAAAAACCTTTCTGCATAGCTTTCACATCCTATGTAAGGAAAACCTAGAAAACAATTACTTTCCTACCTTTCTTTACAGACCTTCATTCTTCAAGGGAAATGTTGCCTCTGTTTTATCTTTGCACTACCTTGAGGGGAAGTGCTTGTGAGGTTCATAAAGTCACAATCAGAGTCCTTAGTATAATCCATACAAGATTCTACCCCAGAAGATGAAAATGTGTCCTTAGTAGAAGGCAGAAGTAACCACAGGACAGTTTTAACTCAAGAGCTGACAAAACTATGTGCATTCAAAATGACTATTTGGTTTTGATTTGATAGCAAAAGTTCATCACTTAGAAATTGTAGCATCAAAACATTAAAAACCTGAAAAAGTAAATCAAAACAGAACTTAGAAAGTAGCAAAAACTCCCATGCTCCTGGATTGGAAAGATCAACATCATGAAAATGGCAATACTTGCCAAGGCTATCTACAAATTCAATGTGATACCTATCAAAATTCCAACCTCATTCTTCAAGGAAATAGAAGAGGCAATCCAAAAATTCATATGGAACAATAAAATACCCCGAATAGCAAAAATGATCCTCGCAGAAAGAACAGTGCCAGAGGAATATTAATACCGAATTTCAAACTCTACTACAAAGCCATAGTAATCAAAACAGCTTGGTACTGGCACAAGAACAGACCTCAGGACCAATGGAATAGAATTGAAAACCCAGAAATGAACCTACAGACCTATAGCCACTTAATCTTCAATAAGGGAGCTAAAAAAATAGAATGGAAGAAAGATAGCCTCTTCAGTAAATGGTGCTGGCAAAATTGGTTAACTACTTGTAGAAAACTAAAGCTAGGTCCTTATATATATCACCCTGCATCAGAATCAACTCTAAATGGATCAAAGATCTTGAAGTCAAAGCAGACACTCTGAAAACATTACAGTATGGAATAGGAGAAACCCTAGGTCTCCTTGGCACAGGCCGAAATTTTCTCAATATAGAGCCAGAAACACAACAAATCAAAGAAAGTTTGGACAAATGGGATTGCATGAAATTGCAGAGCTTCTACATGGCAAAGGACATAGCTAGCAAGATCAATAGAAAGCCCACAGATTGGGAGAAGATTTTCACTAGCCATACAACAGACAAGGGTCTCATATCTAAAATATACATGGAACTCAAAAACTTAAATCCCCCAACAACAAATCCTCAAAGAAACAACTGCCCAATAAATAAGTGGGCTAAAGACTTAGAAAGTTCTCTGAAGAAGAAAGAAGGATGGCCAATAGACACATGAAGAAATGCTCAACCTCTCTAGCCATAAAAGAAATGCAAATCAAAACAACATTGAGATACCACCTCACCCCAGTTAGAATATCTATAATCAAGAACTCTAATAACAACAGATGCTGGAGGGGATGTGGACAGAAGGGAACCTTACTGCATTGTTGGTGGGAGTGTAAACTTGCTCAGCTTTAGAAAGCAGTATGGAGGTTCCTCAAAAGACTCCACATAGAGGTCCCCTATAACCCAGCAATCCCACTTTTGGGCATTTACCTGAATGATCACAAACAAGACCACACTAAAAGTACCATCACAACTATGTTTATTGCAACATTATTTACCATAGTTAAGATATGGAACCAACCCAGATGCCCCTCAGTAGATGAATGGATCAAGAAAATGTGGTATATATACTCAATGGAATTCTATGCCTCCATCAGAAAGATTGCCCCATTTGTTAGGAAATGGAAAGACTTGGATTTGTTAGGAAATGTAAAGACTTGGAAAAATTATATTAAGTGAAGTAAGCCAAGCCCAAAGAAACATAGGTCCCATGGTTTCCCTTATTTGCAATATCTAGTATATGTCTGAGTCAAGCAGAAAAGGTCAGATAAGTTGATGTTAGGGGAATGAACCCCAAGATATTCAAATGTATTCAAAAGTATTCAAATGTTTTTTTTCTTTCATGCAATATGCAATTGTTTCTAAAATATTTATAAGATGATTTCTTTGTTGCTTTGTATGTCCCTCCCCCACAGTATAACCCCTGCTTTCACTGTATTTGATGTTGGTATAATTTGTGGAGGGGAGGGGCAAAAACAAATCATTTATCTAGGGATACAGGTGGACCCATTGCAACAATGAACTGTACAACTTTGGTGTGGGGGGGCGGGGGGAAGGATTGGGTAGGGGAGTGTGGGGAGGATGGGAAGGGATGGGAAGGGGAGACAAAGGAGGAGGTTACAATGCTTGATAAGAAATGTACTCATTATCTTGCCCATGTAATTGTAACTCCTCTGTACAGTATTCTCACACACAAAAAAAGAAATTGTAACATCATATCATAATACTTCCAAGTCATTTTACCTCTTCATTAAAACAGACACACAGTATATATGTATATCTGTATGTATTGTATCTGTTTTAATGAAGGTGTGTGTGTATGTGTGTGTGTGTATTTAAACTGGGGTTTGAACTCAGGGCTCCAAACTCTCTCTGCTTGTTTGTTTATGACTGTCACTCTACATCTTGTGCCATTACTCCAGCCTTGTTTTTTGCTAGGTATTTTGGAGAGGGAGTCTCATGTACTTTTCTGCCTGAGCTGGCTTTAAAACATAGTCCACTAGAATTCAGCTTCCTGAGTAGTTAGCATGAGCTACCAATGCCCAGCTTAAATTCTGCATTTTCTCTTAACAGAGGAGAAAAAAACAAATTTTGAAGAATGCACAGAATAATTAGGTTAGTAATGAATAGGCTGAATTAGTGTTACCAATTTCCCCACTGAAGTTGGAGAAAGAGGCTTAAAAAATACAGAGTATATATACTGTTTAAAAATTTTCCAGTTCTGAATTTGCATGGACTTAATAGCTGTAAAGAGTATATTTTGTTACTATTCACATGAAAATGGTTAATTAAGTGCCAATGTTTCCTTGGCTTGTGTTTTCCAGGGGTTGAATTTGGAGTCTTCATCATTTCTGGACCACTGATACAATCTTCTTGATATTTCTCTTATATATTCATAATCTGGGAACAAAGCCCAATCTGAGCATTGTGGAGACAGTTACAGTTTTACCAAAGTAAGCTGGGCAAATACTGTGACATTTACCTCTTGGATATTATTAGTATATACAATCTATTAAAGATATATAATATTGATCTATAATATAATCTATTTTAAACTAGCATGTTTATCACCCTTAATTGAGCAAGAATATTTTTTCTTTTTTCTCTTTCCTTCTTTTTTTACATAATACTTACAAAAACAGCCAATTAACATCTTGAAAGCCTTACAATTTTGTGGTTAATGGATACGTATTTGATTTTTCAGTACTCTCCAAAACCATACTAATTGGCTCTTCTAATCTGTTTTCTTTTCTCCTCTTCCTCTCTTGACATTCTAGGTCATTGGCCCCTAGAAGTCTGTTCTTCAAATTACTGGCAAGAGGGGTCTTTTCTTTCCCCCAACCCCTGGGTATATTGATTATACCAACAGATGTTTTACAGGGTCGCGGAATGAGAGTCAAGGATCAAGCTTGAGGATTAGGGTCAAAAAGTGGTGGATCTTTCTTCTAACAATCTAATTAGCACACTCAAATTGTAAAGATAGTGTCTTGGAAAGCTGAAGGGAGATTGATTATGAAAAAACTGAGATCTGAAACTTTTTCTTCTAATAGTTAAAAGTAATGGAGCAAACATGGACAATGGATAGAATGTCTGTGTGATTTGCTCCCCAATTTGTGATTCTGTTGTCCTTTCATGTCTATAACACATGCTTCTTTCCAGAAACCAGTGAGATAATGTGGCACTCACAGTTGAAATTTATATATTGGGACTCAGGTCAATCTTTGTTTTTAACAACCAACTTAAATTTTGTCTACGAACCTTCAATTAACATGAACATATATAATTATAACATTTTGTTCTCTTACGTTTACTTATTTCTTTAAGTGTGAATCAGGTCTTAACTTTGTCCCATGTTCAGTTTTATTTTTTTGGTAGGTTCTAGGGCTTGTACTCACAGCCTGGGCGCTGTCCCTGAGCTTTTGTGCTCAAGGCTAACACTTTACCACTTAAGCCACAGCTCTACTCCCTTCTTTCTAGTAGTTATCTAAAGAGGAAAATCTCCCAGACTTTCCTGCCCAGGATAGCTTCAAGCCATGATCCTCAGATCTCAGCATCCTGAGTTGCTGGGATTACAGACAGAGCCACCTGTGCCTGCCTCCCATTCCCAGGAGAGGAAGCTGAGTTTTTCCCTTCCCCTTCTTTCCAGGTGGCATGCAGGCTTCTGCAGCACTGTGGTCCAGAGAAGGGGGTCTATTCTGTGTGCTGAGGTGTAGGCCTTCTTATTATGGACTGTTATGCTCATTGTGGCTGGGTGATCCTGTTTGCTTCCTGTACATCTTGCCATTATCATGGCTTTAAAGTCCCTGGTCTCAACCTCAGACTTTTAAAAGTGTTAACAACTTAACACTTGTGTTTCTCTTCACCAAACATCTGAGTACCCAGTGTACCTCCTAGGATGGCAGGTGTGCCTGGACACCACCTCAACCCTACTTCCTTAGGAACTTGTCAAGCTGAATGTTGGAGGTCGTGGATTGCCAAATCCAGTATCTTTGGATCTTCACAGGCATTAAGTAGCAGACATCAGACAGCCTAGTCTACTCTACAAGAGTAAAGTGGGAAGTTGTTTATGAGGTGATGTTTGTATTAGTCACCTTTGTATCACCATAAGAAATACCTGTGGTGATCAGCTTATAAAGTGAAAAGGTTTAGATTGGCTCATGGGTTTGGAGATTCAGTCAGTGATCATTGGTCTTGTTGCTCCAGGGGTTGTTGGTGAGACATCTGATGGCTGAGAAATGAAAAAAAGAAAGGAGTTTGGACCATTCAGTCTTCTTCAAGGACTTGTTTCTGAAGACCTCCTGCTAGGCACCACCTTTTAAAGCTGCTACCACCTCCACAAGGTGCCAATCAGGGGACCAAGCCTTTAATACATGGGCCTTTTGGGGACATTCCAGATTATAAAAAATATTTATATTAAGTAGTTTGTAGAGATTCTTGCCTACTGAGAGAGCTGAGTTTAGATTCAAACATCCAGAAACCAAACAACCAGAAAATACTTATGTCATTATAGGAATGTTCTAGCAAAAGAACTAATTCCATATAGAGTGTCTCCTTTGTCACTGGAGATGAGACATGAGAAACTTCTTTATCGCGGCCCTGGTGGCTTCTGGTGCAAGACTCCCATTAACATTGAAATCTCCCCTTATCCCCGCCCCCGCCCCCCACCTGATGGGAAGGGGAAACAAAGGAGGAGGCAACAATGCTTGATAAGAAATGTACTCATTATCTTTCCCATGTAATTGTAACCCCTTTGTATGGTATTTTCACCATAAAAAATAAATTAAATTAAAAAAAATTGAAATTCTCAGTGTCTAACTGTAGAATTCTTTGGTGCTCGCTTGCTCTAGATCCCTTTTCTTATCCTTGGCAGAACTTTAAGCCACCACTGGAATCTTAAACCCCTAGACTCCACAAAGAGAGTCCTGGAATTTCACATTTTCTTTTGACCTCTCAAACTTGGCACCTAATAAAGCATTTGGAATGCGAAATGAGGTAATCAATCCAAATGGGTTGTATGTCTATTGCTCTGTTGGTGCTTTCCTGCCATCTTGTTTGTTCTCAATTCCTCAAAATCCACCACCTTCTGTGACTTCTGAGATGTCATCACAATAGGTCTTTTCCTTCTTAACATCGTTCTGCTTCCTTGTAGAATTTACATATATTGTTTTCTACTTGAGGAATGTTGCCTGACATCATTTACTCTATTCTCTCTGTAATATGCCTGACAATAAAACTTCTCTACATAAGGAGAAATGTCTATAATTAAGCATACTAGAGAAATTATTCTATCAATCAACAAAGCTAGGGTTTCTAGAAAAAAAAATGACTGTGGGGTTTAAAAAAACACAAATTTACTTTGAAACCAGAGCTAGTCTAGGCATTTAAAAGCCAGTCTTCAGAGGGTGTGGAGGTGAAGCAGAGACTGAGCAGAAACAGGGCTGCTATCCTCTTGTAGCTTTAGGAAGACTACAGCTTCTGCACTTCCTTGTGGGTAGGTGGGGTCCGTGTGCCTGGGATTAGAACTACAGAATATGCAGAAAAATCATAGACACATGCCTTCAGGAGGAAGTGAAGCACTCCTGTTCCTCCTTTTCCCTTTCTTTCTCTGGCTGAATGTGGAGATCTCAGCAGAGGACTTAAGCATGGCTCTCAGAAGGATTGTAGAACCACAAAATAGGAGGCACAGAGCCTTGTGAGACATTGCTAAAAAGGCTTTTCACTGGACCCTTAGATTCTCATGTGAATCAGAACTAAATACTGATTTGTTAAGCCATATAAGATTTAGGGTTGATTATGACACGAATCAGCAACTGTGATTACCCTGGGTACACTGGAAGGGCGCCTACTCTACCCTGCCAGGTAAACTTCGATCTGTAGGACAGTTGTCAAGATGTAGCAGTGCGTAGTAGAACGCAGGCATTCAATAAGCATTAATCCCCCTACACGAGGCTTAAATCAATGACAAGAAAGCAACACTACATAAGGGAGATGTGGTTTGGGTACGTAATTGAACACATTCATTTGAAAGAAGGTTTAGATAAAATCAACAAGATTAAATAAACATGTACACATGCCTTCCTCAAATCCACTGTCCCATTTAGTAGGTACTGTGATTCCTGCCTTGTTAGCTATGAGGAGAACAAGGCTGAAAGAAGGAAAATTCCCCAAGGTCACACAGCCTACAGAAATAAAACTGGGATGTAAATATTTTGGTATTATTGTCCCAAAGTTTTGAGTGTTTAATGTCATCAAAGATTCCACCTTGGTTTGGCTTCCTACAATATTTCAATTCCCAGAGACCAAATAGGTGTTTTTTAAGGGTTGTCTCTTGACTACTAGAGTATACAGTAGATACCTTGGAAAGTTCCTCTTGACTTGTTGATTGCTTTGTGTGAACTGTCTTAGATATGAATGAATCCAAAAGTTAGATGAGGATGGTTTTTCTTCACAAAATGAAAAATGGGCAGCTGATTGATAGAATAGATGATCATCTCAAAGTATGAGGTGGCCATTTTTTTTTTTTATTGTGAAAATACTGAACAAAGGGGTTACAATTACATGGACAAGATAATGAGTACATTTCTTATCAAGCATTGTAGTCTCCTCCTTTGTTTCCCCTTCCCATCCCTTCCCATCCTCCTGCCCCCCCACCCAATCCTCCCAGCCCTTCTTCCCCCTTCTCCCCTCCCTCGCCCCCCCACCAAAGTTGTAAAGTTCGTTTTCGACATAATGACTTGTACCTCTCATTGTTGCAATGGGTCCAACTGTATCCCTATTTAAACGATTTGTTTTTCCCCTTCCCCTCTACAAATTATACTGACATCAAATACAGTGAAAGCAGGGGTTATACTGTTGGGGAGGGACATACAAAGCAACAAAGAAATAATCTTATAAATGTGTTAGAAACAATCACATGAAAGAAAAAAACATTTGAATATGTTTCTTAGGGTTCATTTCCCTAACACCACCTTATCTGACCTTTTCTGCTTGACTCAGACATATATTAGATATTGAAAATAAGGGAAACCATGGGACCTGTGTTTCTTTGGGCTTGACTTACTTCACTTAATATCATTTTTTCCAAGCCTTTCCATTTCCTCACAAATGAGGCAATGCCATTCTTTCTGATGGAGGCATAGAATTCCATTGTGTATATATACCACAGCCCCTCAATAGATGAGGTGGCCATTTTTGACCCTTGACTCAGAGTGGATGAGGACTGACAGGGCACTGTTCCTCAGGAGCTCTGGAAGTACTGGGCATCTTCTAAGGGGACACTTGAAGGGCTGGTTGACTTTGACCAACAGAGTTAAGCCATGGTTTAAGATCTCAGGTTCCTGGTTATATGTTTTTTATGGAGACTATACTTCTCTTGTTATTCTATTTTATTCTATTATTAGTACTTAAAATTGTTTAGTTATTTTTGAAAGTAAAATATATTTCCCATTTAGAAAAGAATAAGGAAACACTCGTGATTTATTTGCTCACATAGAAATAAGATTAACATTTAGCCGTCTTTCCTTGTAACCTTTTCTCATATGTGTAGAAAATGCAATTATGTTCTAGTTTGCTCTTGTGTGTGTATATATGTGTGTGTGTGTGTGCACATACATGTACATGTGTGCACGCTGAGGATGGATCAGTGGCCTTGTGCACACCAAGTTCTTACTTTATCCCCAGGTGATGAAGTTATTCTTATACCAAACACACAGCATTTTGCTTTCTATATTACATCCATTCTGCTTCACTAATTCTTTGAGAAAATCTTTGTCATTACATAATAATTCATGTTAAGCAAGTAATATAGCATTTAAGTAGCTAAGACCTTTCATTAATATAAATAATGCTTCAGTGAACATCTTTGCAGGTAGCTCTGGGGCTTTTATCAAAATTTCTCGAGATTTTTTTACAAGTATTTAAACCAAGAATAAATTTTATGCATCTTGATTTATAGCTGAATTCTACAAGGCCTTCAAAGCAGAACTCACACCAATACTCCTCCAACTCTTCAATGAAATTCAAAGTGAAAGTTCACTACCAAACTCTTTCTACGAAGCCATTATGAACCTTATCACAAAACCAGGCAAGGACTCATCAAAGAAAGAGAACTATAGTCCCATTTCTTTGATGAACATCAATGCAAAACTTCTCAACAAAATTCTTTTCAATCGACTTGAACAACTCGTTGAAAAAAATCATGCACCACGATCAAGCAGGATTCATTGATTCATTTCAGGGATGCAAAGCTGGTTCAGTATACACAAATCAATTAATATAATTCATCACATCAACAAGAGTAAAGATAAGAACCACATGATTATCTCAATAGATACAGAAAAAGCATTCGACAAGATCCAATACCGCTTTATGATGAAAGCTCTGGAAAAACTAGGAATCCATGGAACATTCCTCAATATGATAAAGGCTGTATATAACAAACCTACAGCCAGCATTATACTTAATGGAGAAAAGCTAAAGTCATTTCCTCTAGATTCAGGAACGAGACAAGATTTCCACTCTCTCCATGTCTCTTCATTTTAGTATTAGAATGCCTAGCTACAGCAATAAGACAAGATGCAAACATAAAGGGATTGGATCCAAATAGGGAAAGACGAAGTAAAAGTCTCCCTCTTTGCAGAGGACATGATCTTGTATTTAAAGAACCACATGGACAAAAGTCCCAAGTTATTTGAGCTGATCCAAAACTTTGGCAAAGTAACAGGGTATAAAATTAACCCTCAAAAATCAATGCCTTTTCTTTTTCTTTTTTAATTTTAGTTTTATTGTCAAGGTGATGTGCAGAGGGGTTACAGTTACATATGTAAGATAGTAACTATATTTCTTGTTGCACTTGTTACCCCTCCCTCATTTTTCTTCCACTTTCCCTCCCCCGACAGTCTCCAAGTTGTACAGTTCATTTCCAACATAGTGTCTTGTAAATATCACTGTTGCATTGGTTCGCCCTTTGTCCTTGGTCTCACCACTTTGTTGTTCTCCTTCCCCAATTCAGATAAAAATATATACAATACCCAGGGTACCAAAATCAAATACAGTGACACGGAATAAACCATGGGGGGGGGGGAGCACAAAAGAAAAAAGAAATCACATAGTACATTGAGACCAAGAACAACAAAGAAAAACTTTTTGTTACTATATCTTGTAGTTCATTTTGCTTAGCATCATCTTGTAAAAATATTGTACAGAGGGGTTACAGTTACATGAGTAAGGTAATGAGTACATTTCCTATCCAACATTGTTACCCCCTTCTTTGTTGTTCCCCTACCATCCCTTCCCTCTCCACCTCCCCAACTTCTCCCTCCCCCACCAAGTTGTAAAGTTTAACCTCAAGATAGGGACATGAGAGGTTTTAGCTTCCTTACTGTTGTTTTTAATGTATTTATAGTGTTTCTTTTGTATGTTCTTCCCCCATGGTATAACCCCCGTTTTCACTGTATTTGATTCCAGTGCCCTGCATCTTGTTTTCTAATTTGGGGAAGGGAAGGGAAATAACAAAATGCTGAAATAAGGATACAGGCTGACCCACTATTACAGTGAGATGTACAAGACACTATGTTGAAATCAATGGCTTTTCTATATGACAACAATGAGAAGTTGCATGGCTGAAATCAGGAAAGCAACTCCTTTTGTAATAGCCCCATAAAAAATAAAATACCTAGGAGTTAATTAAAAAAGTGAGGGCTGGGAAGGTGGCTCAGTGGTAGAGCGCTTGCCTTGCATGCATGAGGCCCTGGGTTTGATTCCTCAGCACCTCATAAGCAAAAAGAAAAAAGCTGGAAGTGGCGCTGTGGCTCAAGTGGTAGAGTGCTAGCCTTGAGTTGAACAGCTGAGGGACAGTGCCCAGGCCCAGAGTTCAGGCCCCACGACCGGACCCCCCTCCCCAAAAAAAAAGTGAAGGACCTCTATGATGACAACTTTAAAATCCTGAAAAGGAAATTAAAGCAGAACTAAGAAAGTGGTAAAACCTCCCATGCTCCTGGATCAGGAGGATTAAAATCGTGAAAATGACAACACTGCCAAAGGCTATCTACAAATTCAATGCAATACCTATCAATATCCCAACCTCATTCTTCAATGAAATAGAAGAAGCAACCCAAAAATTCATATGGAACAATAAATGACCCCGAATAGCAAAAAGAAACCCTTAGCAGAAAGAACAGTGCTGGATGAATATCAATATCAAACTTCAAACTCTACTACAAAGCCATAGTAATCAAAACAGCTTGGTACTGGCATAAGAACAGACCTCAGGACCAATGGAATAGAACCGAAGAACCAGAAGTGAACCCACAAACCTATAGCCACCTAATCTCCAATGAGAAAGCTAAAAGAAAGACAGCCTGCCTCTTCAGTAAATGGTGCTGGCAAGATTGGTTAAATAGCAGTAGAAAACTAAAGGTAGATCCTTATATATCACTGTGTACCAGATTCAACTCCAAATGGATCAAAGATCTTGAAGTCAAAGCAGACACCCTGAAAACATTGCAGGAAGGAATAGGAGAAACTCTAGGGCTCCTTGGCATAGTCAAAAATTGTCTTACTTAAAGACCCAGAAACACAACAAATCAAAGAAAGGTTGGATAAATGGGATTACAAGAAACTGCAGAGCTTTTGCATGGCAAAGGACATAGCTAGCAAGATCAATAGAAAGCCCACGGATTAAGAAAAGATCTTCACTAGCCATACAACAGACGAGGGTCTCATATCTAAAATATACTTTGAACTCAAAAAATTAAATCTTCCAACAACAAATCCTCAAAGAAACAACTGTCCAATTAATAAGTAGACTAAAGACTTAAAGAGAGACTTCTCTGAAGAGGAAATAAGAATGGCCAATAGACACATGAAGAAATACTCAACTTCTCTAGCCATAAAAGAAATGCAAATCAAAACAACATTGAGAGTCCACCTCACTCCAGTTAGAATGGCTAGAATCAAGAACTCTAATATCAACAGATGCTGGAGGGGATGTGGACAGAAGGGAACCCTACTGCATTGTTGGTGGGAGTATAAACTTGTTCAACCACTTTGAAAAGCAGTATGGAGGTTCCTCAAAAGACTTCACATAGAGCTCCCCTATGACTCAGCAATCCTACTTTTGGGCATTTACCCAAATGATCACAAACAAGGCCATACTAATGCTACCAGCACAACTATGCTTATCACAGCATTATTCACCATAGCAAAGATATGGAACCAACCCAGATGCCCCTTAGTAAATGAATGGATCAAGAAAATATATGAATTCTATGCCTCCATCAGAAAGAATGACAGTGCCTATTTGTTAGGAAATGGAAAGACTTGGGAAAAATTATATTAAGTGAGGTAAGCAGGCCCAAAGAAACACAGGTCTCATGATTTCCCTTATTTGCAATAACTAGTAAATGTCTAGGACAAGCAGAAAAGGTCAATAGCTATGACTGTATAAGATAATGTTAAGTGAAATGTACCCCAAGATAGGGACACAAGTGGTTTTTTCTTTCTTGTTATTGTTTTTAACATACTAATAATGTACTATGTGATTTTTTTGTTTCTTTTGTTTGTTCTTCCCCCATGGTATAACCCCTGTTTTCACTGTATTTGATTCTGGTGCCTTACATCTTGTATATACATTTTTCTAATGAGGAGGGGAAGGGAGATAACAAAATGCTGAAATAAGGATACAGGTTGACCCACTGTAACAACAAGATGTACAAGACACTAGGTTGAAAACAAACTTTACAACTTGTGGGGAGAGGGAGGATTTGGGGTGGTGGGGTGGGAAGGGATGGTAGGGGAAAAGCAAAGAAGGGTAATAATGCTGGATTACCTTGCTCATGTAAATGTAACCCCTCTGTACAGTAGCTTACAAAAAATATATTAAAAAACAAAAAATAAAAATATAGCTATGATATAAAAAAGATGCATTGTATTCATAAACTGCTTTGTTAAATCGCAACTCCTTTGTCCTATTATTTAAAGATAATCTTTTTAAAAAATTAAATAAAATGTCAGCTGCTATAGAAAAAAACTTAGACATCTTTGAGACCTTTGGTTTTCCAACATGGTAGAATGTATATTTTCGGGAATGGTAAAATATTTAAACAATCCATTAGTCCCATTTTTCATTCTCTAGCAGTGAAGTTACAGGAATTCGGAGTCTAAATTCTCATGGGCCATGTGTGGCTCCTGAAGGTCTTTGGAGTCCCTGGAATGGTGTGCCAGATTTTATGTGTATGTACTTCCTTTAGATGAGAGAGTCCTTGATGATGAAAATGTTAAGAATTGAATGTTTCTTGTATTTTTGTTTAATTTTTCATGTCTTAGATAACAAATGAGGTTGAATACTTCTTTCTGCATTTACAGTCATTTGTCTTTCTACTTTAGAGAATTGTCTTCTCATGTCCTTGCTCATGTTCCTTTAGAATATTTGTCTTTGTCTTTTTTGATTTGCAAAAGCTTTTTTGTAAAGAAATTAATTCCTTGTATGGCATGTGTGTGTGTGTGTGTGTGTGTGTGTGTGTGTGTGTGTGTGTGTTTCATAGTGATAAATTTCAAATTATTATGGAATCAGTTCTGTTGAATGCTTTCTTTGTTATTTATCATTTCTATATGTGAAAAGGTCCTCCTCCACTAGTATGGGGGCCTGGAATTGAGAATGGAAGAATTGAGAATTTAAAAGGCTTCTAAAGAGAGGAGCCCAAAGACATAAATTCGGTGTGTCCGAATTTTGTTTCATGATTTACCAAGCACGTACTCCATCTAGATTTAATATATTATTCATTCATTTATTCACTTCTTCTTTTAACAAATATTTATTTTGCTCTAATTATGTGTCAAGCACTTAACGTAAAGTGAGAATTTAACTTGATAATTTGTTCAACTGGCTTAGTCATTTTTCTCTATTACCATTTATTGTATTCTCCATTGCTTTTCTGAATTACATTTTGCTAAACTACATTAAATGTATTGGTAATTAACATTTTGTTGCTTATATGTTTATCTCATTATCATATCTACTTATATGATTTGTCAAACATTAAATTTGTTAGTTGTTCTATTAAATGTATATATTTAATAGTACATAAACTTAATAATTACTAAATATATTGCTAAATGTACTTTCATTGTTATTCATTCTATTACATTCATCTTTCTTTATCTTTCCCACTAATTCCACACTCTTTCATTGACTGTAGCTCTAGGATTTATTTTAATATTAGTAGAATTTTTCTCATTGCTATTCTAGAATTTTGTAGAAATCTACAATAATTTTATTTCTCAGATAAGCTTCAGAATTATTTTGTCTAAAGAACTAGTAGAGCACCTAGCAATTTTACTATTACAATTCTCTTGTTAGCAGGAAGCTGGTGGTTTAGGCTTATAATCCTAGAGATTCAGGAGACTGAGATCTGAGAGTCAAGGTTCAGACCTAGCCCAGGCAGGAAAGTCTGTGAGATTATTATCTCCAGTTAACAAGAAAAAAGAAGAAAGTGAAACCGTGGCTCAAGTGGTAGACCTCTAGCCATCAGCAAAAAAGCTAAGGGACAATACATAGGCCCTCAGTTCAAGCTCTAGTACTGACATACACACACACACACACACACACACACACACACACAAACACACACACAAACACACACACTACTCTTATTATGATGATTGTTTAATTTTCCTTATATCTATCTAAGCTATTTATCTATATATGCACACATGTATATAAGAATGTAACTATCTTGCTGTCTATACATATCCATCCATAGATATGTTTTTCTGAACTCACAAAAGCACTAGGTTTTTATTCATTTTCACTGGTGTTTCCAATGCTTTATTGATATTGGTTGGATTTATATGGTTATGGTTTGGTGCTTTTTCATTTGGGGTACAGATTTCCTGAGTGCTTATTAACTCATTACTACCTATGAATTAGGTCTCTGGATCTTAGATTTCTGTCTTGGATGATATGTAGTTACTGGCCAGTTTCTGTGGGAAATCTGGAAGCACTGGGGTATGGTGTAGTAGATGAGGCATCTCTACTTCTACTGTCCTATCCTGCATGCCTTGGAAACACACTCTCTCTGAGCCAAAGGAATTGCTTTGTTAAAAGCATCTACTTCTGATCTCAAAGAACTCCTTGAGTGATGTGAAATTAAGTGGATTTTGTCACTCAATTTGAGGGCCCTTCCTTTAAACTGGGTAATTTTTCTTTTTGTCAACTTTAACTTCACTTCTCTTTTAAAACTATAGCTTCTCCTTATCCTCTTTTTCAGCTTTATGCACTTTATTTTTGTGCTGCTGTTGTTTTTATTTTTATATGATGATTTTCCTTTCTTTATTATCTGATTTTATTCCTTTTGGTTTGTGCAACTTTGCTAACTCCTTGTTTGCTAGATGAACTGTCGGGTTTCTTAGTAGTTTGGAAACCTATCTCAGTGGAAGACAATCATTTCCTGATTTCAGAAGCATTTGTTTGGATCTTCAAGGCAGGAATGAAGGGTGGGAGGTGGGCTTGAGAAAAGTAGATGGTGATTTCTGTTCCTACTTCATTCACACAAATTTCCTTGATCTCTAGGTAATGCCTCACATTGTGGTTGGGCATTGAGGTTGAATGGTTTTTAAAAATGGAGTTCTTCTAAGTTATGATGTGTCTTACAATAGTTGAGTTTGCATCCCCATAGCTGCTGGCATTTTTTGGTAGAGAACTCACCTGGCAGAAAGCAGTAGGCAGGAAGGAGGTTGTACCTACCTCCGATGGTACCCAGAAAGGATATAGGTCTTGACTGAGATTGTATGGATTGGGAATGGCCTCTTGTCTCCACCTGGTAGAGTGTTTGCATGCAGACACTAGGGAGAGGGAAAGTCTATGTAAATCCTTCACTGCCATGGTAGGAAATGCACTTTTAATTCCAGTTTAGAGTGAGTCTTAGAACTAGGTTACTGACAGTTTATTTCTCATTTGATATGCTATATTTGGATCTTAAGTGTCCTCTAAAATGATGCCTAGCCATACCATTGATAGGTGGTGTATCCTTTGAGAGATGGTCCGTAGTGGAACTTGGGTCACTGGGAGGTGCCTTAGAAGTAGATATTGGGAACCTGGTCCCCCACTCCTTCTTTCTCTTTGCTTCTTGGCACCATAAAGTGAACAACTTGCTCTGCCATGTGTTATCGTCCACATGTTCTGCGTATTACCACAAGCTCAAAGGCCATGGGGTCAAGCACCCATGAACTGACGCCTCTGAGGCTGTGCCAAAATTAATCCTCTTCCTTATAGAATAGTTAGCTTGAGTATTTTGTTACAGTGTTGGGAAACAGGCAACAGTTTACATTGCAATGCATCCTGGGATAATGTGGCTGACCTGGGACAGAGGTTTTCCTCTTACACTCAACCCATGGTTAACTTTTTCCATGGGGCGAGGGAGCGTATCTTTAGTTGGGAAAATATGTTATATTCATATGTGTGCTTAATTTACTCACTCAACAAAACTTATCTGTTACACTTTTCCTGAAGAGAATCCTACATCTCCTCACAGCAATTGGTAATGTAGTATTGTCATGTTCACTCTTCCCACAGACTCAAACCTGTACTAGCTATATGAAAAAGAAGGCAACATTTTTCCAGTATTATTTCAAAATATCCACTTACAGCTTGTGTGATGTGACCTCAAAATGCAATGCACCTCAGTGCCTAGAGCTTCTACCGTGCTTTTTGCTTTCAGGGTGCTTCAGTGCTATGTTGGGGCACACTGTTGTGTTTCACAATGGATGGGAGGCCACTAATGGCATTTAAAGCAGAGATGTTGCATGAAAAGGAAGCCATCCCTGAAGGCAGAGAGACCAGTAGGAAACATCTGCAATCCATCAGAAGTTAATGTGCCTAGAACAGACTAGCAGCGTTGGGAAGAAGAAGAAAAGAAGATAGTTAAGGAAGATTTAGGAGGTAGAATGGCTTGGTGGAAGAAGTAAGGGCAAAGGGACTCCCAGGTGTGTGTAAGTGGTAGAAAGTTGGTGCCATCATTCAGGACAGAGGATTTAGGATGAAGAAACTCTGTTTATTGCAATGGAGAGGCTACAGGGACAGGTTCATAATAAAGAAGATGAAGCTTGCCTTAAATTACTTAACAGTGGTCTTTCTATTACTTCTTAGTAAAGAAGATACAGGGAAACATATTGCTCCTATTAGAGTATTCACCATAAGGATTACATAAAAAATGTCTAAGCTACTTTCAGCAATAGTTACTTCTTTTCAAAGCACAGAGCACTTGTCATATTTGTGCAACTTATCTGTCAACAAGTTACCTTTCCACCCCCATTCAGGAATTTGATCTTTCTGATGTGATATCCTGTGATTTTTTCTTTACCTCCATAATCTTTGCTTACTGTATCAAGAATGGAGGATCTGAGCATGGTGGTACACATCTGCAATCACAGCTGCTCTGTAGGCAGAGATGGGAGATTGAGGTTCAGGATCAGCCAGGGCAAAAACTCAAGACTCTGAAAAACAAATAGCAAAAGAGCTTGATGTGTGTGTATGTATGTATATGTGTGTGTCTCAAGTGGTAGTAGGGCTCTTGCTTAGAAAGCATGAAGCCTTGAGTTCAAACCCCAGTGCTAAAAAACAGAATAACTAAAAAGCAATCGAACAGGGGTGGTAGACCTTCTTAAAGAGAATTATTTCCAGAACAACTTACCAGAGAGCCATAGAATTTATTCAGCTCACTTCTTTTGAGATTTTTCTGTTGAGTCCAGTGGTGAAAGAATGTTGAATGAAGAACCAGAGATCAGAGCTCAGCCGATGGGTGTCCTGGGCCACCTTCAGGCTCTTCAGTCCTTCTCTGTATTTAGCTTTGACTTCCTTATTTGCCATGTGAATGGGGCCTGCACTCTGAAGCATGGAGGGTCTCTGCCTCTTGCTTAGGTCTGTGATGAGCCTATTGCAAAATACAGAGAGAAATACTGGGGACAAATCGAATTTTAACCCTAATCTGTTAGTCACATATAAATACTTCTTTGCATGGGAGAAGCTGCCAGACACACGGGCTGAGTATTCAAAAGTTCTGTGCCACTGGAGAACAATGAGAATTCCTTATTTTATGAGGCTATCTCCACCTGCTCCCTGAAATAGACATGTATGGTCAGAATCCCTCCTTATTGATGCAGTGCCTCTTTCATCCAAATCCCCACTGCCCCAGTACCTCTCTGAAACCAGTTATCCTGAGGAAATTATGCCTATCCATCCCCACTCAGCCAGCAAGAGATGGCTGTTGAATATCATCCAGACTGCACTTAATTTCTCCTTCAAGGGCATCAGCTACTGACCAACAGAAGAGTGGCAAAAAAATATTGCCAGGCACTGGTGGCACATGCTGGAAATCCTAGCCACTCAGGAGAAGGAGACGATGGGAAGATTTCAATTCAAAGCCAGCCTGGACAGGAAAGTCCCTGAGACTCTTAGCACTAATTAACCACCTGAAAGCTGGAAGTGGAGCTATGGCTAGTCTTGAGCAGAAACACTTAGGAACACAGCCCAGGCCTGGAGTTCAATCACCCCTGACCACCACCACTACCAACGACAAAGAAAAGTGGCAACAATCACTGATGGCTCTGGCTCAGTGAACCACAATCTTCAGGCAGGTCCCGGATGACTCTTCCCATTACTCAAACTAGAAGAAATCATGCAGGGTTTTATTCATGCATATGGCCTGTCACATCCTCTGCAGCAACTCTACAATGCCACAGGGATTTCCTCAACATATCCGGCAAGGTAAAGAAGGGTAAGTAGACAGTGTGCTCATAAAACAGTCAATAAAGAGGTTTGTAGATGATGTCACTAAGTGGTCTGGAGAGGAAGAGCTCTGCTCATTGTCTTAATGTGAGTATCAGAAGTTCTGAGCTTTAGGCTGGGAAGGTGGCTCAGTAGTAGAGCGCTTGCCTTGCATGCATGAGGCCCTGGGTTCGATTCCTCAGTACCACATAAGCAGGAAAAAAAAGCTGGAAGTGGCACTGTGGCTCAAGTGGTAGAGCGCTAGCCTTCAGCTGAAGAGCTGAGGGACAGCACCCAGGTCCAGAGTTCAGGCCCCATGACCCGACCAAAAAAAAAAAAGTTCTGAGTTTCACTTTCTAGCTGTCAGTAGTATCATCATAAGAAGAAACAGTCCTCGGGGACTTTTTTTTATATATATATAATAAAGAGTAACTGATCTGACAACAAGATCAATCCTGTAATCTAGTGTGGAAGTTAGGAATGATTTTTGGCTGCAGGAAGCCTGATTTCCACTTAACAATGTTTTGTTGTTTTGTTTTGTTTTTTAACAAACACATTCATCATTTACTCAGGAATTCTAAAGATAGCTGCCACATAGTTCACTCAACAGTTTGTGATTAGAAATCTAGGCTTCCCCCACCTTTGTACTCTGGCATCCTGAGAGTATTTTTGATTTGTGTTGGTTGCTTCCTGATTACAAGATGGCTGCTGTGGTACCATTCCAATCATGTTCAAGAGCAATTAGCATGGGCCAGGGCAACAAACTTCTCATGCCGTTTTGCTTATTGTTATTATTATTTTAAACCTCTGCCTTTCCTACATTTCTCTTTCTACTTCATTGGCTAGGACTAAAACCTGGGGCATTCTGTCTGCAAGAGGAACGGGAAAAGGCAAGGATTTTGATACCTGCTCTTGGAGAGTCAAATAGTACTATTATTCACATTCAGTGAATTGCTTTGAGGCCCAAGTAGCCTTCACCTTTGCTTGAAGGAGGTTTCTTTTGTTTTCTGGGGCTACAAAGACTTTTGCAGGAAGGCCCACAAACTATAGCTTCCTTGGATAAAAATCTATTCAAGCTTAAAATGCAAGAGCACTAACTGCTCAGAGCCGTCACCTAGGAGAGATAAAATACGTCTGCTCCCTCAAGACCTAGGAGATGCTTGCACTGTGATTATTTTTTTGGCTGGGAAAGCTGCTTAGCCGACAGAAAAAAGGAACGTACCTGAACATTTATGAGTCGGCTTTTCAAAGACAGCGACCCATCTTCTTTTCACCCCTCCCCTGTCTTTCCCTGTAAGGGAACACTTAGCAAAACTAAATAAATTATCAGCTGGGCCATGAAGCAATGCTCTCCCAGGGCAGTGCAGAGGAGTCTGCAGCCATAGAAGCAATTTTCAGAGCTGAAGTCATCAGCAGGCAAGAGGCAAGGTGGGGAGGGCTGATTAGAGCAGGCAGAGAGGTACGTGAATGTGGGGCACTGCTCCCCCTCTGGCAACAGATGAAACCTGGGGCTAACTCCCCCTAAACTGACCCAAAGGAGCCAAGGACCAACTAGCCAACCTTAGCATTTGAGGACACTCAGATTATCTGTTGTTTAGAACAAAGCACTGCAAGCAGCCTCCCTGGCTTCTGGCTGTGGTGTTATATTTCTTTTTTCTTTTTTTGGGGGGGGGTCTGGTCGTGGGGCCTGAACTCTGGGCCTGGGAGCTGTCCCTCAGCTCTTCAGCTCAAGGCTAGCACTCTACCACTTGAGCCACAGTGCTACTTCCGGCTTTTTTTTTTCTGCTTATGTGGTACTGAGGAATCGAACCCAGGGCCTCATGCATGCAAGGCAAGGGCTCTACCACTGAGCCACCTTCCCAGCCTCTGCTGTGTTGTATTTCTTGCTGGCTGACCTCTCGTGAGTTAGTGGATTGTTTGGAATTTTGCTTTATCTGCTTTATCTGAAAGTAATAGTAACTTACTTCTGCAATGGTAATAATAATATTTGTCTTTGCTGTGGATTGAACTGTCACCTTCTTCCCTCATTTTATATGGTGAAGCTGCCGGTGTGACTATGTTTGGAGATGGAACTTTTAGGAGCCTCATCCAACTTAAATGGGGTTGTAAGGATAGTGTCCAAATCCCTTAAAGTTGTGGCCTTAGAGAAAAACTGGAGTGGGGCAAGAGGGGAGGGGGAGAAAGAGAGAGAGAGAGAGGGAGAGAGAGAGAGAGAGGGAGAGAGAGAGAGAGAGAGAGAGAGAGAGAGAGAGGGAGATCTTTGCTCTCTCCATGTCTTCAGAGGAAAGACCATGTGAAGGTAGGGGTTGGCTAGCTAGACCCTGCCCCTGGAACCGCTCATCCAGCTTCTCACCTATAGAACTGTGGGAAATCCCCAGTCTATGGTGCTTTATTATGGCAGCTTAATGTAACTAATACAGCCTCTTAAGGTTTTTGAAAGAAGTCAGGAGGAGGAAGATCAAGGTGAGTGAGCGCTGCTATGCTGAGTCTTTGTGATGCTGGGTAACCCCAGGCTGTCCGTAAGCATGTTAGTCTTCTGGTGTCCAGTGATGCTAAGGGACTATCCCAAGTGAGCTGGCGTGAGCCGTCAGGAAGGTTGCCACATCTGGTTTGTGGGCTGTGACACGTGTTCTTGCCACAGAAAGGCTGTTAGGACCTCCTGGGGAATGTGCACAGGCCTCTTAGTCTCTGTGCCAAAAAATGAAGGGCTGTCCCCTTTCTTCTCCCTAAGAAATGGCCAGGGCCAGATGCTTTCTGTGCTGAGCAACCACCTTTCCTCTGAGACGTAAGTATCCCGGAGCTTAAGGCAAAGCAAAAACAAGCAGATCATGACACTGGCTCATTGAGTTCATGATCCAGAACCTATGAACCATTGGAGCACAGTGTGCTGAGTGTTGTTTCTTTTTTTTTCCTCAAAGGATTTTTATCTTCTTAAGAACTGTTGTTTTTATTTGGTTAATAAAAATGTATGTTTAGAATTTTATGTATGTGCATGTATCCTCTTTTTGATTGTGGAATTCAAAACTAAACAGGTTCTTCCTGTCCACTGTCCACTGCATTCCCACTTGAAGTTGACCCAGAGGCTGCCTTCCTGAGGTTGCTCAGTGGCCTTGGTCAGCCCAAGGGGGTGGAGGCATAAAGTGCTGATGATCCCTGGGGGACACTTGGGATTCTTGCAGGGGTTCTGGTGATCAGGCTCTGGCAGGCAGGAGACTGGGTACTAGGCCTGTGCATCCCTGCAAGGTATTGCATGGGATAATGGAGTTGTCTAGCACAAAGGGGACCTGGCAAGCTTCTCCAGTATGGAGTCCTATATGGAGATGAGGTAGGGCTTTGCTCTGGCTTTGATGGAGTGAGTAGTGCTGTCTGTCTGCATATGACATTTACCATTGACACAGAGTGAACTACTTACTTGGACATCAGCATTTTCATTTGTCTTTGTCAGGGAAGCACTTGATGTCTCTCCTTTTCTCTCTGTTTCTCTCTCTTACACCCTCCCCCATACACACACACACACACACACACACACACACACACACACACACACACACACACACATCAAATATTCTTGTAAGGAACAAAGTGAGATAGATTACTATTTTCTTCTGGGGAGGAAAAAGAAACAACCCCACAAACTTCTCACAGAATGATTTCATAGGCCATGCTAATTATTTTTTAGGGCACGCATAATAAAACCCAGGTGATTTGCCTTCAGCAGTTTCTCCTTATCTCCACACAGCTCTGCATCATTTCCCTGCATGGCAAGCAATTACCATGAGCCCTGCAGTTTTTACCAGACATTCTTTGTTGGAGCCCTGCTCGAATCCACAAAGGTTAATATGCTTTTGCACTACAAAATCTGGGCATTATCTTGTGGATTGTAAGACATGTGTGTGACACTTTGAATCCAGACAATTTTTATGGGATCAGCAAAACAGAAGGAGTCCCATCAGGAGCATCTCTGCTAACAATTTCCTCATCAGAATGTGACTTGGTGAGGTGCAGTGGTTAGCACAGGCCTTAGTCAGGGGGTGGGGTTTGGCCCAGCACCAGCCCCGTTTCTCCAGGGATACCCGTGAGTTTGGGAGTGCAATCTGCTCATGATGGTAAGTGCAGATACCCAGCACTGTACTTCTCTTGGGAAAAGTAATTGTTCCTTACAATTATTTATAATTGATTTACATTAAGATTTAAGCGTTACATGTGTCAGCCAGGCACAGAGAAGACATAGCCTTAGCTAAGTTTGCTGAAATAAACATTTGGAGTAACTTTCTTGAAAGGAAGACTTGGGCTCAGACATCGACACCATTTGCAAAGCACATTATCTGTTCGCCATTGAACCTGGCTGAGATTACATGGTTCCACCAACAACATGGGCTGCATTGTCCTGCTACTCTGTCACCAGACTGTTCTCCAAAGAGACCTTGTCTCCTCACCTCACTGATCATTCTCTGAAGTAGTTGAATTGGTTGTTTGAGGGTGTCACCCTCTGTGGCAAGGACTTCGCCAGTTTGAATACACTGTTTTATCATCAGAGCCAAGACACATGAACTAGAGTAGTCCCCAATAAATGTCCCCACTGTAACTTCTTATATGGGCATCAGAAGGGTGGGGCACGTGACAGTGGTGGCCTCTTCTTGTGTCCTTCCTGCTGAAGGACCATCCGTGATTTGCTCTTTTATGGCCATTCATGCATTTGTCCATTGATATGTGAACATGTATGCACATATTTTTTAGAACGTTTGTGTAGCAACCTCCTTTGTAGCTCCCAAGTTTGTGGTTTTGAAAAATACCTTCAGAGTAGCTGGGACAGGAACTTTCTGGCTCTTCAAGCTACATTGTAAGGTTACTGAAGTCCATGGCCTTGACTACCACTCAGCCATGGCAATGAATTAACTACTGTACCAGATAAGGGCACTCTTCCTCAGGCCACTGGCTCTTACCATTTCTGGCACCTCAACTCATTTACAGAAATCCAGTTGGTAAGACTGGAGTTGATCCCAGCAGAATGAGTTTTACTAAGGGACCTGGGGTCCATACAAAAAAAGGCTCTGCGATTTCTTCTCTACTGTGTTGTTTGGGGCCAGACAAAATAAGGCAGCAAGTAACTATAGCAATCAAAATGTGTGAAGCTGGAAATGGCTTTCCTGAGTGACCAGCCTCATATCCCTGAGTTTCAGGGGATGATGAGGTTCAGAGGTTAGGAGAAGTAATCCATTCAATGTCATCCAACCACTCACTGTCAAGAAGAAAGTCAAAAACCCAGATCTTGGGCTTCCTAGGCCAGTGGTTGCCCACCAGGAGAGGGAGGAAAGGACATGGAACTCGGGCTGTGGTGGGCAGACCATGGCACCCTCTCTCTGCCCTTTAGTTCTAGTATCTCTTCCACATAGCAACATCACTGGCTTCACTTGTGGTTCCCCACATGCAAGTCCTGGCCCAGGTAGCATAACAGGTGCTGTGGCTGATGCGAGACTGTCCCTGAAGGTTCACAGACATCGATGTCCTTGCTTGTTTATGGTGTGGAAAACCCCATTTTGTTAGGCCTCTAGGCACGGCGTGCACTCAAGGGCTTCCCCGTAGCTCTCCTGGCTTCTTTTTCCTTCTCTCTATACCTCACAAAGCCCTCTGCACTGCTTTCCTCCTTGGGAATTGCCCCTGTCATCGTTTCATGAGCTGTAGAAGAATATAACCAAGAGGAAAGTTTTGGGAGTCTCCCATTCTAGCCATACTTCTATTCTCTCTGGTTTCCTTCTCAAAATTCCATAGGCATTATGAGTCCTACCAGCAATCACACAGCTATAAGCTTCAGGCTGTTTTCTGTTGCTCCTGTCTCTTCAGCTAGGTAAGATAGGAAGTACAGGTTACTAGTCTCTTTCTTCTTGCTTGTTCAGCTGGTACTCTACCACTTGAGGCATCCTTCCAACCTGGCATTTTTGATGGTTATTTTGGAAATGGAGTCTTGTGGACTTTTCTGCCCAAGCTGGCTTTGAAACACCATCCTTTAGATCCCAGCCTCCTGAATAAGTAGGATGACTAGAAATAGAGCCACAGGAATGCTGTGACAGCATTTTATTATTGTTATTATTTATTTTTTTAAATAATGGATTACAAAGTACCAATAGGATCTTTAGTGATTGAGGTAAGATCCACCTTGAGGTGTCCTTTGTTTTCTCCTGTTAGATTTGGGTCTAGAAACAGACTTCTCCCTGTCCTGTCTCTGTGCCAGTCATTCTATGAATTATTCATCAGCCACACCCATTCCTGACCTGGAAATACCATGGCTTCTTTTAGCCTCTGCTCTTCCTGAAAGGAAGCTGACTAGTAGATTCCCGATTTAACTGTGACTATTTGCCGTTGGTGTCACCAGCCTGACTTAAATTTCATTGCTGGCAGTGGTCTAGGAGGGAGCATTTGGGCCTGTTGCAAAGCAGCCTCCAGCCCATACCAAGCACAACCAAACCTGCGTTGACATCAAAGGAGGCACTGTGGAGTATCAGTCTGAGAGGTTTCCCTTTGTATCAACATTCTTTCCAAACATCCTCCATTTTCAGCAGTCTGACATTTCTGTTTAAGACACAGGCCTGACCCTGTGAAGGTCTGGGGAAAACTGTTGAACAGAGTTGCATGAAAGCAGGGCCTTGAGTGTCACAAAAAATAACAACTGACGAGAATGGAATGGAAAAGCTTTTGCAAGGCCAGGAGAAGAACATGATCATCGACATGTATACAAAATTATACATCATCCCTCATCTCTCAATGTTTATCTTAAAAATGTACAAACTTAAGAAAAAAATTTCCTTTTTTTAAAAATGAAGAGTTCCAAATCTGCAGCAGTTATGCCTAAAAGGGGGATCAAATCTGACTGTGTTCCTCCTGGCTGGGTCCCTCTTCCTCTCTGGCCCTTCTGAGCTCCTGCTCACTTTCCTCCCTACCCCTACTTTGCCCCTGAACAAGTCATTTACAAGAGATGACTGTCGTGGAGCATAAAGAAATAATTTTAAAAAATCTTCAAAATGCTGGCAGCATAAAAATCTCTGGCTCTGTCGTTTCTCTGTTTCTGCAAGCAGCAAAAGATCCATAATTCTCACACTTAATGTAATTCCAAGGCATCTAAAGTGATTTACAGTCGGTTTACTCAATACTTCCAGCTTTATTTAATGTAACAGTTATGGCACATAAAAAGTTTATTGAAAATCCTTTGGGAGTACGATTGAGTAAGAAAGAGTCGTTGCTAATACCATTACAGAAACAGAAGGAAGGGATCTCTGTCTGTTTTCTCCATGACCTTTTTGGGTCCATATACAAGGGTTCTGAGGGAAGAAACTCTCCACTGGTCTCTGCCATCACCAAGACCATAGCCCTGTGAGCTCAGGGGACGCCATCTTGGGTGCTCTGGACAGCTCATTTGCAAGCTTGGCTGGTGAAGAGACTTGGATGAGAGCCTTTGGTTTAGATTACTCTGGAGTCTCTATTTTTTTATGCACAGTCCAAATTCAGAAAGATTTGCTAAAGGGGAAAATGAAAATATCATATTCTTCCTCTTGTCCTGCCTTATTCTTCATAATTTTTAATAAGTCACATTTTTTTGTTGGACCACTGCAATGGGAGTGAACTTGAAAAATTCCCACCCTATGTCTGTTGGAGATGTGGGGAGTCAGGGGAAGATCTCTTTAGATCTTCTTGAGACAAGGTTGATTTACTACTCTAAAGATGAGAGCTCTTATTTCCTGGGGTCTCCATGCTGCCATGCCAGAAAGGAAATAATATATGAAAATAATGTCTTTCAACACGGTATATCTCATAATACTTGAGATTTGCCCACATATCTTCCCAGTGACTGTGAGAGGAAATCAGAATTAAGAAGATAGTAATGAAAGCCCACCCTAGAAGTTGGATTTCTGGTCTATGAATTCAACAGAAATGGCTATTTGTCTCTTGATACTATCATGCTTGTGAGTGTCCTATCCATGTGACTACCCTTTTGGAGTAGATTTTCTTTGTTGTTTCTTTTAGTTTTGTGCCACCAAAGGCCCTCAAACTCTCACTAAGCTTTTCGATCAAGGTTGGTTCTCTATCACTTGAGCTATACCTCCACTTCTGGCTTTTTTTTGGGGGGGGGCTGGTTAATTGGAGATAAGAGTCTCATGGACTTTTGTGCCTGAGCTAGTTGCTTTATATGGTGATCCTGAGTAGCTAGGACTATAGGTATGAGCCACAGCACCTGATTCATATCAAAGAGTTCTACAAAGAGTCCCAATGATGATAGAGTGGAACCAAACAGAGGTAATATTTGATTCTTCATGTTCTTCTCTGCTAAATGTGCAGTAAAGATTTTGTCATAGATATTTCTTCATCTCAGGTAAAAGTAACTTCCCTAGAACCAGGAAATGACATATTTTACATTTGTAGACTTTTTATGACAAATGAAATTTTTTTCCTCCATGTACAGATTCAAAAAGATAGAAAAATCATTCTTTATGAATATAATTTCAAAGCAAATCACTTGCTTTCATTTCTTTTTTAATACATTTTTATTGTAAAAATACTGTACAGAGAGGTTGCAGTTACATGAGCAAGGTAATGAGTACATTTCCTATCAAGCCTTGTTACCTCCTCCTTTGTTTTTCCCCTACCATCCCTCTTCTCCCACCTCCACAACTATCTAAAGAAAATACCCTTCATTGAACATATTTAAAACATCAGTATGTAATCTCAAAACAGATATGGGCTAGTTGTTTTGCTGTATGGTAGTACTATGATGGCTTCCAGGGTCATTTGAAGTTTTGTGTTTTAACTCTGAAAGTTTTTGAGTTTCCATATGGTCACACAAACCCCCACCCCCATACACACACACACACACACACACACACACACGCACACACACACACATGCACACACGCACACACACACACACACACACACACACACACACACACACTTTGTTACTTTTCTTATTGTTTTAAATTTTATTTTCCTTCTAACTTTCTTTTTCTAACATCTGTACTGAAAATACTGTTTCATTACACATTGAAAGTTTGAGTTTTCTGTATTTTAGTTTTACCAGGGTATCTTTTCCTTCGCTTCTTGATTCTTGCTTACCATCCTAATACTTGCTGTTTATTAGTTAAATCTGGGGCAAAAAAGTGATTATATATGTATTATGTGTGTGTGGATCTATTTACACATACTCTTGTGGTTTAAAAATTAATTTGCAAACTTTCTTACAAACGATGGACTTTGTGGGATGCCATTCTGAGCTCTGGTAGATGTATTGTGCCACTGTACCTTGATGGGCATTGACAAATGCTCACAAATCTCAGTAATAATGGGACTTCTAGACATCCCATTCATAGGAGCTAACTTTCCCTGCTGAGGGTGCACTATAGACCAACTGTTTCAGCAGTTGGTATTTCAATCCTGTTTGGGAGAGCTCTTCTGACTTTAAATCAGCAAGTAGCTGCCCTGGGTTTAGAATGTGCATGCCAGGTGAGAGGACCTGGTAGAAGTGTCCACCCCACACATCTCACACCTCTGCAGCAGAAAGTGACTTGGTGACCAAATAAAAGTTCATAGAACTTTGCATCTTTCCACTCACTTCTCTTTATAAATGCCCCCTCTAGGGGTGTGTGTGTGTGTGTGTGTATGTGTGTGTGTTATATGAATCGGGCGAACAGCTGTTGTGACAGGTTGAGGTTTATTGTATTCAGTCATTGTTGTCTTTGTGGTGTGGGAAAAGGAAGTTTTGGGGTTCATTAGAAAATGTCTTAAAATTAATCTTTGATAATAACAACCTACTGAATAACCCAGTACTTTGTGATGTGTTTTGACAGGCGTATCAAACTTAACCTCTCCCAAACAACTTGCTGAGCAAATACTGTTACATCCTATAGATACAACAACTGGTGATTTGATTATGTGATTCAATCCATACTACACATTCAGAAGGTGGCAGGGCTGGGAGTTGAAGCTGGACTTGGCAAGCCCTAAGCTTATGCTCCTAACAACTTTCATCCCTCTTCTGGGTGAAGAACAGATGTTCCCTCTACTCCACAAAGCAACAAATGCCATTCCACTGGCCCTGGCCAGCTCTTGATCATACAGAAATGGTGAACATCTACATCCTATTTTCTCTACTCTCATCCCTCACATTCTATTCCCTAAAAGATCTGTCTCTTCCAAGATACTACTAAGAAATAATTAGTGGTGAATTATGCTGCCACCAGCCCCATAGTATTTTAATCAAGAACCTCCCTCAAGAGTGGAAGCCTTCAAGACTAAAACAAATAAAGGCCTGTCTCTTGGCAGAATTTAGTTTCCTGATGGTATGGAAGAAAAAAAGCAGGAAGAAGGATCTCCTTGGTGTCACAGACATTTTAGCATCTTGTGACTGCTGACTTTATTGTAACAAGAGCTTTGCACACATTGGTCAACATATACCACCAAGGCCCTGGCATAGTATTGGTCAAACTTGCCTCCCTAGTTGGGGTAGTTGCATCAGTAACCACCAGAGGGCAGCAGAGGGCAAGAACTTCTGGCATTGGGCTAATTTCTCAGGAAAAGGCTGAGTAGTTAAGAGACCCCCTAGGGGACTGCTATGTGTAGGGAGTACTGGGATATTTCTCCCAGGCACTGTCTTTCTGCAGTGCCAACGCATCTCATCTCCAGCTGCTGGGAGTACTGGGTGCTGACAGCTCATAGATACAGTCTCTGGGAATTGCCCTGTTAAGGAACTGCTTTACCCAAGGTTATGCTTTCTCTAGGGAGATAGCCAATGATTGCCCAAAGCAGGGAAAGGAAGACCTGGCCTGTTGCCTGGATTTGGGACAACTCTTGAGGGCCATCCAAGAGCCAAAGTTTCAGGACTGGCTGGCGCCTTAAATTCAGTTTAGCTTCCCCTTCTGTCCAATTCTATCTTCCTGAATTCCTTAGAGCTATCTATGTCCTTAAAATCTATCGGCTGATTAATTTGCCCCTCAAAAGTCAGCTTCCAGGATATGCCAACTAAGACACACAGTTATTTGGAATGGAAAAACCAAACAGTATAGGAGGTAACCAATATTCAACCAGGCCACTTATGATCATGGACAGGGAGTCTAGCATCAAAGCCAGAAGTAGACACATAAAGGGAGATATCGGCAGGCTTAGGCAGGAACTGGAAATGTACCTAGAGTCCAGTCTCAGATTCTAAGGTCACTAGGGACACAAAAGTCTGAACTAAGAACAGAGCAGACCAGGATGGAAGTAAAATTAAGACCTGAGCAAACTGCATGATTGTTTATTATTATTAGTAGTAATAATAATTTTGTTAGTGCAGGTACAAGTGTGGCTGAATTTGGAACTATCCCTTTTTTACCTTTCTTCCCACATATACTTCCCTACGTGGAGGGGTGCCACTGCCCACCAGCTTAGATCCCTGCCTAAAGACTGTACACACTCAGCTGGGCACTGGTGGATCCTGTAATCCTAGCTACTCAGGAGGTTGAGACCTGAGGATTGCAGTTCAAAGCCAGCCCCAGCAGTAAAGTCCGTGAGACCCTTATTTCCAATAAACCACTAGAAAACTGGAAGTGGCACTGTGGCTTAAGCGGTAGAGTGCTCCCCTTGAGCTGAAGAGTGCAGGGACAGCAACCAAGCCCAGAGTTCAAGCCCCATGACTGACAAAAAAAAAAAAAAAAAAGACTGTGCACACTCAAGACAATTGCATTTATTTCTTCCTGGTACCCTAAGCTAGGATCACACAATATGCCCACTCACACTTCCTATAAAAAAATTGGCCAAAGGAGACCCAACTAGTAAAGAATGGAATTCTATTCTTTCAAGCTCACTCTCCAGTATCCTAGAAATTATTTTTAACACCAGGCCATGGAGGCCATTGCCTGCTTTTAAGACCTAGTACTACGATTTTTCTACCTAAACAACTGAGTCTGTACCTTCCCTAAGCTTCAGCAGGAACCCCCTCTGTGGAGTCTCCCATTGTTCAAGAAACAGACTCGGTGTGATCACGTGCAGCAAATCCAACATTTTGGAGCATGTACCCGAGGCCGGGCTCCGCAGGGAGATGACTGGCGGCCTATGGATTAATGTACTATTTTACATTACTCTTTAAGCTTCAAAGGTCTGCCAGGAGGGCTAAGCTTGCTATCTATTCCATGACATTTTAAGAACAAATAATACATTAATATATTTAATTTGAGAATAAACACATACATTACAGGCAGGGGATTTTGTCTATGCTGATAAGGCAGCAAATGACCTTTCCGGAGCCATCCCAGCATGCAGAGCTGAAAAGGGACGTGTTCCAAAAACTCGTTTGTATCCATCGGCTGTGATGTGTGGGCTCTAATGCAGGCTTGGCCTGTGCGAAGCTGCAGCTGCCATGCTCTTTGGAGATGGGAGCGTGGCTATAATTACCCCTTCGACACTAATCTGCAAGAACACTAAATCTTGTTGCCTCAAATTAGTTAATCAATTAAGTGTCAAACCACAAAATGTTGGAGATTTTGGTTTGTATTTATTATCTTGGCAGGCGCTTCCTTCCTCAGCCCCTTGGCTTCCTCTCTCTTCCCCTTGCCGGCTTTTAAAAAATGACCAGTCACTCACTACTGTTTATTTCTGGCCTATTAGTGAAACGGTTGAAGTTGCATAAGCATGGTACCCAGGATTGAAGTGGCCCTGAGATTGACAGCTTGGCCAGGGTTCAGGCAGAGTTGTGTACTTGCTAGTGCCTTTCCTGGGATTAACGTAGCAGAGCATGGAAGTGATGTGCCAGCATTGTCCTTCGTGTCTACTGAGGTCAGCCATTTTGGAGCCTGAGTTGACTGAGAGTCTTGTTTATTTTTCTACCACTCTCATGAGGTGAGCAAGGCCCAGGCAATGGTGTTTCTAGAAGTTCTTGATTTATTCTCCTGTTTTGACAACTGTGACTAGCTTGCTGTAGTTGTGGACACCAAGAGGACCAAGTGGTGGTGCTATACCAGCTGTGCAAGGCCTGTGTCACCAACTCCAGATCTGCCTATCTGTGCTTCCTATAGGTTCCTCTGGCAGGGCCTCTGCCCCAGACATACTAGATAGCCACCTAAGAGGATGCACCCTCGAATCTCAAGTAGGTGCCATCAGATGCAAGATTAGTTCTGTTGGGTGGTGACAAGCCTGAGGTAGGAAATGGTCTTGATATTTAAGAAGTATATTGTTTCAAGAGACAAGGAAAACAAGATCAGAAAAAAGACTCCCAGGAAAATGTATGTACTGTTAACGAATGCACGTGTGCAAGTCTCTCACTGAGACTGTGGTGTGTAGAGAGGCTGGTTCTGGGGGTTCCCAGTGGTAATCAGTGGACTGGTGACTCTTCTGAGTAATTATCTTCTTTATACACTTTAGGGAGCTAAATTGCCTTTTCTTTGTAATGTAATGGTGACATTAGATAATCCTTTTCTTTTGTGCTGGTCCTAGGGCTTGAACTCAGGCCCTGGTTGCTGTCCCAGAGACTTTTTTTTTGCTCAAGGCTGGTGCTATGCCACTTGAGCCACAGCTCCACTTCTGGCTTTTTGGTAGTTGGTTGGAGATAAGAGTCATATGGGTTTTTCTTCCCAGCTGACTTTGAACCACAGTCCTCACATTTTAGCATCCTGAGTAGCTAGGATTACATGCATGAGCCTTTGGCACCTATTCTCTGTGTGTGTGTGTGTGTGTGTGTGTGTGTGTGTGTGTGTGTGTACTCATTTGTAGAAATAAAAAAATTGACAATATTATGTTATGTCTGAAACATTTTTATTTTGATACTCTACTTCTTTGTGAAAGCTAAAATTCTAAATTGCCCCTCCCCCAACCAGTGACTTACCACAGCTATTATTCCCCTGTTCTATCAGGACAGTGATATCAGTATATCTTGTACCCAGTGCAGGTCTACTTTAATCTAGGCACCCATAAGTCCCTGCTGAGTTGAGCATAGGAATTGATTTACAATGACACCACACACTGCCCAGCACTGTGTATATCCTAGGCTTCTGGTCTTCACTGAAAATGCTCATGAAAATGTGAAAAGAATCATGGTGACTTCCCAGTGAGGAGAGCCTTCATACATTTCCAGGGTTCACTCCTTGATTTCAGAGTTGAGGAGCCAAGGGTTAGAAAGCAGAAAGGACTTCCTCAGGAGCTATTGCCACTCTGCCTTGAGTTTCAAATGCATATTCTATCTTGCGATGCATGGCTAATCGCTCCAGGCCTATTGGGTTCTGCTTAATAGATCCCTGAGGCTGCTTTATCTCTTAAATCCTGAATTTCATTTGTCACCCAACTTGTGAGGGCGTTTAGTGGATTTGGTGATGGAAAGGGATTGTTCTTTTTTTTAATTTTTTTAAAATTTTTTATTGTGAACATACTGTACAGAGGGGTTACAATTAAATAGGGATACAGGTGGACCCATTGCAACAATGGGATTGTTCTTAAACCCTACTTAGCCACTCTCTACAAAACCACTCTAGGGTCTCCCTGGCCCCAATTTGATGGCTAATAAGGATTCTATTTATCCTTAAGTACTGAAAAGGCCTGGATTGGGAGGGAGAGTGAGAGAGAGACAGACAGAGACATAGAGAGAGTTATTAAAATTATCCTGCAAGTAGTTGAATCTCTGTGTAATGATTTCGCCATCCTTGAAATGTGAGGATGAAACTTAAGCAAGCTCTTGTGAAGATTGTCACGGTGGTTTGTATGAGGATAGATGTGCAAAAGTATAAATCCCTTGCCCCAGCTTCCTTTGGCCAATGTGCCTCTTGTTAAGTGAGAAAATAGTAGTGGGAGTTAGGAGCACATCAGACTGTGAAGGTTTCAGGACTTACCTAGTACTTTGTGACGAGGTCAGTAAGCCACACCACCTGGAAGCCCTAAGGTAATTCAGTTCTTTTAATAGCAAGGGAAAAACCAAACCATGCTAGACAACAGGAGTTAATGTTTATTGAATACTCAGTTTTTATTTTCATATTCTGTTATCTGTGCTTTAGTTTAGTCTTGAGGAATTGCTTTTAAACAATGCAATTAATTTTAAAAAAATCCCTCTAACTTTCATAGGCAAAGCTCTTTGCTCTGTGGAGCTATGCAATTTGGGCACTGCACCGCAGGCATTAATGGCAGGCAAGAGGCCCATGAAATTATTGTGATTTAATGGACCAGTCAAATTTGGACCTGTTTTGCCAGCCTCGCCTTACATGTCTGTCCATTTTTCAATTCAATTTTTTCCCCTTTTCTTAACACATTAGATTCTTTCATTTAAATTTTTTCCCAGACACATGTAACACAAAGCAAAGAAATTTCTGGAAGCCCACAAGGCCGACAAGACTTGGGCTGGGTAAGCACTCATTCTACCTCTCCTCGCCTGCCTGCCTGTCCGCAAGACACACAGCTCAGACTGGCTTTTGTTTCCCTGGGTTATGATTTATGCGAATGGACCCTGGGCAGGGAAGAGTCGAGTATCAATTTCACTGGGTTACCGTGTTAAATGACCGATGCATGGATGGTTATTGCTGCCTCGGGAGCAAATGAAAGCCCTTTGCTTCCCCAACACAGCCTTCCCCACCCCCCGCCCCGCTCTGCTGATGGTCAGTTAAAAATGTAAATAAAAAGACTGCACTTTGGAGAGAGTCAGCTCAGGACGTGGGGGAAAAATTGCAAAAGCGAAGTTTATTGATCCCCTGGTCAAGATTGATGGCACAATAAGAGCAGGAGGCGAAGAGTGATTTTGCTTTTGAAAACGTTGATGAATAAGCACTGAGGGGCAACAAATAGCTGGGCTCAGCGAGTGATGGACGGTGGTAGGGGAACAAGATGCATTTTTATAAATGGGTGAAAGGAGAGGAAGACTTATTAAAAAAATGAATGACCACATGTGGCAGGGATATGCCAGTAGGGAGAAGAAAGCCATTGATTTATGTGTACTACTGGCATTTGAAAATTCAATAATAACATTGACAAATGAGAAGCAAACCTGGCCACAGGACAGCACCGAGCCAGGAATGGAGAAAGAAAATGCCAAGGTCAGAGAGAAGGAGCAGAAAAACATGCTTATGTTGGAAAGCTTTACATTAACTCATCTATATAAAGACATTAAGAAAAAACCCCTGCACTATCAGTGGGCTGCTGTCTGAGTTGGTGGGGCAGGCGAATCAGGGAGAGGGAGAGGCTGTGGGCATGCGCCAGCTGTGTGAGAGGAGAAGGCTTCCTGTGGCTGACTGTGCTGCTCTGGGACTCTGGGCTCGGTTGCCTCATAGTTTGGGATCAGGGGGTTTCCCATGGATACCCACAGTCTGTCCTGAACTCTTCCTTCCCAGGGTCATGTGACCAGGGCCCTATCTGTACTGACTCTCTGATGACTACTGTCTCTGTTCACCCCGATTTGTGTACGTGCTGTTCCGCCTGCTCCCGCAGACCTGTCTTCCCTCTGGTGTCTTTGTGAAAGAGACGTTTACAGGTGAATATATGTTGTGATATGCTAGCCTTTGACTCAGACACCAGCAATGTCTCTAATCCCTATGAACTTCCTCAGGTCCCATCACCACCCTACTGAGTCCTAATGCTTGCATCACTGAAGTGCCCTTTCCTCCTATTTCTCACGCACTCGTTCATTCTTTAACAAGTGTGTACTAAGTACTTGCTCCATGGGGAGCACTATCCTAGGTGAAAAACACGGACAATCCGTGATGTGCAATGTTTGGTAAGAATCTTGCTGAGTAGCACTTGCCTTTAGAAACAATGGGTATCATGGTCAGAGTCCTTTTTGTGCCATTGCTATTCTTCATCACAATGACTGTGGACTAGCATACAGGGAGGCTGTCCTTAGAAGAAATCTCTGTGGGAGAAGTGGAGCCCCGGGTATAAGTAGAGCTGTGGAGCTGTGGACAGTGGGAAGATGCTGGAGATATAACAAACCTGAACCAATGCCCCCTGGCGGCATGGATATACACAAGAGCATGTGCTCATGCAAACACAGACACACAGAGACAGACAGACAGACAGACAGACAGACAGACAGACAGACAGACACACACACACACACACACACACACACACACACATTTCCTATTAGTTGGAGCCCTCTGAGAGACCCATGATCTTCACCAGCTTCCTGATTTGGATGGAGACTATACCTACTTCTCTGCTATTGACAATAAGCTGATGGTGTGTTTGGGCTTGTAACATTTTAGCCACTTAGAGTATTCTCTTCTCTTTTGTTCTCTGGCTCTGTCTCAAATTACAGAGGAGTGTGAAAGGAGAAAACCCTCTAGGGAGAGGGCCAGTAGCCTGTCAAAGAGCTCTCTTTGCCCACCCCATCCCCTTTTATGTTGCTATTCCCCTGTGGCCTGGGCTAGCTCCTATGACATCTTCTCCAAATGCTAGGAGGTGAAAGGGGACTTGTGCAGAAACATAAATCCTTGACAATATTCTCTTGGAAAAGCCTGGTGGGGCAGTGTTTCCCGGGGGCCTGTCCACAGGCCTGATCCATGTGGTTGGAATGATTGCAAGGTTCCAGGTGTGTGGATTTGATGTTTACAGAGGGTTCCTAGAAGCCTCTGGGGGTCCTCTAGCGTGTCATCAAATCTTCAACTTGAAATACATGGTTAACTGCTTCCATGTAAATGTGCCTTCTTTTTCGCTACTTTCTCATTCTTTAGTTCTCAGAGGCAGACAGATACAGGTAACAGAGAGGGAATGGAGCCCAGGGATGAGTGAAGCAGTGGGTAAATAGTGAGAGTCAACACTAGTTTGCCAGACTCCTGCAGATCTTGCTTGCCAGACTCCTTGCTTTCATTGTGTGGATGCTGGGGATGAGAGGAAAAAGCACCAACCAGTGGTTGCCACCTGTCATAGATGTATCTATTTTTCTAGAGCCATAACATGGATTGGCACTTGGTAGTCACTCCATAAGAGTTGTTGGATAGATGAATGAGCACCACATGTCCAGTCTTAGAATTCAAAAGCACAAATCTGGACTGGGAATAAGAACACTGACTTTGGCTCCTAAGAGGTAGGAATGTTTTGATGGAGGAGATAGCAGTTGAATTTTGCTTTTCTGGTCCAAGAGGATACAGAAAGGTCTCTTGGCTGAAAAACATGATGGAGTGGAAGAGGACTTTGCAGAGTACCAAGATACAGGTGGGAGACGACAGCTACAGAACTTAGTATCAGCCTTCATCTTTTTGAGCATCTCTTGCGTAGGTGTTCCCACACTCACCACACCATGTACTTTGAGCAGTACATCTGGCTCTTTCACACAAGGAAATTAAGGTTTGGAAAGAGTGAGTGGCCCCCATGATTGCACAGATAATGAGGTAAGGCGGGGACTCAGGTCAGTCTGACCCAAAGAGCTGCTCGGAGCTGGGGGCGCGGGGAGTTTCCATGAAGCCTGATTCCATAGTTGGCCCACGTAGCCATTTCTCTCAGTGGATGTTTGTTGAGTGAGTAAGCTGTGCATTATGATGTAGATCTGGGGGACTGGAAGACTTGGTTCCGCAGTTTCTCTTCCAAGATAGTCCCAGAGAAGAGGTCTTAGAGGAGAATCTCTCTGAGCATGAGCATGAACATCAACCCTACACAGTCAGAGAAAACAACTGTGTCTCCAAAATACCAGAACAGGAAAGTCTACCAGGAACCTCCTCATGGGTTTACAAATGCTTCTTGTTTTGCTTACTTTCTTCAAATACTCTAGTGACAGGGCTTAAGAGGATTAACCACCCCCCACCCCACCACCATGACTGTGTGAGGGAGTTTGATCTGTAGCTACAGATTCTTGGGCATTTTTGAATATAATCTGAAAGCCCTCAGACTAGGCCAGGTTCTGTGGGGACACTGTGTCAGGGAGGGAAAGTGACGTGTTAGTATCCCACTTCTGAGGATGGGCAAGCTCTAATGTTAATATAGTGGTCACAGTCATTTGTGGAAAATTAAATAGGGAGGTAGGTTGAGATATTCCTGAGAGGGATGTGAAGCCATGCTGGCTCTGAGAAGTCCTGTGGGAAGAGTCCTGTAAAGATGCGTTTGGTTTTGGTGACTCACACACAGTAAATTTCCCCTGCAAGGTGGTAGAAGAGATCTTTTGGGCTCATTAAGGGCAAGAAAGGCATCTTGCCTACACCTCCTGCCTCCTATATTGCTGACTTAAAGCTTTCATTTGTTGACTGAATAATAAAAAGTTTGTTTTGCTTTGAAGCATTGCTTGCCATAAGGCTCCCATCTGTTTTGCTGGGATGAATCCTCTAATTTAAAATATTTTATTCTCTAAGTGTTCAATTTCTTTCCCAGCAAAGACATCTTGTATCCACATAGTCTGGCTTGGGCTGAGGTAAAAACGGTGGGTCATAGGAAAGGGAGGAGACTGGCCACCTCCATTTCAGCAGCATTTCTGGAGATAGGTGAGATTAGAGGCAGATTCATGGCAGATAGATTTCCTTTTTCTTTTTCTTTTTTAAAAGAAAATTTATTTATTTGAGATAGGGTCACACTGTATCTGGTCTTCTGGTCTGGTGACCCTCCTTGCCTCAACTGCCCCAGTGTTGAGATGAAAGGAATATGCTGCCACACCCAACTTTAGATTCCATAGTTTAAGAGCTGAGACCCTAAAATGGTTTCAGGATATCTTTCCTGCTTCCTTGACCTTTCGTGGGGCATAATCCTGAGTAGGCCAAGGTGATTCTACTGTACAGAATTTCAGGTGTCTTCTGAACAGAACTCCAGTTTGGTTTGGCTTTTACATTTTTTTATTTTAATATTTGAGACAGGAAGCCCAGGTTTACCTATAACTCACAATCTTTCTGTTTCATCTCCTTGAGTGCTGGGGTTACAGGTATATGCTTGCATCTACCAGCTGTATACTATTTTATTATTATTATTATTGCTATGATTATTTATTTCTTTAATGAAGATCTAATGACAAACATCTCCGACCACTTGTTTCTTCTAAGGGAAAGTAGAATAAGTAGACCTCTGGTAACTTCTGACAGGCCACCTCAGCTTTGGGGCCCCAGGTGGGCCTCTTAAGCCCAGGCAAGAGAGAGGGAAAGTGACATCTTGGCTTCCTGAGCACCTTGCAGGCAGCCTGGCCTAGGCTCTGAGGCAGAGTCTCTTGCCTGCTTCTTTGATCATTTAAGTGGGACATACCCCTTAGCAGACCACAATGAGTCTGCTATGCAAATTGCCCTTAGATAAACTGCCTTTTCTCCCACAGAGCAATGGAGCTTCATCCCAGTGGGAGCAGACCATTTTTCAGGGCTCAATCTGCAGCCTCAAGCAACCTCAGCTCAGGGATTTCTTGTCTGCAGATACCTTTGCCTTGTCTGAGAATAATACCCTTGACCTCATAAAACTGTTGTAGGGGGTCTCCTGCTGTAGGGATTACATGTCATTAGGGCTGTGAATACACTGTGTAATGTGTCAGTCACATAAATGAAAAGATCTCTTCTCTGGTAGTGGATGCAAAGAAGAGGGTTCTCTTTCTTTGTCTTACCACGTGGGGCCCCTAGGAATCTTGGGAAACTTGCAGACCCAAGGGCATTCTTTAGCCCCTGAATCTTGTTCCTGTGGTCATTCCTTCTGCCATTGCATCATCTGAAAAGGAGAGCCACTGGAGCTACTCAGCACAGGGCCTGGGGCCTGATTTGTGAGATCCAGTTGGAGAGAAAGGAAGGAGGAATAAAGTGACAGATGTGCTCTTCAAGCGTTTTTCATCAGTTGTTTGTGGTAGATGGGGACAGGAAGAGCTCTCATTCCACATCACATGAATCACCAAATGGGAAACTGCAGGGTCCCCTGTCTTCATTTACACATCCTTCGCCTCTGTCCTGACTCTTAGGGTCATGGTTAAGTGTGGTGAGTAGACCATTTCTGGTCAAATCGCTTCTCTGGCAGAAACTATTGTTTGTCTTTTTTTTTAAAGTCTTCTTATTCAGAGCTGCTTTGTTCTCTGGACTGACTCCAACAGAGCTAGAAAATGTAGGGGCAGAGGCAGACAGGCAGACAGAGACAGTAAAGCTTCTGTCTCTCCTCTCTCTAATGCACAGATCACCACATAGATTGGGTCACATATATGTGTGTGTATCTAAAGCCTAGGCTTCCTGGAGTCAAAAGTCAGCATTTCCTCAAGTCACATAGACTGCCCCCGTCTGTCAGAGTGAGAACACAGTGAAGGCTAGTCACATGGGAATGAATGGGAGACCCACAGACTCCATGGTCTCAGGCCTTGTCTCTGATTATCTTCATTGCCATTTGCCATGATCTTGACACCAATAAAGGACTGAGATAAAATGCTTGTGGAATGGATGGATAAATGTTACTCATTTTCCTTTGTGTGTCATAAACCCAGCTTTCGATGTAGAATGAAATAAAAAGGAAGAAATCCTACAGAATTGTTCAGTCGAATGTGGTTCAGTGTTCAGTAACTAGAATGGCAGTTTTGTATTAACTCATAGGAAAATGTAGAACTATAGCATAAATTCCATCTGATGAACTATACTATTTTCTCTTCTGAATTCTTCTGTTCTTTCTCATCTTCCTCTTCTTCCTCTGCCTGCTCCTCCTCCTCCTGCTGTTCCTCTTCCTGCTCCTTTTTTTCCACCTGCAGTTTCTCCTCCTGTTCTTCCTGTTTCTCTTTCTTCTCTTCCTCCTCCTCTTCCTTTCTTTCATATTGAGACTGAACTCAGTACCTCACACTTACTAGACAAATGCTCTTAAACTTGACCATACACCCATCGTTGGTGGTTCACGGCTGAGATCTGAGGATCATGGTTCAAAGCCAGCCAGGGCAGGAAACTCTGTGAAACTCTTATCTCCAATAAACCATCAGAAAACCGGAAGTGGTGCTGTAGCTCAAATGGTAGAGTGCTAGCTTTGGGCTAAAGAGCTGAGGGACAGTGCTCAAGCCCAGAGTTCAAGCCCCACGACTGACAAAAAACAAAACAAAACAAAACAACAACAATAAGAAAAAACTTAACCATATATTCAGTCATTTTCCTTTAATTTGTTATTCAAATAGGCTCTCTAGATAACTTCCCCTGGGCTGACGTGGTCCTTAAAATCTTCCCACTCCCATCTCCTGAGTAGTTGGGATTACAGACCTATGCCTAATCTTTATGTGTTGCCTCTTGAATATTGGATGAAATATATTAGCAATGCGATTGGGGTGGGAGAAGATTACAAAACCACCAAAACTATTATGAAAATATTTTTCTTTAGACCTATTTTCTGGCTTTGGCTTAGGGCATCTGAAAAAATGGGTTTTACTCTCTATCCCCAACCTGTCACAGGGCTAGGTATTGACTAGGCCTCTGCCTTCCCTGGGCCTCCAATGTGTAAAATGGATACCAAGAATAATCATTCTCTTGCTGCAATAAAGATTAAATAAAGTAAGATATGTACAACACATTCTTGATGTATAATTAACCTTCAACAAATGTGAGCTATCAATGATATTCCCATGGAAAGTGTCATGCATCTGTGAACTCCACACACCAGAGACATAACCGTCTCTTGATGTTTAGCACACTGCTATGTATTTAATAGACCCTCTAATAAATAGTTGTTGACTAAACAATGGGTAGAATGTGACTAAGGGATGTGGTCCAAATTGTTGACTTCATACATCATTGTAAAACCTGAATTGTTATTATGAAGACAAAGTCGGTCACCTTTCTGTTTTCTAGCAGCTATCTTACTTCAGCAATGGCTGAGAATCCACACGGAAGCCTGGTGTTATGAGTCTGAGGCTCAGACCAAGGAACTCAATAGTTACTTTCAGCCTGGAAAGGTCTAAACACTAAAAAGTCAGGCAGTTGTCCATAGTCAGAGAATTGAGGAGTTCAATCAGGTGTTCCTGGTGTCCCTAAGGGTCTAACCTGTGTATCCAAGTGAAACAGCTACTGCCCTCCAAACTCTAGCTTGTAGGACTCCCCGCCATGTTGTTTTGGTAAGAGCCAATGGTCAGGGAGATGGGGGATTGCCATGGGGTCAGGGACTGATGGGAAATGAAGTGTCTCCAAGGCAGCTGGGCTTATGTTAATAGGCAAGGTCAGCACTGAAATGACCAGGAAGAGAAATTGCTGCCATTACACATCAGTTACAATCTTATATCAATTATTCCCTGTGCCATTCCCTTTGCCACGGGCTGAAGCAAACATGGCCCTAATCAGTTTTACATCTCCGTTTAATTTTATTGGAAAGAAGAGCTGGCAATGCATCACAGAGGCCGGGTGTGACACAAAAGGTGACCCCCCTGCCAACTTAATGGCACAATACATAACCCTTAATGAAGTCGCTATCTTGTCCCTCTTTGGCTGTCTCAGCTCCGTGATTTACGGCAGCATCATTTTGCTTTGCCCTCTTTTCATCTCAGCTTTGACAAAGTGGATGAAACAATTATCTTCGTTATCAGCCAGAACAGTAGAAATGTGATCGGTGGGGGTTTTCTGCAGGTGCATGGCCTTGGCGGGGGATCAAAACCAATGTTCAAGTGTGCTTAGGAATTTCTTCCCCTCTTCTCTCGCTTTCTTCTGTGATTGTGGCATCCTGAAGATGGATTGTATATCCCAGTGAGCAGTGTAAGTCCTACATCATTGTGGCAAGAGGTAATTTCAGGAGAAGGGGAAGCTGCAGAAAGAAGAGAGCTTGGAGTTTGCCAGTTTGCTCTGTTGGAGCTCCTGATATTTGTTTTCTATGCCCACCCAGGCCAGGTTCTCTCTCATGCCACCATCTTATATTCACCTGTGCCCCTAGCACATTGTTACATTACAAATCATACTCCAGGTAGCATGATGAAAAGCAATTCATTCATTCACTTATTCACCCAACATTTATTGGGACTTTGTAGCTGTTGAAGAAAATCAGATGCTGCGAAAGAAAAGAGATGGCATCGCTATGAATTTCACCCTCAAGAACTGGCAGATTCTAACAGCAATACAAGAAGAGAAGTAAATGTATCTAAGACAGAAAGGTAAGCATAACCAGATATAAAAACAATGAGAAACTGGGCAAAAGGAGAGAAAAGTCAATTTCAAAACTAGAGAAAAAAGGAGGTAAGAGTTGAACAAATAAAAATGAAAAATCCATTTATATTTATCATTTCATCGACAGTATAGGTACATAGATGGAGAGCTAGTTGGATAAATAGATAGGACTTTGGTAGCACTTTCATGATCATTTGCCAAAATGATATAGGAGTTGGGAGGAAAGGAGAGTACAATACTAAGTGAATATTGATATCTACTTAGAGATGAAACTACAGCATATCTTGTCGAGAAGCCAACGAACTTAATAGTGCCAGCAACTTAGGATGGCCTGTGGAAATAGAGTCTGCAAAGGGTGAATTGATGGCATACTATGCTCAATTGTCTGGTTTGACTCTGTCTTCCCTCCTTCTTTCTACCACAATTCATGAACCTAAAGCATATGACAAGAACTTACACATCCTTGGTGGTGGTTTAGACTGGCTGTGTCCATTGCTGTGGGAATATTTGTGGGTGTGAACACATAAATGCATACTACCATTGACTCAATTCCATTGTCTCAGGCCTTCATATATTTCCCATAGATAAGCTTGCAAAAATTGAGCTCCAAATATCTTTCTTTCCATTCTATTGGACTCAGGGAGAATTGCAATTAGTTTTGACTAACTTACAGGTCCTATGAAGTCTAAAGATAATTGGCTCGAGCTTCTTTAATCAATGAGACACTCTTTACAAATACCATCCAAATGAGGCTGCTGTTATTAATAGGGTTTTCAAAGTAGTAAGAGTATTCTTTCCATAACATTCTTCTCAGTAGATGGAAGGCTATTATGTTGACATGGTTAATTGGGGTCTTAAATGGATCCTTCATATAAATCTGCATGGAAGTAAACCTAAAAAATAAATACATCATATCTATTGACATATATGCATACAGAAAAATCGTCCCCAGAAAAGTCAATATACATTCCATTACAGTCTCTGTCTTTGCTCTGTCCTTCTGTACTCTATAGAGAGTGAGAGATACAGGGAGGGCACAGTTTCACTCCTTGAGCGTATTTTCTAAAGACAACACGTATACAACACGTAATTTAAAACCAATTGTTTAAGTCTATAGAGAGAAAACATTGGAAGAAACAATGTGAAAATAAGGGGCCTCATTCAACATTCAACCAAGGTACCAGTGGGTAGACTTCCTTTCCTTGGAGGGGAGTCCAAGAGAGAATAATGTGCATTGCTCCTGACCTTCTATCCACCCATCCCTGCAGGCTATCCTCTGCCTTGACCTAGTCCTGGCATCTCACCCTAGCAAAGCTCCTGTTCTGACCGCAGATACCCCAATGAGAGCCTTTCTAGATGAAGAGATTAAAGCAGCAGCAGCAATAACAAAGCACACAGAGCAATTCCTCTTTGCATTCTGCTGGCATGGTGTTCAAGGTAAGTGGGAGGCCTATTTTCACCTGTTCTCTCTGCTCCTGTTAAGTGGGGAGTTGAAAGGGCGCAGTGACCCAAATACACTTGTACATCGTGTACAGAGTCAGCATGCCAAGGACCATCCAGAGACTCCCCTGGGGAGCCAGGGGTAGGTGATGGGATAATCTCTGGGAAAGAAAACAAGACCTTTTTTTGGCCAGAGTTGGAAAAGGGAGGCAGGAGAGGGGAACCCTGCCGCTACTTCCTTCGATTTCAGTAAATTGGAAAGGTCTTTCCCTGATGCCTGCTGATATTTCCTGATGGAAATTTCTTCCATTGACAGAGATACAGATGGAGTTTGCCGACATGGGACTGCAGACACACTCCAGGATAATGAAAAAATGCCCACGGTAGCCATATGCTCGCTGGCAGTTTGTTAGAAGGAACTCCAGTTGGGTGAATACATAATAGTATTTTTGGCAGCATTGACTTAAGGGAGATCCTTGGTATTTCCATGTCTTTTTTTTTGTTGTTGCTGTTGTTGCATTTTTTGGGTTTAATTTCTGTGAGATTTAAAATCACAGTCCTCTCTATTACCATTCGTTATGACAAGCTCTCTCCTACAATCCTGAGACTCATTTCTGAGAGACTAGGATGACCTGGAACAAGCATCGCCGCCGAGTACAGATTATATCTCCAACGCCTTAAAATTTCAATCGTGACCTTTCTTTTATTTGAAAGAGTGTCACGGCTGATAGGAGCAATTGAGTGATAATAAAGTGTCCATTTGTTTAGCTTTTTAATGCTTATTGCAAGCATTATTATCCTTGTTCCATGGTCCTAGTAACCAATAATCTTCAAGGTTTTGTACAAGACAACATAAGTACCATCTATCAAGATTAGAATCTAGTTGGTCTTGTCCCAAAATTTCTAGAATCCATGCTTTCCAGAAAAGTGTGTGCATCTGTCTCAATTTGGGGGACAGGAATGGATGACAAAAGTCAAATGTTTGGTTATAAAATATTTGCCATGTCATTTTAGATTTGGATTTCTGATTCATTTTATAACCTGAGGTTGGCAGGATAGTTTTCTTGTAATACCTGTGTTTTTTTTGTTGTTGTTGTTGTTGGTTGGTTGGTTGTAGGGCTTGAACTCAGCCTGGGTGCTGTCCCTAAGCTCTTTAGCTCAAGGTGAGTACTCTACCACTTGAGCTACAGCACCCCTTCTGGTTTTCTGATGGTTAATTGGAGATAAGAGTTTCATGGACTTTCCTGTCAGGGCTGGCTTTGAACCAGGATCCTCAGATCTCAGCCTTCTGAGTAGCTAAGATTACAAGTGTGAGCTACCATTGCTCAGCCTACCTGGGTTTCTTATACAAAGTAAGTGTCCTAGGCTTAGGACCTTCCTAAATATTATTTAATTATATGTACTTATTAATCCTGACATATAGTGTAACCAGCAGAGTTGCTCACACCGTGTTTTGACCACCCTTACGTGAGGCTCAGTTCACATGGTAGAAATCTCATGGGAACACTTAATGGTGTGAGAATTTGTAGGAAAAAAAGAGAATTAAAGGCAAAATGTTATTATTCAGAGACAAACCAGAACTATTTGGACCCAGTGTTTTGACCCCAGTGTGCACATGATTAATTCAACAGACTTTTTTTTTTTTTTTTTGCCAGTCCTGGGGCTTGAACTCAGGGACTGGGCACTGTCCCTGAGCTTCTTTTGCTCAAGGTTAGCTCTCTACCACTTGAGGCATAGCACTACTTCTGAATTTTTCTGTTTATGTAGTACTGAGGAATCAAGCCCAGGGCTTCATGCATGCTAGGCAAGCGCTCCACCACTGAGCCACATTCCCAGCCCCATCAACAGACTTTCTGATGTAGACAAAAAATGAAAATTGGTGTTGAACCTGAGAGATATGATTTGGATGGAGATCAAAGGAGCTGAGGTGGGCAACTTTACCTTACATACAACACTGTTAGTCAATTCCTCTTTTCTATGATGGGGCCTGTGTGTGGAATAAAGTACAACTGGGTAGACCTCACACACAGTCAAGGACTTACCTTGCAAATGCAATCATCAGATTGAAAGTAAGATCTCATTTCATAGATGCATTTGCTTCTTTCCTTTGGAAAGATGGTAAAGGACACACCATAGAGTCGGACTTCATATCTTCATTTATTCTCCCTTTGCACGTGTTCCTTCTGCATAGGCCTAGCTCCTGTTGTTAATTAAGTTAGCCTTGCTTGTTCCAAGTAGAACATTTATACATCCACCTTCTCTGGCCAAGCACTTGCCTTCCTAAAGCTTCATCTGTCTTCCAAGGTCACTGTGTGCATGTGTGTGTATGTGTGTGTGTGCACACACGTGTGTGATCATGTGTGTGCAATTGTGTGTTCTTGTGTATGTAAGTGACTGTGTGTGATTGATGCACCAGAACGTGAGTGGCAGAGTTGGGAGAGGGTGTGGTGAAGAGGAAAGACAGCTGAACTCGAAGGGACATAAGGCAGTTAGATAGCTCCCATCTGAGAACAGGCATCAGTGGTGGCTATACCTGTGTCTTGAGGGAGGAGAGCCGGCAGCCTCAGCAGCTCACTGCCCAGCAAAATGCTGCCTGCTTGCAAGAGCTGCCTAGGGAGGAATTCCTCAGCTGGGTTTGCAGACCCCAGCAGCCTCCATCATTGGAGGTCCTGACACGGGAAGTAGTGGGTCTGGCCACCTTGAAAGCAGGTGGCACAGACACGTGAATGGGATCCTGTTCTCTCTGCGAAGCCCTGTTTTCCGCTCACCTTCCTAACCCACAGCAAAACCAGCTCGTGCCTACATGCCTTGCCTAATCCATATTCTGACATGAGTGCTCCAAAGACATTTTATCACCAATTCTTCCTCCATAGATTGTCTACTTTTACCATGACAAAATTCTGTTCACATGCTTTCTTTTGAGATGAAGAGGAAGGAGAATGTTGTACTGTGGACCCAGCATGCTTAAGCTTTTACTGGGTGGGGGGGGGGGGTAGCTTCAGCTTTAATTGCTCAGGCACGATTTAGGGCCAGGCTTCTATTTATTTTTTCTTTCAGTGAACCTGTGCCAGAGCTTACCTCTTCTAAAGGATTTGTACTCAGAGCAGGCAGCAAATCTGTTCCTTTGGCAGGGAATGGAAACCATAGCTTGTGACATTCTCCCGTCAACCCAGCCAAGCCACGGGCAGCCAGCATGTCCACAGGGGGTGCACATCACATATGTAAACAGAAATTGTTCCCTTATAGGAAGTGGTTTCCACAGATATTGCTTGTCACTTCGGAGAAGTATAAGCCGTGTGATGCATTCTGTTCTGGTAGGAGGACAGGAAAAGGCATAATTAAGTAGTGTAACTTTTCTTTTCTCTTCTTTTTTTTATATGAGGGAAAGCCAGGTCATCAAGGGCCAAACAGCTATGGGCAAGCCCTTGGAAGAGTAAAGGAGGTTGCTAGCATATAAGGTCTCAGAGCCTCTCTTGATCTCATCATTGACTGAGGTCCGTCTACAGGGTGGGTATGTCAGTGTTTCATCAGGGAATCCCAACTACAGATTAGGGAATTCTGACATCTTCTATTTAGATAAGCACATCACTGTCATGTTCAACAAAAAGTGGGTTAGTGCTAAGCTCAGAGTGGCAGCTGGAACTGGGGAGCTCGTCTCCAGAGGCTGAGTTCGCATCACTGGGTGTCTCTGTCTGCATCCGGTTGGGTAGTCATCCTGGATCCCAGGAGCCTGCAGAGACACTGTCTAATCCTCCAGATCCAATGGGAAGATAGCAACCCTTGGATACCTCCCTAGGCAAAGGGATGTATTCCAATTGATGACTTCAGGGCTGCTCAAAGGTGGGAGTAGAAAATGTGCCTCTATCCTACGCCTCAAAGGGTAGGTCATACAGACAAGTATGGGCTCCACCTGACCAGCAAGTCTTCTTGGGAGAAGCTGCCATATTCTTTGCTGGTTTACTCTTTCACTTCAGTATAGAATCTTTCAGGCTTAGCTCTTGGGGTTAATCATCAAGAAATGCAAAGGAAAAATCATGAGATTGCTATGGCTCCTTGCCTTCCCCTTGTCATTTCTGCTCAGTAGTCTGGTGGGCTCCAGGCACTCCATGCTCTAGGCTCTGCACAGGGCATCTACCCCTGTCTCCTGGGACCCTCTCACCTGAGGCTCTTTCCAGGACAGAAGTTGGAAGCAAGAACATACAGATTGTTATTGCTTGAGCTTCTTGCTTCTGGAAAAGTGAATGTTAAAGTGGAAAATGATGAGCTTTTGGATATGATCAACAAGAGCAAAAAGTGAGTAGCTTTAGAGTATGATAAAAGTGTGAAATGAGTTTCACCTCATGTGATTTTGGCAAGCTACATAAATGGAATATTGAATCACTTGTAAAATGAGGATAACAACATCTATCATTCATCATTTGCAAAATGCAAGGAAAAGACAAAAAAGTATCCTGGATAATTTAGCACCCCATGCATTTTGCTTGTCTTTTCCTTCTCTCATTTCTGCCATCATGAATATTTTTGTCTGAGGCAGCTTCATTTGCTAGTTTTCTCTAGAGATCTGGAATCTTCAGGCTTGATTAAAATGGGTAGCAACTTGGGCAATGATAATAAAGAGACAAACAACAGTGCAAATGTACAAGTGAAAAGATGTTTAGTATCACATATCACAAGGGACTGCAAATTAAATCCGGAACATGACCAATGCTGGCAAGGATGTGGAAGTCTGAAAACTCTCATTTGTTGCTGGTGGGAGGAAGTTTTTTGGAAACATACTCTTAACACGTGATCCAACAACCATTCTTCTCAGTATTTACTCCAAGATACGAAAATGTATGTCCACACAGAAACCTACACCAGAATGTTTATGATAGCTTTATTTATAATTGACAAAACCTGGAAGCAACTAAATGCTCTCTAGTAGGTGACAAAAGAGAATATTCTTCAATGAGAAGAACTGAGTTGTCAAACTACGAAATGATCTAGAAACTAAACCAAATAATCTAGAAACCCATCTGGTTGTGGAGTTGCTGCCTGATAATGATCTAAAGATATGACTTTCTTATAGAAATGTCATCTGTGGCTATAACATTCTAGAGATGACACTCTGGGGAATGTCATTTTATATTATGATTATTATATATTATGTATTACTGTATAATCTATATTATATCATATACATTATAATGTATGACACTCTGGGGAGTGTTATCCTGTATTATATCATTTTATTACATAATTACATAATATGTTATTAATAGCATATCATATGTTATATTACGATAAAAACAGCAGAAGACATAAGTGGTTACCAGGAGTTTTCAGACTCTGCATGTTCTCTGTGGTCATCTCTGTTCGAATTCTAGTGACCAAAATGTCACTCAGCCCTAAGCCTGGCCTATCTTTGTACAGCCTTATATTCTCATGACAGTCTGTCATGTTTACTATTCTTCAGGGCTTTCAGGTAGCTGGATAGATGGTGTATGTTGATGCACGCTTATAGTCCCAGCTACTAGAGAGGCTGAGGTGAGTTCACAGTTGAGCTCACAGGGGCCACCCGGTGCAAAATAACAAGACCTCATCTCAAAAATAAAGTTCAAAGAAGCTGCATAGTTGGAAATCATCTCTTTCCCTGGAGTTAATTTACTCTTGAATCTAGAGTTCTTTCCTAGAAATATTATTTCCCTCTGTGTACTTACGTCCTGCCTCTCACCCATTTTACAGAGAGGAAAATTGAGAGGCAGTGCTACCATGCCAAGAGTAGTTAACAACACGAGGCAGCATGAAATCCAAATAATCTGAGCGGTGGCAAGACAAGAAGAGCAGAGAGACTCTGCGCCTGATCCCTAGAGAACACTAGGAGCCCCTTGGGGACTCTGCGCCTGATCCCTAGAGAACACTAGGAATCCCTTGGAGACTCTGCTCCTGATCCCTAGAGAACACTATGAACCCCTTACTTACTCTGTGCTTGGTTCTCCAAAGCCCCCTTTCCTTTTAAAAATCACTATCACAGAAACCTCAGAAAAATAAGAGGATTAATGGCTGCTACTGGACTGGATCCATTATCTAATAGGTGGCCGTAGAGAATTCTTTCTAATTGGGCTTATTTTAGAGCATCATCATTTTAGGGGATTGATATAAGAATCTGTTGACAGAAGCCTAAAGCAGCCATCACTCAAACCTGAACCAAATAAAATAAAAATAGAGAGAAATAAATAAATAAAAGTGAGATTCATCCCAAAATAGGAAAAACAGAGGGGGAAAGAAGAGAGAGAGAAAGGGAGCTCACATTATCAACCAATAAACCCAATAATCCATTAGTGACCAAGGTTGCTGAATAATATAGTACTTTCCCAGTGCCATAATTTATACTGCAGACTAGAGAATAGACACGGTTATTAGAGTGAGGGCTAGTGGATGACACATGATGCATGACCGAGCGGCATTGATCTTCACACAACAGGAAGGTGTCTAGACCCGGAGATGTATGGCTATACGATTCAGAGCAGGGCATATTTCATGGGCAGCCTAATGGAGTAGTGGAGCTAGTGATGGATGGGTTCGCCCAGTTTCAGTAGCAGTGCAGTTATAGCGGTGCTAATGTCTGACCTCTTCTTTGAAGCCTCGTGTCCTTCATTCAGTCAGGGTGACCTCATCTAAAGGGACAGAAAATGAGATGGGGAAGTGAGAGAGGGAGGAGGAGAGAGAAGCAAGGGCCTGAGGGGAGTGGGGAGGGAGGGTTGGAGGGAAAGAGGGGTTGGAGAGGATCTGTTGGGTCTAAGTGAGATAGACAGGGGTGGGAGTATAGAAAGGACTTAGAGGAGAATGAAATGAGGGAGGGCAACTTTCACGTCTAGGTCTGAAATAACGGATTGATAAAATAAATAAAAGAGCTTTTTAGTGCTTCTCTTCTCTCCCCGATTCAGCAACACTTAGTAATCTGATGTGGCTGTCTCAGAAAGCCTGGGGGATTCTCTCCGCTGCGTGATGTGTCTCCATTCCCAGAGGAAAGAATCAAGGAAGGAGGTGAAAGACCCAGTGTGGGAAAGCCAGGTTTGCTGCTAATGGGGTGAGGAGATTCTGTGAGCAGCTTTGAGTAATCCACATTGATTATGCAATAGCAAAGGGAGCGAGCTACGCTCCTTCTTCTCTGCCTGTAAGATGATGCTTAATGCATCCTAATGACACTCTTGATCATTCCTAGGGAAAATTAATGATTCATTCTGCAGCCAATCCAAACCCACCAAGCCTTGAAGCTACAGTTCTTCCTCTTTCCCCGCCACCCCCTCAACCCTGCCTTTGGTAAAAAAAAAAAAAAAAAAGTCTTCCTCTGTATCAGTGTTGCAAAGATAGGCAGGATTCCAGTCTTGCTTCTTAGCTGATATTTATCTAAGTAAGAAACATTTATCATTCGGTAGCCTTCATTTCTGTGTTCTCCATCATTTCTAAGTCCTTCCTTATTTGGAGTTGATTGGTCTAAAATATTCCATTGTTGATAAAAGGAGCATATTTAGACATTCCTTTTACTTTTATTCTTTCCTGCTGTTATTCATCCACTCCTCAGCCAAAATAATACAAAATTCTCTCTCCAGCAGGTATCTGTTACTTTTCACTCTAAGGCAAGACCTTAGCAAAGTAATTTGGTTTATTTTCCTTTGGGTTCTAAAATCTGAAAGGATTACACGGATTGGGTTCAGTCCAAAAATCATAAAAGATATACATGGAATAGTACTTGTTAGGGCACAATGGATTCATATTGTTACCAAAGTTGTAAGATTGTTTTCATAAATTTAGGCTATTCTTCCAAAACTTTTACATACAATTTCTATTCATCCTACATTGAGACTATTGGTTGAGTGTCTTTTTGCTGCTATAACAAAGTACCTCAGATTGAGTAATTTATAAAAAAGAATCTGTCTATCTATCTATCTATCTATCTATCTATCTATCTATCTATCTATCTATCTATCTATCTATCTATCTATCTATCTACCTACCTACCTACCTACCTACCTACCTACCTACCTACCTACCTACCTATCTATCTATATTGTGCTGATCCTAGAAGGCTTGAACTCAGGGCCTGGACATTGTTTCTAAGCTTTATTGCACAAAGCTAGAGGTCTACCACTTGAGCCACAGCTCTGCTTCTACCTTTTTGGTAGCTAATTGGAAATAACAGGCTCACATACTTTCTTTCTCAGACTGACTTCCAGCCACAATCTCAAATCTCAGTCTCCTGAGTACCTAGAATTACAGGTATGAGCCACTAGAACCCAGTGAAAAAAATCTATATTTATAAAGAAGAGCAATCAGAAATCTACTTCTCATAGTTGAGATATCTAGTTCCCATAGAAGATGAGAAGGCCAAAATCAAGGTGCTGGTAGGTTCTATATCTGGTGAAAAATGTTCTTTCCTTCCAAAGCAAAGAGTGCTTTCGAGGATGCCTTATTATTGCATCCTCTAGAAATCAAGTGTTCTGCACTTTTGCTTGATGGAAGGTAAAACATTGAAAAACCAAATGCTGTTTGAAATATTTTTTATTAAGGCCTTCATACAGAAAACAATTTTGGCTGTGGCTCATACCTTTAATCTTAGCTGTTCAGGAGCTGAAACCTGATAATTGTGGCTTGCTGCCAGGCTAGATAAGAAAGTTTGTGAGACTCTTCTCATCAATAAACCACCAAAAAACAGAAGTGGAGCTATGGCTTAGGAGATAGTGCTAACCTAGAGAGAGAAAAAAAGCTCACGGACAGTGACCATGCTCTCAGTTCAAGTGTAGAACCAACAGAAAACAAACAAATAAACAAATACTGACAAACATTAAATGGATCGTCATAGACTTAGAAACATTACACAAAATAGTTTTAGTGTTGGAGGAGAGCAAAGAAGGAAGTAGCATTCTGAGCACTTTATATCTGGCATGGTACTGGGAAAGTGGCTGAGCTGTTTTATTTTTATTTTTTATTATTATTAATAAGTTTTTTTATTGTGAAAATACCATACGGAGGGGTTACAATTACATGAGCAAGGTAATGAGTACATTTCTTATCAAGCATTGTTGCCTCCTCCTTTGTTTCCTCTTACCATCCTGCCCTCCCATCTCCCCCTGACTCCCCACCAAAGTTGTAAAGTTCATTTTTCAGCTAGCATCTTGTACATTTCATTGTTGCAATGGGCCACCTGTATCTCTATTTAAGCAATTGTTTTTTATTTAAATGAGACTACCATGAGAAGATACTACTGCACTCTTTTACCCATGGGAACACTGGGCCTGGAAGAAAGGAGGAACATTTGTGTGTTCACATGTGCAGAGAAAAGCGAAAAAAATAGAGTGGTTTCTTGTTCTGTGTGGCACAAAATGTACAGATAAAATTAGAAATCTACTTCACATAGCAGTGAATTCTTGGTGGATTGTTTGTGAAAATGGAATCCCTTATGTGGAAGTATATTTCTGAGTCTAATGGTACACATTATAAAACAAAGTATGGGGGGCTGGGAAGATGGCTCAGTGGTAGAGCGCTTGCCTTGCATGCCTGAGGCCCTGGGTTTGATTCCTCAGCACCACATAAGCAAAAAAAAAAAAAAAAGCCGGAAGTGGCTCTGTGGCTCAAGTGGTAGAGCGCTGGCCTTGAGCTGAAGAGCTGAGGGACAGCACCCAGGCCCAGAGTTCATGCCCCACGACCGGACCCAAAAAAAAAATAAAATAAAATAAAACAAAGTATGAATAAATGGGATCGCATTGAAAGCAACCTTTTGGAGGCTTTTATTCAAGATAAAGTAACAAGGTCTGAGCGCCTATCATCAGAAGCAACTGAGACACTAGCAAAATATCCACAAGATGTCTCAAGATGCTGAGCACCATGACAGTGATCTCTGAGAGGGGTAGGACTATGAATAAGGTGAATCCTATAATTGTCCCATCTTACAGTCTGGAGAACATTGCCACAGAGTGTGTGATTTTGGTTTTATCTGACAACTTCATCATACTACAGGGTGCCCAGAGTAAACAGTATTTTTCTGTTATCTTTGAGGATGTTCAGGATGAAGTTTGCATTTGAGCTAGTGGACCCAGAAAGACTTTTGTATTCCCTAGCGTGAGTGGGTACCATTCAATCTATGGGGTCTATAATAAAGTAAAAGAAGCTGCAAGGAAGACTGAGCCCCTTCTTGCCTGCACACTTGAACTGGGCTCTATTGGCTTTTAGGCCTTTGGGTTCATTTAAACCACTGGCCTTGCTAGGACTTGACTGTGGGAATTCTTTTCTTTCTTTCTCTTTTTCTTTCTTTTTCTCTTTCTTTTTCCTTCCTTCCTTCCTTCCTTCCTTCCTTCTTTCCTTCCTTCCCCCCTTCCTTCCTTCCTTCCTTCCTTCCTTCCTTCCTTCCTTCCTTCCTTCCTTCCTTCCTTCCTTCCTTCCCTCCCTCCCTCCCTCTCTGTCTCTCTCTCTCTCTCTCTCTCTCTGTTGGTCATGGGGCTTGAACTCTGGGCCTGGGTGCTGTCCCTGAACATTTCAGCTCAAGGCAAGTGCTCTACCACTTGAGCCACAGCACCAGTTCCGGTTTTCTGGTGGTTTATTGGAGATAAGAGTCTCATGGACTTTTCCTGCCTGGGCTGGCTTTGAACTGCGATCCTCAGATCTCAGCCTCCTGAGTAGCTAGGATTACAGGTGTGAGCCATCGGCGCCCAGTGATGGTGGGAATTCTTAGCCTTCATAATTATAAGAGCCAATTCCTTAGCAGAAATCATACATCTATCATATAAAATAACTGTTTAATATATTATATTTCATATGCATGATAACTGTCTCATATATTCACATATACATATATCTTATTGGTTCTGTTTCTCTGGAGGGCCCTAATGCAGAGGAGAACCCCGGCAGATCCTAGAGATGACACAAAGCTTGGGAGGCTGAAAAACCAGAGCAGCAGGAGTGTTGGCCAGGCAGAGCTTGGGATAGGAGATAGGTGGACAGGATTCTGGGGGCCTGAGGAGGGGCCTCTGAGTATTTAGCACTGCATGTATGTGAGAAGACAATGTGAAGAAGAACCAGATCTCATAAGAAATCACTTGAAAGTTTAGAGGGAACAGTATTTGTTTAATGTATCTTTAAAATAGCTTGATGTTTTAGAACATTGTGGCAATTAAGAGAAATGTTACAAAATGAAATTAACTTACTTTCTTCCTTAAAACTGTACTCAAACCAGAATTTTTGTGATTTTTCTTTCCTGATTTAACAACAGTGAACTGTTCAAAAGTATTTTCAAAGTTGACTTCTGGCATGGCTCATTTTCATTCAAGGTATTTGCTATATTTGACATATGCATTATTTAAAGTATATTGTTTACTTTTCACATTTTAAGGCTATTTCTGCTATATTTTTATTGGCTTTCTCAATTAATCCCAGTTGGTGTGAGAGCTGACTTTTATATCCCTTCGTTCAAGTTTGCTAAGGTGTGTTTTATGATCCAGAATGTGTTTTTTGTTGTTTTGTTTAGTTTTAGTGAATAATCCATGTAAGATGGAGAAGAATGTATGTTTTGCCTTTGTTGGATGTAACATTCTATAAATGTCAATTAGATCAAGTTGTTTGATAGTACTGTTTAGATGTACTGTATTCTTACTGATTTTCTGTCTGCCTGATTGTCAGCTACGAAAAAGGAGATGTTGAAGTCTACAGCTATACTAATATTTCTTCCTGAATGCTCCTGCAATTTTGTCATTTCTTTTGAGCTTATATTTTTGGCTCTTTATTATCAGAAACATAAGCATTTCAAATTGTTATATTGTCTTGGAGAAGTGACCTGTATGTAACTACAGATCATCTTCCTTGAGTCCTTGAGTCCTGGTAATAAACCTTGTTCTGTGATCTGCTCAATCTGAAATTAGTGTAACTACTCCAGTTCTCTTTCAGTCAGTCTTGTCTGTGGTAACATTTTTCAGAATTTCCAGAGAAAGAGAACCAATGGAACGTGTGTGTACAAGGAAAGAGACTTATCAGAACAAATTGTGGTATGATTTAGATCTGAAATACACCTTGAAGATTCCTGTATTGAAGGCTTGTTTCTTAATGCAGCAGTGTGTTCATGTGATGGGCTATTGGGAAATGGTGGAAACTTAGGGAGTGAGACCTAATTGAAGGAAGTTGATGCTGAGGATACTCATTGTACTTGGCCCCTTCCTGTGTGTGTGTGTGTGTGTGTGTGTGTGTGTGTGTGTGTGTGTGTGCGCGCTGTACTGGGACTTAATGGTATTGGTCTTAAATGCTGTCCCTTAGTGTTTTGCTCATGACTGGTGCCCTATCACTTCAGCCACAGCTCTACTTCTAGATTTGGTGGTTAATTGGAGATAAAAATCTCTCAGACTTTCCTGCTCAGCCTGGCTTTGAACTCTGATTCTCAGATCTCAGCCTTGTCAGTAATTAAGATTAATGATAATGAGCTACTGGTGCCAGGGCTGGCCCCTTCCTATTTCTCTTCCTCTTTACCACTTGTCTGCTATGAGGTAATAGACTTAACTATGTGCTCCCTGCCATGATGTTTTGCCTCACTATGGATCCAGGAACAATGGGGCCATGTGATCATGAACTGAAGCCCCATAACTGGGACCAAAATAAACCATTCTCTTTGTATATAGTTTATCTCATGTATTTTGACATAGCTATAGTAAGCTACTAAACGAATGTTGTAATGGAATCTATCGTACTCAAAATCTGCAGATTTGAGACGCCAAACAAAACAAATAACCCCCAAAACCTATGGTGGAGATTCAGTGTGATGGCTGGTTCAGTGTGATGGTTAGTAGACCCAGTTATAATGGTGTAGTGATAGCTTGAAAAAAGTCTATTAAAGAATGGCCTCTTGTTTGAAGAGGCTAGTCTTTTATGTTCTATTCAAATCAGAACTGATTTCAACATATGGTCCACCTGCATGAATGAAGGTTTTCTGTGTTTCCAATATTCAATGATTTAAGCTAGGTGTTGGAGCATATTCCTGCAATCTTAGCATTCAAGAGGCAGAGGCAGAAGATTCATGAATTTGAGTCCAGTTGGGGCTATGTATGGAGACCCTGACTCAAAATAACATACAAAATTCTCTGATTAAAATTAACCTCACGTAAAATTAATCATGGTACTTCCACCACTTATCAACTTGGCACATATCTTTGTCATCTGAAGCTGCTACAACCAAATGCTTTAAATGGTGTGGTTAGATAGCAGACACCATTTCTTACCACTTAAAAGGCTTGGAAGATTCACGAACCAAGTGAGGATCCATTCAGTTCTTGATGTCAGCTTTCTTCTTACCTTGAGCTGACTGACCTATCAGCATGGTATCACAGGGGCAGGATGCTCTGATAGCTCTTCCTTTTCTTATAAGAACCCTATTTCCATCATGAGAGCCTGCAAAAGACTGAATATTTCTGTCTCCCCAGTTAATATCTTGAAAGCTTAACCCTCAAGGTGATGATTTCAGGAAGTGGGGCTTTGGGAAAAGTGGTTAGATGGTGAAAAGACTAGTGTTCATGAAGAAGGCTGTGAACAGAAGCCTCACTCCTTGCAGCGTACTGGATCACAGTAAGAAGTTGACTTACACAGTAAGAAGATGAGTACACCAGGAAGCTGATCCCCATCAGACACTGCATCTGATATCACCTTAATCTTAATCTTGGACTCCTTAGCACCTAGAACTATGAGAAATACATTTCTGTGGTTTGTAATGCACCCAATTTATGGTATCTTGATAAAGCAACTTTAATTGATCTAGACAGAGCTTCCATGTCATGACTTTATCTAACCTAATTGCCTCCAAAGGCTGTATTTCCAAATAACATCACATTGGGGCTTAGGATCCAATATATACATTTTGAAGGGACCCAGCCTTCAGCTTATGGGTATTACTATGTGTAGGAAGTACTCACATTTACCTAACATGATACAATTGAAAACTTACTAACTAGAAGATGCCATGTACTTAGATAATATTTATTCTTGACATCTGATAACTTTAAAGAATTTTATTGTAAAGCTACTGTACAGAGGGGTTACAGTTACATGAGTAAGGTAATGAGTACATTTCCTAGCAAGCATTGTTACCTCCTCCTTTGTTTTTCCCCTACCATCCCTTCTCTCCCCACCACCCCAACTCCTCCTTCCCACTCGAGAAGTTGTAAAGTTTGTTTTCAACATAGTGTCTTGTAAGTCTCATTGTTACAATGGGTCAACTTATACCCTTGTTTTTGCATTTTGTTATTTCCCTTTCCCTCTCCAAATGAGAAAAATGCATATACAGATGCAGGGCACCAGAATCAAATACAGTGACAACAAGATGCTAAGTGGAATGAATCCCAAGATAGGGACACAAAAGGTTTTTCTTTGTCACTGTTGCTTGTAATATAGTACGTGATCTTTTTGTTTCTTTTGTATGTTCTTCCATGGTATAACCCCTGTTGTCATCTGATAACTTTTTCGCTCAAGGCTGGTGCTGTGCCACTCTCAAGTGGCACAGCTCCACTTCCTACATACTGTAACTTAAACATTTCATATACAGTTAGTATACTTGAGCTACATTGTAATAGAATAGAAAGGGAGGAAAACAGGATATATGCCACAAACACATGGATACATAAACATTAATAACCTAAGTTAGAAATAAAAACCTATGGAAGCTATACTTCTCATTTCTGTAACTGGTGATTAGATCACAGCTGGTATTCATAAAGCTCTCTTCAACTACTTTTGCATTGTTCTCTTTGGCCGTAGCAAGCACCTCAGCTGGTCATGGTTCTTTTCTTGGGTTGATGACTTCATTCTTAAGCTTGAACCATGCCCTCAGACCTCATACCTTTATTCCCAAAGGCTCAGTGCCATTATTAGTCCTGCTCAAATCCAGTTGTTTTAGTTTTCTTTAGTTTCTTTAATTCTTTAGTTCTTTCTTTAGTTTGACTTTTGTCATAAGTCTCCATGGCATGAAGAGACATCCTAAGAGATCTCTTACATTTCAGATATTCTGTTTTTTATCTCCTTTGTAGATTAGCAACTCAGTTTTCTCCTGGTGGTCAGGACCAACTATTATACATGTACAATGTGCATACTTGTCTTTTTATTTGGAGGCTAGGTGGTAGTCCTTTTTTTTTTTTTTTTGCTTTGAACAAGTTCATCTCTTTATTATATTGTCATACCCTCTCTTATTCCTGTTTTTCAAACAGTACTTGGTATTTATGTACCATTATTATTATTATTATTATTATTATCCATTACCATCATCATCATCATCAATGTCATCATTATTATTATGTTAGGTCTGAGATTCTATAAGTAAGTGAAAACATGCAATACTTGTGCTTCTGTGCTTGAGTTATCTCGCTCATCATGATGACTTCCAGTTCTATCCATTTTCCTGCAAATGACACAATTTTAGTTTCCTTTTTGGGGAAGTAATTCACCATGGTATATATCAGGTTTTCTTTATCCATTCATTGGTTGTGAGGCACCTTGCTGATTCCACAGTTGTCTATTGCGGACAGAGTTGCAGTAAATACAGCATGTATTGATTTGGTCACCTTTGGATATATATAAAAGAATATGGCAGGGTCATAAGGTAGTTCTATTTTTAATCTTTTGAGGAACCTTATTACTGATTTTCATAGTGGTTTCACTAGCTTACATTCCCACTAACAGTGCCTAAAAGTTTCTTTTTCTCTGACACTCTCCGCAGCATTTGTACTTGTTTTTTGTTTTCTTGATAACAGTCATTCTGTTAAGGGTAAGACAGATTCTTAGTGTAGTTTTGATTTGCATGCCTTTATGGCTAAAGATGGTGAATTATTTTTCATGCATTTCTTAGCCATTTTTACTTCTGAGAACTGTCTATTATGTTCATTTGCCCATTTTTTAATTGGATTTTTTGTTGTTGTTGTTGGTCGTGGGGCTTGAACTCTTCAGCTCAAGGGGAGCATTCTACCACTTGAGCCACAGCACCACTTCCAGTTTTCTAGTGGTTTATTGGAGATAAAAGTCTCATGGAGTTTCCTGCCAGGGTTGGCTTTGAACCGTGATCCTCAGATCTCACCCTCCTGAGCAGTTAGGATTACAGGTGTGAGCCACCGCGCCTGGCTTAATTGGATTTTTTAAATTAATTTCTGGTTTTGAGATCTTTACATGTTCTGGATATTAGTCCTTTATCTACTGAGTAACTGCAAAGATTTTTTTTGAATTATTTTTTATATTAATAAGTTTTTTTAATTGTGAAAATACCTTACAGAGGGGTTACAATTACATGAGCAAAGTAATGAGTACATTTCTTATCAAGCATTGTTGCCTCCTCCTTTGTTTCCTCTTACCATCCCTGCCCTCCCAATCCCCCTCTCCCCTGCCAGAGTTGTAAAGTCCATTTTTTGACATAACTTCTTGTACATCTCATTGTTGCAATGGGTCCCCCCGTATCCCTATTTAAACAATTTGTTTTTCCCTTCCCATCCACAAATTATACCAACCTCAAATACTGTGAAAACAGGGATTATACCGTGAGGGGAGGACATACAAAGCAACAAAGAAATCATCTTATAAATATGTTAGAAACAATAGCAAGAAAGAAAAACTATTTTAGTCCTTATCTTGGGGTTCATTTCGCCTAACAACTTGTCTGACCGTTTATGCTTGTCCCAGACATATACTAGTTATTGCAAATAAGAGAAACTATGGGACCTATGTTTCTTTGGGCCTGGCTTACTTCACTTAATATAATTTTTTCCATGTCTTTCCACTTCCTAACAAATGGGGCAATGTCATTCTTTCTGATGGAGGCATATTGTATATATACCACATTTTCTTGATCCATTCAACTGGGTTGGTTCCATATCTTAGATATGGTGAATAATGCCGCAGTAAGCATAGTTGTGCTGGTAGTCTTTGCAAAGATTTTCTTCCACTCAATTCTGGCCATTTTTTTCTTTGACATGCAAAAAATTTTAACTTGATGTAGTCTCATTATCAATTCTTGCTCTTGTTTCCTGGCTAATTGAAGTTCTGCTTAGAAAATAATTAACTATGCTTACATTTTCCAGAGTATTCCCTATATAGTAGTACAAACTAGAATCAAAGTTTCAGATTTTATAATATATATTTTTTATTGTAAAGATACTGTACAAAGGGGTTACAGTTACGTGTAATGAGTACATTTCCCATTGAGCATTGTTACCCCCCTCCTTTGTTTTTCTCCTACTATCCCTTCCCTCCCCACCTCCCCAACTCCTCCTTCCCCCTCCCCCCCCCCACCCCCCCCCCCCCGCAAAGCTGTAAAGTTAGTTTTCAACATAGTGTCTTGTACATCTCATTGTTACAATGGGTTAACTTCTATCCTTATTTCAGCATTTTGTTATTTCCCTTCCCCTCCCCAAATTAGAAAAATGTATACACAAGATGCAGGACACCAGAATCAAATATAGTGAAAACAGGGGTTATACCATGGGGAAAGAACATATGAAAAAATAAAAAAAAAATCGCATGGTACATTATAGGTACATTAAAAACCACAGCAACAAAGATAAAACCTCTTTTGCTCCTATCTTGGGGTTCATTTTGTTTAGCATTATCTTATATGTTTATATGTACATAGCTTTTGATCTTTTCTGATTGTCCTAGACATACACTAGTTATTGCAAATAAGGGAAACCATGGGACCAATATTCGTTTAAGCCTGGAGTACTTCACTTAATATGATTTTTTCCAAGTCTTTCTATTTCCTAACAAATGGGGCGGTATATCATTCTTTCATATATATATATATGTTATATATATATATATATATTATATATATGGGTGGGGGAGCGGGGGCTATGGGAAGGGATGGGAAAGGGAAACAAAGGAGGAGGCAACAATGCTTGATAAGAAATGTACTCATTACCTTGCCCAGTAATTGTAACCCCTCTGTACGGTATTTTCACAATTAAAAAAAAGAAAAAGAATACAATAAAAAATATATAAACCTGATATATATATCAGGTTTTTTTAATCTGTTAATCACTGAGGGACATCTAGGTTGGTTCCATATCTTAGCTATGGTGAATAAAGCTGTGATAAACATAGTTGTGCTGGTAGCATTAGTATGGTTTTCTTTGTGATCATTTGGGTAAATGCCCAAAAGTGGGATTGCTGGGTCATAGGGGAGCTCTATGTGTAGGTTTTGAGGGACATCCATACTGTTTTCCAGAGTGGTTGAACGAGTTTATACTCCTACCAATGATGAAGTAGGATTCCCTTTTAGCCTAGGTAGCAGTCTTAACTTCCAATCTAATGTAATTATTGATGTGCTTCCTGATGAAAAAAATTTTCTCTTTAAAACTAAGACCTCTAATGTTTAAGGTCATAGGAATAGGCAGTAAAAATTTGGCTAGTGACCACCAGGGGTAATAGTGAGTGTACCACTCCCATTTGTTCACTTCATCCCTGCTCCTGTGAACCGTGGTTATATGAGAAACACATATATTAGATAATGATTCAGACCACATATAACTGCCCACCCCTTGCTCCCACTGAATGCCTTACTTCATCCCAGCAAGCCATTGCTACTTGGCTAGTGCTACAAATGAATCTTCAAAAGGGCATCTACCATTATGTTAAGCCAGTGAATGGTGGGACCAGTGAATTGCATGAACATGCACACCCTGATGTATTTCATTGCTGGCAAGTGAGTTTCTTGGTCTAAACTCATGCTAAATGGAATATCATGATGATGGATAAGGCAATCCATAATTCCATGGATGGTTATTTTGGCAGAGCACTGTGTATAAGGAAGGAAAACACCTATGCAGAGTAAATATCTGCAACTATAAGATGAAAACACAGCTCTTAACTGTGGAGGTAGCTGAATGTAATTAACCTGCCAATAGGAAGCTGGCTGATCACACTTGAGAACTGTGCTGTAATAATACAGACTGTGCAAAACTGGAAATTCAATTTCCTTGGTAAGTTGGCTGCTCATGGGATAAGATTCTGGGTTTGTTTTTCAGCACTCTCATCTCCGTGGTTACAGTAGATAGGGGTCACTGCCAGAGCTGACATAGAAGCTTTCAGGTCCTATATACAGTGCTTAAACTGGGAGGTTAAATCCCTGAGGCGTTTTTCTTTTCTTTTCTATTCTTTTTTTCTTTTCTTTTTTTTCTTTCCTTTTTCTTTTTCCTTTCTCTATTTTGCTCAGCAATACTAATAGCAATCATTAAATCTCATTACAAAAAGTTACTTATTGACACAAGTTCAAAATTGTCATACCCACAGTCAGTTCAGACTAGTCTTGTTTTGGTAAGTGTTAGGTATATGTTCTGATGGTATTTTTTTTTTCATATCTCTCTGGTCAGATTAGAGCATGAACTGTCAGTGCTCACTGTACTACTGGAAATAGTCATTAGTGTTTTTTTTTTAATATAATAGAACTTGAAAATAAATTCCAGAAACTCTAAAACTCATACTTCTAGAAAATTCATACTTAAGTTTCTGCTACTTAGAACTATTTTCATACCACAAATTTTCATGTGCATATGTGTGCACACGTATATATTATTTTTATATTAAAATAAGCTCATTTTATGCCATTAGCTTACAAGATATGAAAGGTAGGAAGTCCCAAATCTATAGTATCAGCCAGTAGGATGGTAAGTCAAAAAGGCTTAGGGTGCATATGAATTCTGAAGATATTATACCGGAGAACGCTCTCTTGCTTTGCAAGGCCCGTCTTTTTCTTCTACTGAGGACTTGCACTTATTGGATGAAGCCCTCCCTCTCTTCTGCCCATTACTAAAGGCAAGCCAATCTACTAATTCAAAGTTTGCCATTGTAAATGTCAATCTCATCCAAAATTAGCCTCTAATCTGACACGTGGAATTAACCACCAGCATTGTATATCTTTCTTCATGCATTTAATTAATTGATTAATTAGCCTTGTCATTGTGTGGTGCTACTGATCAAATCCTCATACATGCCAAGAAAGCACTTCAAAATTGAGTTACCTACCTAGACCACCCATTTAGTTTTAACCTATTTGAGTCCTTAAAGTATGTTTCTCATGAATAGCACAGAGATAATTATTTGTTTCAGAATCTACTGATAATCTCTATCTTTTAAGTGGTGTGATTAGATCTTTTACACCAAAATGGATATTGATGTGGCCACATTAACATCTAATATGTTCGTAACTATTTTCTGTATGTTTGTTCTCAAATTCCCCTTTGTTCTTCTGCCTTTTGAAGTTGTATTAACATTTTGGCTAATTCCACTTTACTCACTCTCTTAGTGTTTATTTTAACATTTTTGGAACTCTTTCCCTAAATGTGAAATATGCATTTTGAAATATAATAAATTCAAATTAAAATACCATAGTAGTATTTTATGTATCTCAAAATAGAAAATTTCCAGTTGTCCTGTTTCTTTTTGATAAGATGTCATACTTACCTACAAGCCATAATCACCTAATATATTTTTGCTGAGATTACTATTCTCTTATTTTTAAATTTAATATCAGTATCTATCCTGCATGGATATTATGTAATTTTCTTCCCAATTATATTTTAATATTTCTTGTGATTTTTAATTTCATCTATTAGTTGTGTGTCATTTAATTTCCAAATATTAATGGATTTCAAGTTACACTTTTGTTATTGATTTCTCATTATGCCATTATGGTCAGAGAACATGCTTCACATGAATTCTATAGTTTTTCATTTCCTGAGTTGTTTCTTGTGCCTCATTATTTCTTGGTGAAAGTTTCTTGTGCTTCTGAAAAAACTTTCTGTTGTTATTGGAATGGAATCGTCATTAATCTTGGCTGGTAATATTGTTTAAGTCTTCTACATTATTACTATTGTTCTCTATACCGGTTACTAAGAGAATTGTTGAATGTTTTAACTATAATTATGGATTTTATGGTTTTCCTTTCAGTTCTAAGAGTGTTTTCTTGATGCCTGTTGAGGCTGTGTTATTCATCTAGGATTATGATGTAACCTTGAAAAGTGACTTTTTCCATTTTGAAATTCCCTTCTTCATCTCTGTATATATTTTCCTGTAAAGCCTACTTTGATTTGGTATAGTCACTTGGGCATTGTGGTTAGTATTTGAATACAATATTCTTTTCTATTTGTAAATGTTTAATATATCTATCTCTTTATTTTAGAATGTAGCTTTTAGATAACATATATTTAGTTCTTGCTATTTTATGCATTAATCTAATCTAATCTTTGTCATTTAATTGGGATGTTTAAGCTTTTCCCACTTAATATATTAGTTTTGCCATTTTTCATTTTCCTTTTATCTTTTCTTTTTTTTCTGTTTCAGTTTTACTTTGCTCTATGTTTTAGTTTTTTATGGTTCAGACCTAATTGGTTACTTTTTGGTATCTCATCTATTGTCTTCTTAGCTATAAATCTTGATTCCATGTCTTAATGTTCACTTTACAGTTTAAAGCATTCATTTTTAACTTAATTAAGTTACAACACAAAGAGACCAGATGGTAAAGGGTTCAAAAGAACCCTCAGCTGACAATATTAAGTCTTCCACATCATCACTATTGTTCTCTACACTAGTTACTTCTGTGGAAGAAGTAAGCTATGATTCTACTCATGAAACTCCACAATAACAAATGTATATAGGAACAGAAAGTAGACAGCTTACAACTAGATAAAGGTGCAGACAGTAATGGGTGAATAGCTAAAGGTATAAAGTGTCTTTTTAAGATAATGAAGATGTCTTAATTATAATTATACAACTTTGCATATAGTGAAAAACATTTATAGTATACTTCAAATGAATGCGTGACATATTACATGAATTAGATGCCAATAATGCTGTTACCAAAACATGATCTACTGCTAAATTATTCCTTCCTCCTCCTTGAACTATTTTGGTCATGGCCATGTATTTTACTTCTCCAAACTTTATAAATCACATACTATATAGTTATTTTATTATTTTAAATGATTACCTTTGACAGGTAAATAATAATGTTCTTCACATTATCTATGTATTTCATTCAAATTTTTTTTCTTTTTCTTTTTGGTGCAAGTACCATGGCTTGAATTAACAGTCTCATGCTTGTTTTCATCTTGCTTGCTCACAGATGGTGCAAAGCTATATTTCCAGTCCAGCTTTTTGCTGGTTATTTTGGAGATGAAGTTTCAAGGACATTTTTTTCATAGACTGGCTTAAAATCTGTGTCCTGGCCTGGCACCAGTGGCTCATGCCTGTAATCCTAGCTACTCAGGAGGCTGAGATCTGAGGATCATGGTTTAAAGCCAGCCCGGGCAAGAAAGTCTGTGAGACTTTCATCTCCAATTAACCACCAGAAAACCAGAAGTGGCGCTGTGGCTCAAGTGGTAGAGCACTTGCCTTGAGCTGAGGAGCTGAGAGACAGCGCCTAGGCCTAGAGTTCAAGCCCCATGATAGACCAAAAAAAAAATCTATATCCTGATCTTGGTCTCCTAAGTAGCTAAGATTATGATGAGATCCACTGGCCACTGACCTTTGAATTTTATTCTTTTGTAATAATCTGAATTTCCATGTGAACTATTTTCCTTCAGTGTAAAGAATTTCCTCAAAATGTTTTTTGATGTGATGTAATTCCGCTGATGAGAAATCATTCCAGCTATTGTTAGTCTAAAATCTTTATCTTTGTTGTGGACATCTATTTGCTAGAAGTGTTTAAGTTCATGATGTTTGTTTGGTTTCATTTGTCCTCACTATATATCGATTCATTGTACAGTGCTTAGTATATCTCTTGTTATTTCCACAAGAAATCACTTGATGTGCTCAGCTCTGCTCCATTTTCAGTTATCCGGCTCTTAAATACAGTTTTTAAGCTAGAGTTCTTAAAGTGCTTTTTAAAAAGTATGTACTTTGTCTCACCACTATGTTGTTCCCCTTCCCTTCCCTGACTCAGATAACAGAGCAGTGAGACAAAGGAGAAGAGGGAGACTGATACCACAGCAATACACACAAGATAATATGTTGGAAAGGATCTGCACAACTTGAGGGGAGAGTCAGGGGGAAGGGAAAGTAGGAGAAAAATGAGCGACGAGTTAATGAGTTTGACAAGAAATGTATTTATTACCTCACTTATGTAACCTTAACCCCTCTGTATATCATCTTGACAAGAAAAAAAAGAAATGAAAAAAAAATAGTACTTTGGTACTATTTGTGTGTGTGTGTGTGTGTGTGTGTGTGTGTGTGTGTGTGTGTGTGTATTTATTCTTCATGGAGTTGGTAGAGTCCATTTGATCTGTTAATTTATGTTTCATTATCAAAATTAGGACAAATTACCTTTCTATTGGTTCTCACTTTTTGGCACTACTGGGGTTTAAACGCAAGATTACAGGCTTGTTAAACAAGTTCTCTGTCACTTGAGCCACATCTCCATCCCTTTTATTTGCTTTAGTTCTTTTCTTCGTTTTTTTTTTGTTGTTGCCGGTTGTGGGGCCTGAGCTCTGGGTCTGGGTGCTGTCCCTCAGCTCTTCAGCTCAAGGCTAGTGCTCTATCACTTGAGCCACAGCGCCACTTTTGGCTTTTTCTGCTTATGTGTTGCTGAGGAATCAAACCCAAGGCCTCATGCATGCAAGGCAAGCACTCTACCACTGAGCCACCTTCCCAGCCCGATTTAGTTATTTTCTAAGATAAGGTTCTTGCATTTTTTTACTTGGGTTGGCTTTGGACTGTGAACCTCCTACTTGTGACTCTTGCCTTATAGGAATAAAGAACTGATTATGTTTGTTTTCTTCCATTGTCTCTTCTGGAAATCTAGTTACACATGTGTAGGCTACTTGATATTGTTCCTAGAACACTGAAAGTTTAGTAACATCCTTAAAAATATATTTTTTCTAGCAGTTGTTGATAGCCTTCTCCCTCGAATCCTAGTTACATAGAAGGCTAAGATTGAGAAGACTATGATTCCAGGCTATCCCAGGCAGGAAAGCTCACAAGACCTCTCAGTGAATAGCTGAGTATAGAGGTATGTGCTTGCCATCCTAATTACATGAGAGACTTGCAGTTGAAAGGAATGTGGTTTAGGCCAGCCCAGGCAGCGAAGTCCTTCAGACTTTATCTCCATGCTAATATGTATCTACCACCCAAACTACAGTGGCAAGTAAAAAAAAAAAAAAAAAAAAAAAAAAAAATATATATATATATATATATATATATATATATATGAGGTTTGCAGTCCAGGCACACACTTAGGCAGAAAGCAAAAGCTTATTTCAAACTAACCAGCACCAAAAAGGGCTAGCGGCATGGCTGAGTGGTAGAGTGTCTCCTTAGTAAGTATAAAGCACTTGCTTCAAGCCCAAGTGTCTTAATTTTTTTTTCTTTCTGTAAAAAAAATTCTGCTTTAGTTATCATAATTTTTGTTATACCTTCAAATCCATTGTCTTGATTCATAAGTACCAAATCTTGTGCTAATTCTAGTAAATTTTTTTTCTTTGTGGTTCTGGAGATCAAATCCAAGTCAATTTCTACACTGACCTACACTCCCAGCCTTGGACTTTTAATGTCAGATTAAAATTTTTTTTTGACAATACCACTTAGATCATTTTATGCTTTCTATTTTCTTCCTCCTTGTTAGGCACATGTTTCCCTATAAATACCTGAATGTAGTCAAGAGAATATATGTGGATATTTAATATTCTATTGACTGACTTTTTTCATTAAAATGGGTCCTATTTTCTTCTTTGTATATCCAACAATTTGAAAAATTGGGTGCTGAATATTCTAATGGTTGTATTTTGAGTATCGGGAATTTGTTTCCTTCTTTCAATAAGTGATAAGTTGTATTCTAATAGGCAATTAATTTACTTGTGGATCATATGGGGCTTTGCTACAAGAAGAGGCCTTCAGTAGCCTTTATACTAGGGCTAATGTAATCCAGCCTCTAAGTCATGGTCTTATGCCTTCCTTACTGAAATGCTGGATGTTCAACAAATTCTCTTTTATTCTGGCTGGTTACAACTCAATTATCTCCCTTCAAGTTGCAAACTTCAGTAGATGTTAGTTTTTATCTCCCAGATAGTTGTACTTGGCCAGATATGCTCTAAATGTTCATTTGGTATCAGCCAAAAGATTGTATGGTTCCCCTACATTGATTTCTGGAGCTCTTTCTCTGTGGAATTTCTGGATACTCTTCCTAATAAATGCAAGTGTTTTCAGCCTCTCTGAACTCCAGCTTCTTCTCCTTAGCTCAGCATTCTGTTAGTTCTCTTTAGGTCTCCTCTCCCCAATAAAGGTCTGATAAATGCCTCTGGGCAGAATGCCAGGGTAAGTATAAGGCCATCTCAAGCATTTCTCCTCTTTGGGTTCATAGTCCATCACAATCCAAATTACCTATTTGAGAAGGGCTGTTTCACATCTTTTGACCAGTGCTCTAGCATTTTGTAGTGGCAAGCTTAATTTTATACAAATAGCTCATTATAAACAGAAGGGGAAGTTGTCTCATCCTTTGATCATCCTTCTAATTCAGGGGAAACTGTCATTACAGACACATTGGTGGTATTTTGTCAAAAATCAAATGCAGTCACATGCTAAGGAATATTTTTGTCAACATGTGAAGATGAGCCTATGAGAAGTTGTAGCTGTCTTAGTTTGTGATATTCACACAAAGAGGAAAACACCTAAGGACACAGTTCTCAGAATGTATTCCTCTTGTTAAGTGATGCATGACTAAATACAAAACACATTTCAAGAATTTTGCAAAAGCAGAACTTATTATTCCTTCGACTATAATGTTGCCAATGGCTAGAATTTTTCTCATATATTTCTGACTATCTGAATCTGCTATTTATTTTCTTGTTTTCTTCTCCATAAATTAAAGACTTAGATCCTGTACAATCTGTATAGCATGGCAATGTTTCCATAACTTTTAAGATAATAAGAACCACCTGTAGTATACAGCTTCTTTTTCAGACATCTTCTCTAGACATTCTGTTATCCAGGGTATTAGGAAAAGCCTAGACATTTGTATATCAAGAAATACCTCAGATATATACATATATGTATATATATATATATATATATATAATGTAGTTTCATCGTGCAAATTTTAGAATTCTGGCATAGTGGCTTGAAGTGTGAATGCTGAAGCCAGAATGCACGTGCTTGAATGCTGATGAGCTATTTAGGACCCCAGCTACCTTGGGCAGGTTATGTCCTTCAGTTCCTCCATGTCTCGCAAGATGATTCTGTTTTGTGCCCTACACGAAAGCACGAAGCCAAAATGTCCAGAATAGGCTGCCATCCAGCATTCTGTTTCTGAAGCCAGAGAAAAAGGAATGTTTGTATAATTGCTCTGCCCAGAGGGGATGTCTTTCTCATTTTCAAGGAATCACCATAAAGACTGGCTCTATGTACCTTATCTTTGAAATAAGAATAATGACAACAGGGTTAGCTATGTCATTTGTGTGCAAAATGAAATGTAGAGTTCTTTGCTTAAAAAGCAGGAAAGGGCTTTTTTCTCCTTTCCCCATACCTTCCTCTCTTTATCCCCTCTCCTCCCCAACTCTTCTTCCTTCCTCTTTCCTCCTCTTTCTTTTGTCTCTCAACTTCTCCTGGTACTTTTGATTTACCATTTAATGATGTTTCTTAGAACAATAGGGATGCTTATAGGGCAATGTAAAATCTTATAGTTACCCAGGACACTGACCCAGGATTTAGCATATAGACTACCGTGCCTGATCTTAATCTCTCTGTGCTCAGACTGACAGCAGGAACAAATAACAGCAGCACTTACAAGGCTGTTGCTGAGATCACATCCTGGAGATGTGGGATGGTTGTATGGGTAGGATCACACATGAACTATGGCTTCAAATAACTGCTCCTTTGTCCCCTTAGATCTGACATACAGGTCACAATTTTCAACCTGGTACCCACAAAACATAACTTATGATCAACTCCCCACTATCAAGGTCTGGAGAAATTTCATTGGTTACACTTTGATGAGGCTGTGGTACCTGAAATACAACAAAAACTCAATGATGTCAGTTATAATGAGTGCTTAACAAATGTTCAACCTGAAAGATCAGCTCTACCTAGTCATCCTTGATAATACACACAGACTCCAACACTGGGACTGGAACTAATACAGTAACTGGATTCTGGCCATGGTTCTGTGAGACACTGATTTTCGGGGAAGCAGTACCACAGGTCCTAAACAAGTCACCCTTCTCTGGGCATAGGTAAGCACAGCCTACTTAGAAAGGAACATATTATAGCCCACTGAGGTAACACCAAAAGTAGTAACAGGCTGAGGTATGAGATAGAGAACTGCAGAGCTCTCTTGTAGCCTTGATGGACAGTGGCATTCAGCTAAGTCATCAGATCAAGTAGGAACAAATCAGGATCAAACAGAGTAAGGATTGTGTGTTCTAACCCCAAAGAGCAGATATGAGGCTCTGAAACATGGAAGAGATGAGAGTACAACTGTGAGAGTTTTACTCTGACAGGTCTTTGGCATGGTCTATGAGAAGTGGTGAGTAAGGAGGAAAGGGACATGGAGATGATTTTAAGAAATCTGATCTTTATTCCAAAGAGCAATAGGGAAAAATTAGAGAGTAGAGAATGGAGATGAAATATTTAAAATGTTTTAAACACAAGTTTTATTATGACACTTGCATTTTAGAAAGATTCATCTGGAGACTTTTCAGTAAAAATAGTTATGATTATGGATGTATAATTTCTGTCTCCCAGATTCCTATAAAAAGAGCCAATTAAATTATAAAACAAAAAATATCACCAACCATCTAGTTGAGCCAGGGACTAGGAAGTAAGTTTCCATGATACAGCATGCAAGTTCAACACAGAGTTTAGATAAATAATGACATTAGATCTAATAAAACACACATCATATCTCTTAGTATATACAGAATCATATGCTCTCTAAATAGAAATACATCTTCCTTAGAAACATCCATGTTATGTTTGTGAAAATTAATCTTACTCTTGGCTATAAAGAAATACCCATAAATTCCAAAGACTAGAAATTTTACAGATTCTCACTGCCTGATCATGATAAAAATATTTTAATGAAAGCAGATTGGTAAATAATCTGAACACCTAGATATTAGAAGGAAGAAGTAAACCACTTTTGCGTAGAAGTAAAAGACAAATAGAATATACAATTATAGACTATGAAGCAACTAATCAACAAGTATGGATGCATGTGAAAATTTAAAAAAGAAATATTTACAAATGAGGCTACACTAAAGTCACCAGCACAATCATGTTCATTGCACCATTACATACCATAGCTAAGATACAGAATCAACCCAGATGCCCCTCAGTGGACGAGTGGACCAAAAAATGTGATGTATATATACACAATGGAATTTTATGCTTCCATCAGAAAGAATAGCATTGTCCCATTTTTAAGGAAATGGAAAGACTTGGAAAGAATTATATTAAGCAATGAAAGCTAACCCCAAAGAAACATAGGTTACATGATTTCCCTCATTTGTAATAATTAGAATGTGCCTATAAATCTATAGGTAAACCCAATATATTGTAAGAGACAAAAAATTACACTTGGACATGATAAATTAAACAGGACTCTAACCATTCACACAATGAGACCAACGGATGATATTCTTAGGAGAGAATCATAATGGCTCAATAGTAATATGTATATGATTATAGAAAATGATGCTTATAGAAATGAACTCAAATAAATGGAAACAAGAGGTGTTTTTTTAAATTTACTTTTTGTGGGTTTTTCCTTTTCTTGTTATCTTTGATTTTTTTAATTTGATTTGGAGAGGGGAAGGGGAAGCACAGAAATGGTGGGATAAAGGGTGAACTGAGTCAGAAGTGATACTCACTAGATACCATGTTGAAAATTAACTTTATAACTTGTGTACTCTTCTGTACATCACCTTTACAATAAAAAATTTAAAAATTATTCCCCCCCCAAATTGCATAAAAATGACCATACAGAGCTCAAATAGTACAACTTTTTTAGAAAGACTACGTCAAAGTCCAACAAAATAAGCATCAAGAAATGGTATTTGCAAGTGGAGGGGGGCCAAGAGGGGAGAGGGTAGACATTGGAGAGGGGAAGGGTGGAGAATGCGATCAAGAATTAATTGTACATACCACAAAATGTAAAGGTAACATAAAGTAGGTCAAAGGGGATGATTTTAGTGAGGAGGTGACACAGATAAAAATACTACTTTATTAAATGATAGCTCCCTTGTACAACTATTTAAAGGTAATTAAAAATATAGAAACATGTCCATAGTAAATTTGTGTGTGTGTGTGTGTGTGTGTGTGTGTGTGTGTGTGTGTGTGTACACAAACACACCAATCTTGGGTCTTGAACTCAGGACCTGAGCACGACCCCTGAGATTTTCTTTTAGTTGCTCAAGGCTACCATTCTACCACTCTACTTCCAGCTTCATTGGGTGGTTAACTGGAAATAAGATTTTCATGGACTCACCCTACATCAGAAACAATTCCAAATGGATCAAAGACCTTGGAGTCAAAGCAGATACCCTGAAAACATTACAGGAAGGAATAGGAGAAGTCCTAGGTTTCCTTGGCACAGCAGAAATTTTCTTAATAGAGACCCAGAAACACAACAAATCAAAGAAAGGTTGGACAAATGGGATTGCATGAAGCTGCAGAGCTTCTGCATGGCAAAGGACATAGTTAGCAAGATCAACAGAAAGCTCATGGATTGGGAGAAGATCTTCACCAGCCATACAATGGACTAGGCTCTCATATCTAAAATATACCTGGAACTCAAAAAATTAAATCCCCCAATAAGAAATCCTGAAAGAAACAACTGCCCAATAAATAAGTGGGCTAAAGACTTAAAGAGAAACTTCTCTGAAGAGGAAATAAGAATGGCCGGCCAATAGACACATAAAGAAATGCTCAACCTCTCTAGCCATAAAAGAAATGCAAATCAAAACAACATTGAAATTCCATATCACCCCAGTTAGAATGGCTATAATCAAGAACTCTAATAACAACAGATACTGGAGGGGATGTGGACAGAAGGGAACTCTACCGCATTGTTGGTGGGAGTGTAAACTTGTTCAACCACTTTGGAAAGCAGTATGGAGGGTCCTCAAAAGACTCCACAAAGAGGTTACCTATGACCCAGCAATCCCACTTTTGGGAATTTACCTGAATGATCACAAACAAGACCACACTAAAGCTACCAGCACAACTATGGTTATTGCAGCATTATTTATCATAGCTAAGATATGGAACCAACCCAGATGCCCCTCAGTAGATGAATGGATCAAGAAAATGTGGTATATATAGTGGAATATATAGTGGAATATATAGTGGAATATATATATATATATATATATATATATATATATATATATATATATATAGTGGAATTCTATGCTTCCATCAGAAAGAATGACATTGCCCCATTTGTTAAGAAATGGAAAGACTTGGAAAAAATTATTAAGTGAAGTAAGCCAGGCCCAAAGAAACATAGGTTCCATGGTTTCCCTTATTTGCAATAACTAGTATGTCTGGGACAAGCAGAAAAAAGGTCAGCTAAGATGATGTTAAGCAAAGTGAACCCAAAGATAGGGACACAAGTGTTTTTTTTTCTTTCTTGCTATTGTTTCTAACGTATTTATTATAAGTTATCTTGTGATTTTTTTTGTTGCTTTGTATGTCCCTCAACCACAGTATAATCCCTGTTTTCACTGTATTTGATGTTGGTATAATTTGGGGAAGGGAAGGGAAAAAAACAATAGTTTAAATAGGGATACAGGTGGACCCATTGCAACAATGAGAGGTACAAGACATTATGTTGAAAAATGAACTTTACAGTTTAGATGGGGGAAGGGAGGGCTTGGGGAGGGGGGAGTGTAGTTGAGGAGGTGGGGGGGGGGCAGGGATAGTAGGGGAAAAACAAAGGAGGAGGCAACAATGCTTGATAAGAAATGTACCATTACCTTGCTCATGTAACTGTAACCCCTCTGTACAGTATTTTCACAATATAAAACTTATTTTTTTAAAAAAAGATTCTCACGGACTTTGCTGCCCTGGTTGGCTCCAAACTATGATCCTTAGATCTGAGCCTTCTGAGTAGCTAGGATTACAAGCATGAGCCACCAGTGAGTGCCTTGTTGGAGACAAGATAATTTTTTTCCAGTATTTTATTTAATCTTTATTTATTTTTAATAAGATTTTTATTGTGAAAATACTGTACAGAGGGGTTACAATTACATGAGCAAGGTAATGAGTACATTTCTTATCAATAATTATGCTTTTTAAATCATACTAGAGAATGAGAGAAGATAGACAACCTTCTATTACCTCCTTGTCAAAATAATGAACTCATCAGGCACTGGTGCCTCAGGCCCACAATCATAGCTACTCAGAAGGCTTTGAATTCAGGATCTTAGTTTGAAGCCAATCTGGCCAATAAAGTCTGAGAGATTTTCATCTCCAGTTAACCAGCAAAAATATGGAAGGAGGTGTGACTCAAGTGGCGAAGTACCATCTATGAGCAAGAAAGCCACATGAGACCCTGGGTTCAAGTTCCAGTACTAGCACACGCATGTGTGTGCATGCACACACACACACAGAAAAAAATGAATACCAAACACTATAATTAATACTTTAGACATCAAAGCCTTACTAAGATATTAATGAAATAAATTCAATTGAATATTTAATAATGATCATTCAAGTTGGGTTCCAGTGGCTCATGACTGTAATCCTAACTACTTAAGAGACTGAGATCTGAAGATGTGGTTCGAAGACAACCCACACAGAAAAGGCCATGAAATTATTTTTTTCTTTCCCTCCCTCCCTCCCTTCCTCCCTCCTTCCTTCCTCCCTTTCTTTCATGAGATCCTTATCTCCAATTAACCAGCAAAAAGCTGAAAGTAGAGCTGTGGCTAAAGTAGTAGAGTCTTGAGCAAAACATCTCAAGGACAGTGCCCAGACCCTGAATTCAAGCCTAGGACCAGTTTATACATACCAAAAAATTAGAATGATTAGCTAAGATAAGAAAGTATTATTCCAGGGCTGGGAATGTGGCTTAGTTGTAGAGTATTTGCCTAGTATGCATAAGCCCTGGGTTCGATTCCTCAGTGCCACATACACAGAAAAAACTGGAAATGGTGCTGAGGCTCAAGTGGTAGAGTGCTAGCCTTGAGCAAAAGAAGCTCAGGGACAGTGCCTAGGCCCTGAGTCCTAGCTCCAGGACTGGCAATGAAAGAAAGGAAGGAAGAAAGAAAGGAAGGAAGGAAGGAAGGAAGGAAGGAAGGAAGGAAGGAAGGAAGGAAGGAAGGAAGAAAGGAAGAAAGGAAGGAAAGAATTATTTCAGAGCTATAAAGATACTCTAACATCAGTTTTGAATAAAATTACCACTACAAATAATCAAACAAAATTGTTTCATTACCTTGATAGATGCCCCAAAAGAATTTATAAATTTAATTTCCCTTTCTTTCTTTCTTTCCTTCCTTCTTTCTTTCCTTCTTTCTTTCCTTCTTTCTTTGCTTCTTTCTTTCTTCCTTTCTTTCTTCCTTCCTTTCTTCCTTCCTGCCTTCCTTCCTGCCTTCCTTCCTTCCTGCCTTCCTTCCTGCCTTCCTTTCTTTCTTTCTTTCTTTCTTTCTTTCTTTCTTTCTTTCTTTCTTTCTTTCTTTCTTTCTTTCTTTCTTTCTTCCTTTCTTCCTTTCTTCCTTTCTTTCTTCCTTTCTTCCTTTCTTTCTTTCTTTCTTTCTTTCTTTCTTTCTTTCTTTCTTTCTTTCTTTCTTTCTTTCTTTCTTTCTTTCTTTCTTTCTTTCTTTCTTTCTTTCTTGCCAGTCATGGGGCCTGAACTCTGGCCTGGGTGCTATCCCTCAGCTCTTCAGCTCAAGGCTAGTGCTCTACCACTTGAGCCACAGTGCCACTTCCAGCTTTTTCTGTTTATGTGGTGCTGAGGAATCAAATGAAGGGCCTCATGAATGCAAGGCAAGCACTCTACTACTGAGTCACCTTCCCAGCCCTTAATTTCCATTTCTGATTAATTGGAAACATAAGTCTTAATAAATTTAAAATATAAATATATTTTCACACAACAAATTATATGGATATTAAATAAAGTTCATAATTACACTTAAGTAGTAAAACACTAGTGACAGTCCCATTAAAGTATAAAACAAATTATACACTGACCACCAGCATTACCATTTAAAAGCATTCTGAGAGGTCTAGAAATAGCCCAAGAAGACAGGAGGCTTAAATATTGGAAAGAAGAAGAAAACCATCAATGTAATGCACAGATTGTGTTCTCAATAACCTGGAAAATGTTTTCAAAGTATTTGTAAATTGACTAGCATTAAAGAGTACTTAATAATGTGGCTAGTTGTGGAATAAATATACAAGCATTAATAGCATTAATCTATTCTAACACAACTCATTAGACATATGTGAATAATAATCTTAAACATATAGCATTAGAATTATGTCTAATTTCTGGGAAACTATCAAACCAAAAATGGATAGGAACTACAAAAAGAAAAATATCATTCTTTCATGGAAACCTATAAAAGATGCCGTCCATTAATAATCATGTATAATGTTCCCTTCAATTGGTTGAAATAATATCCAGTTAGCGTTAATGCAATTACAGCATAGTTATCTGGAAGATACTGCAACCAGTGTATATCTCATAGGGAGATTTAGCAGGAAGAAGGGCTAAGCTTTGGATAATGAAGAAAAACACGCTCAAGGAATATCATTAGAGGTAGGAGTTGAAGAAAGGGAAATGATGAGAACGTCTGAGAGTCAAGAAAGCAGCGAAGAATGATGAAAAGCAGAGAGAGGAAGAAATCCGAAAGCTACTACGGTGTGGAAACAGTGAACATACTAGAAGATGCTGTCCATGAATTCTGAGACCGGGCTGGACTGGCAGATGTTACAATCCATGAAAGAAGGCAATTGTGATAAATGCTTCTTAAAGATCAGGAAAGTAAAGCTTTGGAGGTATAGCACTGAGGATGTATTTGGGATATGAGAAAGAGCTACTTAGAAGAGAAAGAGCCTGGCAGGTGTGGGGAGCAGAGCACATAGCTCTGCACCACAGAGATTGAATGGGCAGGTAGGGAAAAAAGAGAGAAGTGGAGGTCTATGGCCACATGGGATTATGTTTCAATTCACACAAGATAGAAAGAAACTAGTTGGCCGGTGATTATCGTTGGAAGAAGCTGCTTCCTGGAGCACGACCTTTGTCCATCGTTGATACCATTATAGTCTGGATCTTGAGTGTCCCCCGAAGGTCCATTTGCTAGCAGGCTTGTCCGAAGTCTGTGGTGGTGGGATTTTCAAGAGGTGAGGTTTATTGGGAGGAACCTTATTGGAGGTCACTGGGAGCTCGCTCTCTCGGTAGATGTATTTGGGTTCTGGCCCCTTCCTCTCTCTCTTTTTAGACGTAAAGCAGTTGCTCCACCATGCATTTCCTACTGTGATATTTTTCCTCACCACAGACCTAAAGACAACAGGGCTAAATGACCATACAATGAAATCCCCTCACCCATGAGCCCAAATAAACCTCTTCTCCTTATACAGGGAATATTGCAGGCATTTTGTTACAGAGACACAAAGCTGACTAACATATTGGCTTTCCACAGATAAAGTTGGGAACCATTAGAAAAGCCCTATTCAGCCTTTTCTAAAGCCATTGATAAACAACATACTATGAGTCACTGCAGAAGGAAAAGCACAGTGACATTTTGTATGCTCATTCTCCTACGAGCCAGCGATGCCTACTGTTATCTGCAGCTTGAACATTCATCCTTTGTAACCATGAGTGGCACCTTTTAAGGTCTTCCCTGCTCTAACTTAGGTTAGATATGAGATGTGTACTGACTTTTAGTTCCATTATGAAGCACACATGGAAGATGTCATACAATATGGGATTTGAAAACAGCTAAGGTTTAACTACCAATTTTACTATCTGGAAGTAGAATGTTTTAGGTAGAAGGAACAGGAAGGGTGAAGGCCCTGGGGGTAGGTCTTTAAGCTTGTTGGAAGAGCAGCAAGGAGATCTGGGTTTCCAGAGGGTGTGGAAGGAGAAAGAAGGTCAGTGGGAGCTGGAGTCACCTAGATGCTTGTAGTAGAGGTTAGGAGGTGATTGATTTCATGGATCTAGGAGAATCTAGATGCCAGGAGGGTGGGGAGGGTGGTTAGAGGACCAAGTATTGAGGAATAGCCCAACATAGGAAACATCTTGCTTTATGTGCATATGGACTAGATGTAAGATTCAGTGAGGTGCAGATGGTGCTGAGGATTGTAGGCTATGTAGCTACTTGCATAGTGGTGTGCTCACTGAGAGGGGAAAAGGTGAATGAAGCTGGTGTATTTTTTCAAGGAAAATAGGATGCAAGTATGAACACTACATAGTTACATGAAGCATTGCTACATGTAGCTTTGAAGAATGTCAAAGGGCAGTTTTAGTCAACCATAGGTTGAATATTCCTTATCTGAAATGCTTAGCATTAAGATTTTGTTTCTGATTTGGGACTTTGTTCAATTCTAAAATATTCATATATAATTTGCATGAGATATCTTGGGGATGAAACACAACTCTAACACAAAGTTAGTGAGGCTAGACTTTGTGAGACGGAAAGGAAGAAAGGAGAGAGATGAAATAAAGGAAAGAGCAAGGAAGGAAGGAAGGAAGGAAGGAAGGAAGGAAGGGAAAGTCAATGTCACCCTTCAATATTTTCACCCATCCCTCCCCTTCCCTCAATCTTCTTAATTTTGTAGGCTATACATTAGATCCTTGATGGCATTCTCCCCCTCTTTTCCACCCTTTGTCCACCCTTGGTGCTAAGTATAGTTAATATGAATTCTATATCCAGAAAAGTCCAGGCCTCAAATCTTTTTCTAGAGGTTCCTGCTAGAGGTTCCTGATGAGAAGACTTATGATAGTCTCTATTCCTTCATGACCCACCCTTCAAAAATCTCCTTACTTTGTGGCAGTTCATGACCTAGCATGTGCCTACTACTGGTGGCAGCAGGTCCTGGAGCCTGGATTCCCCGTATCCTCCCAAGGCCATCCACGTGACTGCTGATGAGCGCCTGACCCTTTGTGTTCTCCTGTCACCTCTCTGCTTGTTCCCTGAGAAATCAGCTTCTCTGGTTCCTTGAAAAAATGGTGGACATTGGCTTTGGGCTTCTCCTCACCATCTGGGTTTATTTTTAAAAAAGCTGAGTGGTAAATGAGAAATTTGAAAGGTCTGGGGAGTGACCAGAAAAGTCTCATTGCACTTTTAAAAGGTGAGATGGCCATCTGGCCCGGCGGAGATGCTCGTTTTACATTTCCACTGGTACATGACTGAAGTCATTTACCATTAAGTTCTAGTTGAATAGGATGGTAGTAGACATTTAGGTAATATTACAGGGCAATAAATGTTTAAAAGCCTTGGGGGTATGAGCTTTCCAAACGCAGTTCAGACCCAGATGCTAAAAATACTCTGTGTATGTGTGTGTGTGTGTGTGTGTGTGTGTGTGTGTGTGTGTGTGTGTGTGTGTGAGAAAGAGAGAGAGAGAGAGAGAGAGAGAGAGAGAGAGAGAGATTATAACATTTCTTAAACTTTCGGCTTTTGCTCACATAATGAAAGGATTTTCTTTCCTTTCCTTTTCCTTCCACGTTCTAAACTGTTTAAGAGTTTCCATGGTTTGCCCCCTCCCTCTTCCAATTTTTTTTTCTTTATTCACTACACTGGGTAGAGGAAGCATGAGGGAAATGTAGTTAAAATTCAAAATGCTTCCCCTTTATCATTACCATGAATCAACACAATAAATGAGCCCCTTCAGAGCACGGTAATAAGAATTTGATAAATCATCAGCCAAAAATTAACTAGATGTCAAAACAATCTTTGGGAAGTGTGATGGATTAGGGGTGATAGCAGCAATTAATCTCCCAGCATGAGTTCACCAGAGAGACACAATGTAGGGAGATGGATGGGGGGATCCGGGGCCTTGCAAGGTCAGGACACTCCTGTAAGAAATGGTCGGAGGCTGGAGAAAGAGAGAAAGGCAGAGAGGGGGGGGATCATCCCTGTCTGCAGTACCTAGGTACCCCAGCAGCTGAGCTAGAGGTCAGTCAGTGCCTTTGAAAAGCTCTGTCTCCAGCTGCTCTCTGATGAGCCAAGCACTTTCCCACTTGCTCTAATAAATGCCAAGAGTCAGCTCCTGGGGCTCAACACATGGCCTCCAAGAGGGAGAGAGCTTGCAGGGATTCATTTAAAGAGCTGAGTAGGTCCTTGTAAACAGCAACTAGGAGGAAGGAATCCAGAGAAGCAGACAGCCAGGAGGGGGCAGAGAGAGAACCAGATTCTGGAAGGAACAGAGTAGTAACAGTGCACTTGGGGATGCAGGGCTGGGCTGAGGGAATATTGATGGGCCCTTGGAAGCAAGAGGAGGGGCTCTGCTGGTGCCAAGCTCATCAATCTCCCTCTTCTGGGTAGGGCTGCTTCTTTATTTATTTCATGCAATTCATAATATTGAAAGAATAATCATTGGAAAAATATGTGGAAAGGGCCCTGTGTTCCCTTCCCTGGAAAGGCTGGGATCCTCAAGTCAGGCCACAGCTTCCAATTCTAGGATCACAGTCTCACGAGCCACAAGTAGAAATGTAGGCTCAACTGATGTAGGGCAGAGAGTGAGCAAAGGGTGTTGAGAGACGTGGGAAGGAAAGAAACAGATGCAAAGCTCTATTTAGATCCGATGAAACTGTCCCAGAAGCCCTTCCTACTAAGAAGAGCTCCCTGGGTCCTCAGGTCCTGTGTAAGGCCTGCCACAGTTGGAGGGCATTGCCAGGGAGTCAGCATTGGCTATGGGAGTCAGCATTTCTTCTTTGTTCCTTTATTAGAATTTATTACTGAAGACTTCTGTGTGATTTACCTGGCCAGGGCTTTGATGCTTCTCTGGTTAACAGTAAAGTGCTTCCTGGCTGTCTTTATAACAATCATAAAACAATCATTATGCTCAATGACTGTCAGCTTCCAAGCTCTGTGTGAACCCTAGGTCACAATACATGTTTTCACAATACATCTTCCTACGATACAACAATAGGACTCTAGAATTTACTCCTCATGCGGTCTATACACACCTCCTTAATTCTCAAATAAAGTTAGGCCATACTGATTAAGTGCTTTGTAGGATATTGCTGAAGAAAAGGGCTCTGTAGAAGCTTCCTTACTAGTCTTCTGGTCAGCTTTGGCTCCCAGGGTAGCAGTATTTGGGTGTGGTAGAGCCATGAAGAGATGGGGTTTAGTGGGAGATCTTTAGGTTATTGGAGGTTTGCCCAGAAAGGGCTTAAGGACCCTATCTCTTCTTCTTGCCTCTTTTTCCTCTTAGCCATAAAGTGAGCAGTTTTGCCCTGCTGTTTACTCCCTCCATGGTGTTCTGCCTCACCACAGGCCAAAGCAACAGGAGCCATCAATCATATCCTCAAACCTACCGCATTGTGAGACCCAATAAACACAGGCTCTTTATAAGCTAATCATCTTGAATTTGTTATAGAGAGAAAAAGCTGACTAACATGCTTGCTCCTGATTCTCTGTGGACACTGAGTTGGTCACTTAATCACTGCTCATGCCAGTTTCCTCATCTCTAAGAGGGGAAAGACAATTATCTGTTGTCTCTATAAAGTCCATTACAATGTTGGCTAATATTCGTTCGGAGCTGGCAGCGTTGCACTTCTTTCACAATGACAGTGACGTCCCTATTGGCTCCATGAACTGAAAACATTTTAAACAAACACTTAGCACACACTGGCTCATACTCTTGAGCTTAAAGGCAAATGGGAGAAAGTGCCATGACTCCACAGAAAAGACTGAGGGAGCTGGTCCAGGTACTGGAGCTGGAGCTGTGGCAGAGGCTCTGGAATATCTTTCTCTCCCATGGTCATCTGAGAGCCCTGCACTGTTCCGTTCCTCCTCTCTGTAGTCTATCCTTCCAAGGAGCAGGTATCCAACACTTAAATGACGTCCTGCTGTCACGTAGCTCTTCGCTCTTTCTCAGGGGTCTTCTCACAAACCACCTTCTTTAATTAACTTACGCCCATCTTTATAGTTCTCTTTCTAACAAACCAGACTTGGGTGATAATAGCATAGTCTACATTCTCTTGATAAGTTGGAAACATGTGTCCTGGGTATTTATTTATTTGCTATCAGATTGTTCAAAATAACTTCTTTTTTGGGGGGGAGGGGGGTGTGGTCATGGGGCCTGAACTCTGGGCCTGGGCGCTGTCCCTCAGCTCTTCAGCTCAAGGCTAGCACTCTACCACTTGAGGCACAGCGCCACTTTTTTTCTTTTTGCTTATGTGGTGCTGAGGAATCAAACCCAGGGCCTCATGTATGCAAGGCAAGCGCTCTATCACTGAGCCACCTTCCCAGCCCGAGTTCAAAATAACTTCTAATGTGCATTTGCACAGGTTCTGCTATTCTCTCTCTACCATCTGGGTGCAGGAGGAAGTCACAAGGTTTCCTCTGTCCTTTAGGAGACAGTGTGAATACTCATAGAGTCTGGAAAGATGAAGCTACTGTTTGGGGCTGGTAGGCCAAGATAATCCACAACTGGTCTTGCCCACTTAGGCCTATACAGTTTCTTGGATTTCAATAGACATTCTCTGCCTGTAATATAAACACAAGTATGAACATGTGTACAGAAACCTGTGTCCATAGTCACGTATTACATCACATACATCAAATTACACCCACAGGTGTGAAGATACCCTGACTCATCACAAGTACACACAGTTACACCTAGAGTCAGAGACACAGTGTGAGGCCACATATACAAACACAAATGCACATTGATCTACATAGTGCACACACAGCTACACAGGGTATGAACTGAGGGGGAAAGGGAAGCCACAGTAGAGGCTTCTATGGTGTTGCACACTTTGTTGTGTTGCAAGAAGAAGCTTTTCTCTCAGCTTCCTGAGAGTAGGCTGAGTATCATTCCTGCCATTTGCCAGAATTCCTAGGGGTTGGAATCAGAATGGTTGGGGAGGGGGAAAGGTATGTTGAGGGGCTGGGAAGGTGGCTCAGTGGTAGAGCGCTTGCCTTGCATGCCTGAGGCCCTGGGTTCGATTCCTCAGCACCACATAAGCAAAAAGAAAAACAAGCCGGAAGTGGCACTGTGGCTCAAGTGGTAGAGCACTAGCCTTGAGCTGAAGAGCTGAGGGACAGCGCCCAGGCCCAGAGTTCAGGCCCCACGACCCGACCCCCCCAAAAAATAAATAAATAAAAGGTATGTTGAAATTCCCAGGGCCTAGAATATGACCTTGCTTGGCAATAGGGTTGTTGTAGATGGAAAGAATTACACTAAGATGTTGTTACTCAAGGAGGTTGGGCTCCTAATCTTATGTACTGGTGTCCTTTGAGAAGAGTGAGAGTCATATATGGAGAAAGCTCTGTGACAGTAGAGGAAGAATAAGTAGCTATAAGCTGAGAAATGCCAAAGAATGTCTGTGAACCAGAAGCAGGGATGAGTCCAGGAAAGCCTTGTCAGCAGGTTCTCGAGGCCCTTGTTGTTGGCCTCAGGCCCTCTAGGGATTGGCTGTTGCAAAAAAACCAATCAATTTGTGATTTCATTAAGCCATCTCTAAAAATCCAGTACACATGTACAGGTCATTTGAAGAAGAATACAAGGTGTACATAACATTTTGTTTATAGTTTTATATTTTGGAAATCAAAATAAAACTTTCTCATTCTGAAAAACCAGGAGCCTTCAAAAATAAAGAACGTTATTTTCCTAGGCTGCTAAAGATGAGTAGCAGATGACAAGCCCTCTGCTCATGTCCTCCTGTGTTCTCTTGGCCTAACTCTAACCATTGGATGGTGGCTCATAAGGCCTGAGAAGCCTGTCTTTGGCTCCTCCCTGACCTGCGTTCCCTTTTCACCCTAGCTTGATTCGCTCTGGCTACACTGACCTCCCTCTGTTCTTCAGACTCACTAGTCAAGCTCCATACCACTTCCATTGGAATTTTCTGCCTTGGAGATCACCTTGGCTTATTCCTTCAGTCATTCAAATGTCACCTTCTCAAAGAATCCTTCAATCCTCTAACCAACCCCTAACTTGGCTGTCTTTTTAGTACCATCTAATCTATCATGGAATTATCTTGCTTACCTTGTAGAGTATAGTCTCTAGTTCCCCAGTTGATATTAGCTCTAGAAGATAAGAACTAAGGGTTTCCTTCTTTTCTGTCATATTCTTGGAAATAGTCTCAGTGCCTAGCATAAAGTCTGGACTAATTAGATGTTCTGTTCATCTTTCTAGATGAATGGAAACTTTCTCTCCTGTGTGTCTGCCTCTGGAGAGTATCAGATTGCTGTGTCTTTATATATATATATACATATATATATGTATATATGTATATATATATGTATATACACACATATAGATAGATAGATAGATAGATAGATAGATAGATAGATAGATAGATAGATAGATAGATAGATAGATGATACAGGTTTATAAAGATTGTCAAGTCTGAGCCTAGACAAGCCAGGGGTTGGAATGTGGGGCTGTCCAGGCCAATGGAGGGAGCCCAGATCATGCATCTGGGGAAGCTTAGTTAGTTACAAAGGACATCTGAGTCCTGCTGTAACCTAGTGTTCACTTCATGAGCTTTATGGGGATGTTGAGAGGATGAAGGAGATGATGCATTTGAAAATGCTCTCAGGTCCTTAAACAAAAGACAGACTATGGAAATGGAGTGTTATTACATAAAGGAAACCCAGAAGCATATCAGGAAATAGCTGAACTGAATCTCAGCTTGTCTCTGAGCAATTTTTCTTCCCTGGGAAATTTAAGGGAACAGCTACAAAACTAAGATGCAATTTTCTTTCAACTTTTATTTCTTATCAAGTGTTCCTACCTTCTACATTTCACCACAGGTGCTATATATTTTTCCCCCTGGATGATAAACAGATTCACAGTATAATTTCTAGACTGGATTGAGGGGTGCTAGGCTGTGCAAATCACTGGGCCATGAAAATGCCTTAAGACTTTTCTCTTTTTCTACAGTGGTTTCTACCACAGGGAATAAAATGTATTACTGAGCACAAATGGCTGCATATTTAATTATGTCAAACCCTAAAGCATTTTTTGTTTCATGTTTCAAGTGCTCTTTGTTGCATAGGGGATGTTAGGAATTGAACTATGTGATGTTACTTCATTTTAAAGGCAGTAAATGTAACTTAAATAATAGTTGCTAATGTGATACCTACTTTTTGTACAGACTCAATGCTTTTTCCTTCCTTCTTTGATAGTGTTTATGCTATTTAGTGCCCTCTGCTGTCTGGAAGAGGCTCAGGGAACCTTCAGGTTAACTGCCTACCCCATTTACATCATCTAGAGCAGTGCTTTCTCTTAATTTAATGCAAACTGTAACTGTCATTCAGTATAATTCTGAATTCTACATAGTTGCTGCTACATAGCTCTAGTTACACACACCACTGGCTTAGAGAAAGCTGGAAACAAGTAATGGTGAACTTGCAAAAGTTGATCTTCTATTTTTTCTTTCTATCTTTAAATCATGCTTCCTGAATCTTTGGCCCTGGGATGGGTGGAATTACAGAGCAGGGAAAAGTCAGCACAAGTGAATAATCATTTCTAGAGAAAGAACTCAAAGTAGGGTCAGTACTTTAGGGCCAAATAAGGATTGTTCTGGAAAGTTTCCTCTTTAGTCCTGGTTGAATTTCAAAGACACTCAGTGTGTGTGTCTCTGTTTAGGCTTTTATTTACATTAATCAAGTTATTTTATCAGAATAAATGTAGTCTCTTATGATTGCTAGTTTTCATTCATTTAGTTTCTGAGACAGGGTCTTGCTCTGTAGCAATATAGTAAGGCTGGCCACAAATCCTGAATTCTCCTGTCTCAGCCTTCAGAGTGCTAGGATTATAAATACTAAACAGTGCTCATGGCTTTTGTGTCTAGTATTACTTTTACTACTTATTTATTCTTCTTCAGTACTGGGAAATAAGCTCAGGGCCTCGTATAATGGTAGCTAGTTTCTACTGTGTGGACCATTTTGGTTTTTGAGTTTGGGTCTTGCTACTTTTGCTCCAGCTGTTCTCAACTTCAAGCCTCTACTTTCTGAGTAGCTGGGAATACAGGTGTGTACCACCATATCCAACCTCATGGTTACTCTTCATTTATTTTTTAATCTTGGGAAAGCTAATGGGATTGAGTTGGCTTAGACTCTGGATGTCAAATTCAGTTAAAAGCCATGTTTTCTCCTACGTTTTTTAGGTTATTATGCAATAGTCATGATAGGTCTGGTTTATAGATCTTTAGGAAAATAATGCCTATATGATAAGATTATTTTGAAGATTAAATGAAAACAACACAAATACAATTCCTATTAAGGAAGCTGGGATTACTGTAAACACCATGTACATATATTTTTTTCTCCCACTTATGTTTCAGACTTATTCTATGCTTCTATTATATCTTTATTTCTAAGTTCAAGTAGAAGAATTTTAAGACATTTCTCATTTAGTGTGATCATCCCAGTTTGGTTAGTGAGAAGAGATGAAAAGGGGAAGAAGGAGGAGAGGGAAGAGGATGAGAGGGACTGCCATATGGGGATGTTTGATGTTTTTATTATTTTGGTTGTTGTTGCTGTTGAAAGGGTGAAATAGAGAACATTTAGTAGGTAGATCATTCTAATATATTGTTCTTCACTTAGAAAGATTTAGCTTAGATAAGATAAGGCACATCTACTCAAGTGAAAAACAAGGAAAAGTCATTTCTCTCAAGCGGAAATATCACAGGTTCCAGATTTATCAATATTATATAAAGCTAGTCTAGACTTACATCTAGGCATAAAAAACAAATAATGTTCCTTAATTCTACTGATGAGCCAGAACATTCTGTGTATGTACTTTTTTTTCCTCTAGGCAACTGCTACAGAAATGAACACAGTAGAAATCAACATTTTCCTACCACTTTGAGAGTCCATTGGGAAACATAGGGCAGTTCCTGCCAAGCACATAAAGAATTATACCACTTCTTGCTGCCTCCTGGAGACACCTTCTGAGAACAAGACATCCTCCTTGTAGCCTTCTTGATGATCACATTCGCTTCTTTTTGGACATGTGATAGAGCACTAAGAAGTATTTCCAATGAAAGCTGAGACTCTTTCAATCCATGGAATTTTACCATGTTCCCAGCCTGAGTGATTTGCCTAGAAACAGGAATCTTAAGTTGGCTCAGTGTCTTGTCAACACTAGAGTTGTCTGACTTTTCAATATCTGTATCAGAGTGATGGAACAAATATAAAGAAGGGTAGCTAGATAGAGGTCTTAGGCTAGTTTGCTTCTGAGCCCGAGTTCATGTGCCTCAACCTCCGTTAACCAAATGATATGAGGAAAACACCCAAAACTTGAAAGGGATTTTTATATTATGATGATATTAACCACTGATACAGAGAAGGAAATTAAGTTTCAAAACATTTTGGAGGCTGGAATTTAGCTCATAAATTACCTTCCTTCCTTCCTTCCTTCCTTCCCTCCTTCCTTCCTTTCTTTCTTTCTTTCTTTCTTTCTTTCTTTCTTTCTTTCTTTCTTTCTTTCTTTCTTTCTTTCTTTCTTTCTTTCTCTCATTACATTTCTTTCTCTCTCTCTCTCTTTCTTTCTCTCTTTCTTTTTCTCTTTCTTTCTCTCTCTTTCTCACTCTTTCTTTCTTTCTTTTTTCTTTTCTTTCTTTCTTTCTTTCCTTTTTTTCTTTCTTTCTTTCTTTCTTTCTTTCTTTCTTTCTTTCTTTCTTTCTTTCTTTCTTTCTTTCTTTCTTTCTCTCTTTCTCTTTCTTCTTTGCTGATCCTGGAGCTTAAACTCAGGGTCTAGGCACTGTTCCTGAGCTTTCTTGCTAAAGTTTAGTGCTGTATGGCTTTTTGGTGGTTAGTTGGAGATAAGAGTCACAGCCCCAGCCACCTGACTAGGCTGGCTTCTTACCTTGATCCTCAGAGCTCAGTTACCTGAATAGTTAGGATTATAGGTGTGAGCTATTGGCACTGGCTGTTAGAGTAAGTTCCTTAACATGCCCAAAGCCCTGAATTTGATTTACAGCATCAAACAACAACAACAAACAAAAAAATCTCAAATTACTTATTGGTAGATAAATGGTATTGTATTGTGATAATTAAGTCATTAAAAACATCAATATAGTTGTTAATGGTAGGAGATGAGTCTCCCTTTATTATGTATTAAAATGTTTACTGAGTTAGTCTGTTGGTATACATCCTATCTCCAGTTTTTGTGGGGTTGGTGTGATATACATAGTGAAACTAACTGGGGTGTTGAATTTGCTTGAGCTTGAATGTCTGCTGTAAAAACTTACTATTCCTGTCAGCATCATCAACCTACCCATTCTGGAGCTGCAAAGAAGGCAAGGGGTACATCTCTGCTATGGATTGCACATATGCCACCAAAGGTCCTATGCTGGAAATGTAATCCCCCAAGTCACATGTGAATGGTGTTTGGAGGAGAGGTGTTTAGGAAGTGCTTAGGATTAGATGAGGTCATGAGGATGGGCTTCCAGGATGGCATTAATTAGTGACAGGAGGAAAAGGCATGTGAGCTAAGTTATTTGCTTTGTCTTGCCATCTGTCACGGCATGGGATTTGGCAAAGATTCTGGCACAGGTATGTGGACTTCCTAGCCTCCAAACCACAAGCCAAACATCCTACTTTTCTCTATAAGTCCTCCAGTCTCTGCTCCACAGTTGTAGCAGCACAAAACGGACCAAGACGATTTATTTACTCAGTTCTGAAATGGAAAGGAAAAAAGAGAGACACACCATGATCACAGTTTCTCTAAGCAACGCCACAAGTGCTATTATCCTTTTGCGATTATTTTGACTTGATTTGAAATGTTTATTCAAATACTTACATGAATGACTAATCAAAAGGATTGTTAAAACTGCTTTACGTATGTGAACCACCTTCACAATAATAATAAGGTTTGTAGGGAACTTACGTTTTTAATTGCTTTTGCCAGTCAAAAATATCAAGTGAACCCACACTTGAAGCCTAATGCTTTATTTGAGCTGAGTGATGGCAATATAAAGCAAGTGCAGAAAGCCCTTGATTAACTGGAATGCTTGGGGCATGCGTGTTTGATTAATTAGGTTTGCAGGTGAGCTACTGGACCTTTTATGAACTGTAATGATTTTTGTTTCAGCTCTTTTAAAAATCTCAGTCCAACTTTCTGGAAAGATGGTGACACAGGGTCTAACTCTATTTCTCTCTGATGCTAATTGAAGTGACCCAAACAATCTACAAGTAGGAGAACCTGTGTATGAGTGCAGGAAATGGGAGAGGTGTCACACAGAGGAGAAAAGCTTGAGATTTCTGTAGGTACAGCCCAGAGGCACTGGCGGTGAGGAAGAAAACTTCATACTGTGGAGGCCCATGATCCCATTCTGTGTCTATCTCTGCCCACCCCTAAGTTCTTGGTTCCCATTGAGTTAGTGGTGATGAAATGTTTGTATGCCTGAGCACAAAACCCCTGTATCCAGGGATTCCCAGAATCCTCTTTAGTTCCAGGGACCTAGGAGACCACATTGTTTGAGTTCCAAGCAATATAAAGAGATTAACAGTCTTTGTTCTGCTGTAGACTTCTGGGTTCAAATCCCATATCCATCTATCCAGGCTATGTCATGTTGAATCAGTCACTCCAATTTCCCACATCCTAACTGATTCATCACTCAGGGAGTGCATAGTTGCAAGGACTAACTTAGATGATACAGAGCAGAAGGTCCAATAGAGGTTAAAGCACTGAATAAAAACGAATGTGTAAGCCAGGCACTGGTAGCTCACCCCTGTGATCCTAGATACTCAGGAGGCTGAGATCTGAAACTCATAGTTCAAAGCCAGCCTGGGCAAGAGAAGCTATGAAACTCTTATTTCCAATTAACACCAGAAAACCAGAAGTGGTGCTGTGGCTCAAGTGGTAGAATGCTGAAGAGCTAGGGACAGCATCCAGGCCCAGAGTTCAAGCCCCACAACTGCTCCCCCCCAAAAAATTGAATGTACTTATTTTTGGAGGGGTTAATCATACGTATTTAATTTTTACAACTTTAGCACATAATATAACCGTTTATGGGATGTAATATCATATTTTGCTACATGTAAACAATGTATAAAAACCAAGTCAGAGTGAATAAGTCATAGCTTATTCACCACCTCAGACCTTTTTCATCTCTTCATATGAGAACATTTGCCAGCTACTTAAAATATTCAGCTATTTAAAAATATACATAGATAATATATATTAAATACTATAATACATATAATATGCAATATGTATAATATATATATATGTGTATATATATATATATATATATATATATATATATATATATATATATATAAAACCATCCTAGAACTTGTTCTTCCTAATTGTTATTTTGTACACGTTAAAACCTCTTACTATTCTTCTCTTTGTGTGTATTTCCTAGACTGGTAAAACAACTCTGGCTCTTTAAGATGAAAACTCTTTGTCTTCCACCGATGAGTGACAATATAGTATTTGTAGTTCTGTGTCTGGCTAATGTTTTGTTTTGTTTGTGCCAATAATGGGACTTGAACTCAGGGTTTCAGTGTCATCCTTTTTCACTCAAGGCTAGATTTCTATCACTTGTGCCAAAGCTCACTTCTAGCTTTATTTATTTTCTTGCTGATTAATTGGAGATAAGAATCTCATAGACTTTCCTGCTAGGAATGGCTTTGTCCAATTTTCCTCAGATCTCAGAGCCTGGATGGCTAGTTTATCACAATAATCCTCTAGCTCATCCATGTAGATGTAAATGACAGAATTTCATTTTTTATAGCTGAATACTATTTCACTATACATACACATACAGATACCTCTTCAAACACCCACTTCCTTTTCTTGTTGTATATACTCAGTTTAGGCATTGATGAATCATATTAACATCCATTAGTACTATTATGATGATTATGACTATGGTCATTATTGTTATGATTGTTATTACTGAGCTGATACTGGGACTTGACCTCAGGGAGTTTTGCTCTTAATTGGATTTTTTTTTTTTTGATTGGTCGTGGGGCTTGAACTCTGGGTTTGGGTGCTATCCCTCAGCTCTTAGCTTAAGGCAAGTGCTTTACCGCTGGAGCCACAGAGCCACTTCTGGTTTTCTAGGGGTTTATTGGAGATAAGAGTCTCATGGATTTTCCTGCTCAAGCTGGCTTTGAACCATGATCCTCAGATCTCAGCCTCCTGAGTAGCTAGGATAACAGGCGTGAGCCACTGGCACCCGGCTTAATTGGCTTTTTAACTCAACTCTAGTGCTCTATCACTTGAGTCACAACTCAACTTCTGGCATTTTGCTGATCAGTTGGAGAAAAGAATCTTTCAGATTTGTCTGAAAGACAGGCTTATTTCAAGCTGGGATCTTCAAATCAGCCTCCTGAGCAGCTAGGATTACATACATGAGCCCCAGCATCTGGCTTATCATCCTTATTTGTTAGACCAAAGGAACATACCAACAAATTTGCAATTATACTTACACAGACTATAATCACCATAGACTACTTTGTCCAAGAAAGAAAAAAAATATACTTTATGCATGTGAATGTATTTATACATACACCTATAATGCATATATATGAATTGCTAATCAATACAGTAAATGTCTACATTTGAATATTTTTATTCAAATTTATATATATTTATATATATGAAATACATCTATATGTGTGTGGTAGAAAGATTACAGAGTGATTAAAGACAAAAATAGTTACAATGAACTTGGGGTGGTTTTCTATAGTATTTCAATTTTTAAAAAAATATATATTTTTGGATTGTTACTCAAGCCTGGCAGTCTATCACTTGAGCCACAGCTCTACTTCCGATTTTTTGGTAGTTTGGAGATAAAAGTCTCATGAGGCTGGGCACTGGTTTTGCGTGCCTGTAATCCTAGCTACTCAGTAGGCTGTGGTCTGAGGATCGCGGTTCAAAGCCAGCCTGGTCAGGAAAGTCCATGAGACTCTTATCTCTAATTAACTACCAGAAAACTAGTAGTGGCACTGTGGCACAAAGTGGTAGAGAACTAACTTTGAGCTGAAGAGCTCAGAGACAGTGCCCAGGTCTGAGTTTAAGCCCATGACCAACCAAAAATAAACAAACAAAAATAAAAAAACTAAAAAAAATGCATCATGAATTTTCCTGCCTGGGTTGGCTTTGAACCCAAACCCTCAAATCTCACCTTTCTGAATAGCTAGGATTACTGGCACCCAGCTTCAATGTTAAAAAAGCCATGTTGTCTAGGTAGAAGTCCTTATAGCTTGCAGGAAAACATCAAAAGCTAGTTGTTTGCTATCCAGTCTAAAAGATGCATTTCGTCAGAGCAATCAAGACAGCCTTGTGAGAACCTGTAAAGAACCATGCTTACCTCTCTCCTTGGGGCTTTGAAAACACTTAGGTGAGAGGTCTGTCTTTCCAGGCTGTGGAAAGCAGGGGTTAGTTTTCTACTCCAGTGACTCTACCATACTCTTTCATTTATCTACTGTTCTCTGGATGGAGTCCAAAATTCCCAAGACCTAATCTAATGGGTCAGTGGTTACCATTCAATCATAGGCACTCATTCTGGGTAGAATTTGTGAGCCAGACCACCTCTTAGGCTGTGGCTGTGGAGTTTTCTTGTTTTCATTTGGCTGGAGTATTGCTTAGGGTTGAACTGGGTTCTCCCAAAAGAGACTGGTTGAAGTTCTAAGCCCCTGTACCTTAGAATTTTACCTTACATGGAAATAGGGTCTTTACAGAGATAATCGAGAGGAAATGAGATTTTTAGGATAGGCCCCAATCCTACCTACTAGTGTCCTTACAAAGACAGGAAATTTGAACAGAGACGGAGACACAGAGGTGAGAGACAGACCACAGAGAGGAAACACAGAAGAATAGAGTCTGGGAGAATGCTATAGGAATAGAGAGAGAGGCAGAGATTGGAATTAAACTTCTACAAACTGTTAGGAAAATGGAAGAGAAAGGAAAAGGAAAGAGTCAGACTCCATTCTCAACGGTCTCAGACTGTTTATTGAGGCACAGCAGTGAGGAATCCACCCTTCTGGCAGGCTTGGAGGCTGAGCTAAGGTGGGGGTTTGAGTCAGCGGTTTTATAGAGTCTGAACGAGGAGACAGGGGTTACTTGAGTTTAGTATAAGAGGGGTGACTGCAGACATGGGCAGAGAATATGGTAAGTGTTCCCTAATCCAAGGTCTCAAGCTTTTTCTTTAGCTCTTCCCTGGCCTCACAGCTTTCTTCTGGCCTCTTCTTTGTTGAGGGGCTAGAGCTCTCTGCCTATCTCATCTCCATTAAGAGGTTTGTATCCTGTGGCCATGAAGAACTCCATCACCCTCTGGGATGTGAAAGTCCGGATGATATAAAAGATTGGGCCAAGAGAAGAGCAGCAAGTCCTTCACAAAGGAACACTTAGGACTATTAGAAGCTAGAAGAGGCAAAAGAGTACTTTTACCATCTAGAAGGGCATGGCCCCACCAGCAACTTGAATTTGTACTTCTGCTCCTGTATCTCTGAGGCAATACATTTCTGTTGTCAATAAGTCCTACAGTTGTGATATTTTGTTAAGAAGCTCTAAGAAGCAGATACAGTGTTCTTCTTGGTGTTGTCACTGGTGGTCAGCAAGGCCTCCCATGGTAACACCTGAATGGCAGTGGCTGGTGTCAGTGTTCTTGTGTGTGTGCAGGAGTTTCACCTGTCAGACATTAACAAAGTAGGCCTGATTTGACTCTGACGAGACTTTAGCACATGTCTGGTGAAGTTTCATGCCTTAGTGTTTTGCAGCGTGATTCATTTACGTTTAGATGTCCAATTACTCAATTATATGACTACATAATGTTCAACCAACAGACTGATTTCCTGGAGGGCAGGTACTGTGATTTCCCACCAGCAGGCAGCACAGTGCCTCTGAAGTCATGGCCTGGGTATGTCTCCTTGCCTTCCACTTACTAGATATGTGACCGTGAGCAAGTAACTTATGCCTTAATCTTCTCAACTGTTAAATGAGACAATCATTGCAGTACTTACCTCTTGATCAAAGGGAGTTATTTTATGTAAGGCACTTAGAACTGTGCTGTAGACAAGGCCAACCCTTCATTCATGTTGGCTGAGCTATTAATTTTCCATATGTCTCAAAATCTAGCATATTCTAGGACATATATGATGAGCTCAGTGGAAAGCTCTTGAACAACAAAGATATAGTGTCATTTTCAATGATATCATTATGCTTTATCCAAGGATGTAGGGAGAATAACTCAGAGGATAGAGATTTCAACGGGTCTAATCTTGGCCTGAAGCATTCATAGCAGAGAAAACAAAATGCGCCCCCTCCTGGTCATGGGATTTTTGTGTTTTCTTTGTGCTGGTCCTGGGGCTTGAACTCAGGGCCTACATGCTGTCCCTAAGTTTTTGTGCTCAAGGCTAGTGTACTACCACTTGGATCATAGCTCTATTTACAGCTTTTTGGCAGTTAATTGGAGATAAGAGTTTCATAGACTTTCCTGCCTGGGCTGGCTTTGAACTGTGGTTCTCAGATCTCAGGGTCCTGAGTAGCCAGTACTACAGGCATGAGCCACTAGCACTTGGGTCTGTGTTTTCTTTACAGGAAGAACTGGGAGCAGAGGAGTGAGACTAAGACCTTCTGTGTTGTCTTGTGTCCCTGATTCCTTTCATCTGGAGTGTAAGAGGCAAGGGATATGGGAGGGAGACTGTTTACAGGAAGCCTGTTACACACCTGCTGGGTTAATAAAAGTGCAATTTAGTCAGTAGTGCTGATGATTCATTGCCTCCAAATTGATTTGGGAAAGAAGTTTCACTCCTATCCAATATGAGACAGAGGGAAAACAATCTACATTCACACCACTGAGAAAATGGAAAATATAAAAGAACAATGACCTATAGCATTTCAACTGAATGGAGGGTGGGGAAACAAAAACAAAAACATCCACTGTAAACGTTTGACTTTTTCTCTCATTATTGTTTCCAAGTCATTACATTGAAGTTTAGTCATTGCTTCAAAGCTCAGACAATTTCTGTTTAAACTTCTGAAGCAATTATTTGGGCTGCAGCAACAAAAGATATATATGAACCATCAGCCAAAATGGTTCCATGGGAAGCTGGTCTGGAAAGGTTAGAGGCTCTCTTCCGCAAAATCCAGGAGAGTCACCCATCTGGTGGGTCTTCCATTTAACTCTGCACTCTGCAAACATAAAATCTTTACAGCAAATCTTGTCCTTTAGACTTGTAAGCACACACTTCTGATTGACAACTACTATCAAAAGGAAGAGGAGAGGCAGTATGGTATTCTTTGGTGCAGCCAGTCTTATAGCTATGATCCTTCGGCGTACTGACAGGCTGGGTGAGCTTGAGCCCAGGCTTATTAAGGATCCCTTGACCCACTAATGGGCCAGAAACATGGTACCTTTTGGTATGGCCAGGAATGCCCTTGTTGCTACCTCTTCTCTCTTTGGCTGAGGTAGCAAGCCTATTATATTGTCCTGTACTTACAATGACTGGCCACTGGCAGCTCATGATGTGTCAGTATTTGGGGGTCTTAGCTGTAGATACCTTCCAGAGAGTACTTCTTGGGGACTTGCCAAGAGAGACTCCTATGCTGGCCAGCCTGCTAATGTGCCAGTCACTTAGCAAAAGTTCCTTCTTGGCTCCATTTCATTCCCTCTGAGGAACTTGCCTCTAACACTTGGAAGAGATTATCACTTGCCTCTTTGTCCTCTTTAAAATTTTATTATTGCCTTCAACTCCACCTCAGTTTTCAGGACTTCATCCCGTTCTTTTCATTTTGAAGATAGCCTAGGGCCAAGATAGGAAAAGAAACAACCTGCAAACCAATTTTTAAGCAGTTTTTAACTTACCAAAAATGTCAAGTTATTGCACCTTTTAAATCTCAATAGGTCTATTTGTAGAAATTATACCCCAAATCAGCAATTTCCTTGTTCTCCTCTCCCCTCAATCACTCTCCAGTGAATCCCTGCAGAAACCCTGTGTGTCCAGGTGGCCGTGGGAGGCCCTGGAATTGGGTGTAATCAGCTCCCAGGGGAGCTCCCCAGTAAGGCTGAGCTTTTTGGCTATGTTTTTTTTTTTTGACAGAAACTTTAGAGACGTAGAGTGAATATAATGAAGTGCAGAATTTTTCAGACTTCTCTTAATATATCCTGTCCGGCCCCATCATTGACATGTTCACTCTCTTGTTTCTGATTTAAGCTGTCAGACTTGGTAAAATTACCCCGACAACTTTAACATATGTGGCAGAACACTGACAAGATGTTACTTACACCTAATTAAGGCTGAGAGCATAATAAACAGTTCTTGCATCCTAGCAACCTCATTTCCTGTGGTTTTGAATTTTCAGGATCTTGACCTCAGCCCTTTGAAATTCCGGAGCATTTGATATGCGGATTCTCGGGGACACTGCAGATGCCACACTTTGACCTTGCTACGTAAATTTGAAAAGAGAGAAGAGGGGAAAATCATCTCTCTCAGAGAGATGGGTGATCAGGACCTAGAGGTTTAGGATGGATTTCTGACCTGGTATGAAAGATGCTCAGACTGGATAATTTGGGGAGGTCTCTCTTGCCATCTTTAGTGGCTTCAGTGGATGGGCTAAATTCTGTCAGACACAGGGCAGATGAGCAAGGAAGAAAAATCACTGTTGGGAAAGGTAAAAAAGAAGAAAAAAATATTGTGTTTAGCACAACGACTGGATACAGAATGTGCTTAGCTGGATAAAAAGTAATTGCTCCAAACAGTTATGATTAAACAGGCTGTGGGACACAGTCCAGAGGGAAGAAAACAATCCCTCGTGTTTTAGTCATTTAAGAGAAGTTTCAGTTCTACTCTGCAGTGATGTGGGGTGGAATGGCTCCATTTTGGCTTGAGCTGGGAACTCGGGGCAGCTCTGTCCTCAGTATTTCCTCTCCATCTTTTCTCTTGCTGACAGAGGCCTCTTGGAAGGACCAGGCACCACCTCACCTGGCAGAGTGGCCACTGAGTGTCCCAGGATGTAGTTTGGTTTGACCTTTTCCATTCTGCCCTCCTCTCCTTGGCTCCAGTAAGAATTCAAAAATCCAGTTAAGGGTGAAATTTCTCTACTTCCTCTGAGGAACACAGAGGTTTTATGTGATGACAAGTGAATGGATTTCTTCTCTGCCCAACTCTGCAATTGCCAAAGGCAAGGAAGAAAAAAAAATCGGGTACTTTGGCAGCAATAAACTGCCTTTTGCCTTCAAAAATGTTTTTTGTTTTTCCCTTCTTTTTTTTTTTTTTAAAGCCTATGTGCATTGACTCTGTGTGCGTGTGTGTGTGTGTGTGTGTGTGTGTGTAGGAGAGAGAGCTTTCATTTTCTTTTATTTGATAGGAGATGAAGAGAAATTCGAGGTAAAACTGCCATTTGTCTGGCTCCTTGTCCCATTCGTCAGCTGGCTTCTCTTCTCCTCCTTTGTCAGATCTGGGGTGTTATGAGTTGCTTGGCAGAGCATGGTCTTCTCTTGCAGTGGGTGAGTTGTAAAGAACATTCATTGTCCAGCAAATAAACATCCCAGCCAAGAGTCCTGAGCAGCTCTATTTTCTGGCCTGACTTTTTTGGACTCTGATCACTCCAGGTGTGAGGACGGCTCAGAAAATAAGAGGCAGAACATGTATGCATGTTTCTCAAAGAGCTCTGCTGCTGGGCCATGCTCGTCTGCTGTACAGAGAGCCTTGGGAAAGGGGAAAGGGTAGTAATTATCGACCAAACAAAATGGAAGCTTTAGAGATTTCTGTGACTTGAAAGACGAGGTTTTTTTTTTTTTTTGTGAGCCCCATAAAAGTCAGGTGACATGGCTCCTGTGGGAGAGGAGATCTGGAGGGTGTATTGACGGGTTATTTCAACACTGAGTAGTAGAAGAAGAAGGGCAAGAGAGAGAACTGGATGCTTTGTTCACTTCATCCCAATGAGATGTTTTTTTTTTTTTCTTTTCTCTCTATGTATGCAGACATTTAGGCTTGAACTGCAGGCCTGGGTACTGTCCTTCGGCTTTTTTTGCACAAGGCTGTCCCTCGACTTCTTGAGCCACAGCTCTACTTCTGGCTTTTTAGTGTTTCATTAACAATAAGAGTCTTGTGAACTTTTTTACCCTGGCTGACTTCAAACCGTGATCCCAGATCTCAGCCTTCTGAGTAGCCACATTACAAGTGTGAAGCACTGGCACCTGGACATACTGCCAGTTTAATAGTGTGTTAGTAAGTTCTAAGCAAGGTAGAAAGGCAGGGAGGGAGCAGGCAGGAGAGAAGAGGAGGAGAAGGAGGGAAAAGAGTGGACTCTGTTTTTGTTTTTGTTTTTATCAGTGAGGCCTGGGCACTGTCCCTGAGCTCTTTTGCTCAAAGCTAGCACTTTGAGCCACAGCTCGACTTCTGTTTTTTTCAGCGGTTAATTGGAGATAAGAGTCTCAGGGAGATTTTTCTGCCTGGGCTGGATTTGAACCATCATCCTCAGATCTCAGCTTGCTGAGTAGCTAGGATTACAGGCATGAGCCACCAGTGTCTGGCTTGAGAGAAAGTTTGGATAACTTTAGAAATGTTGGGCTAGGTTAAGTTAAAAAAGTTTGTTTACTGTGATAGTTCTGTCCTGTAAGATTAAAAAAATATATCAGTGTTGGAGATAGAATCCAGGGTCTCACACATCCTTAGTACATGCCCTTCCTACTGAGCTATACCCTACCCCTTTTGTAATTTAATAAACTTTTTTTGATATACCATCTGAAGAATTACTCTTAATCTAGGACCCATTTTGGCATTGCTTCCATATATTTAACTTAACCATTTGTGACTTCATACGTTTCAAGTTGCTTGCTTTCTGTCACAGTGACCTATACCTTTAATTGTCAGCTGCTGACAATAAGTGTTCTTATTTTGGAATGAGTACTACTGGTCTGTGGACTCAGGCCTGGGTGCCTCTGGGCATTTATGGTATCTGTTTGCACCTCCTGTATCAACCATTGATTATTTCAGACCTTTGTGGTATCATATTGAAATTTTGCAGTCCATATGCCCCACGTCACTGGGAAACAGATATTGAATTCTAAACCAAAGTCTACACAACAGTTCCCCTTTGTTGTTTTATTCATTCCACTGTTAACTCTGATCCATGCCTTTAACCTCTTGTTATCATCTAGGCTGCTGTTTTGTATGTGTGTGTGTGTGTGTGTGTGTGTGTGTGTGTGTGTATGTGTGTGATAGAGAGAGAGAGAAAAAAAGAGGGAGGGGCTTGAATTCAGAACCTGCACACAGCATTTTTTTGCTCAAGATGTTGTTCTAGGACTTAAGATGCCCTCTACTTCCAACTTTGGGGTTGTTAATTGGAGATAAAAGCATCTCAGATTTGACTGTCCAGGCTAATTTTGAACTGGAATCCTCAGATCTTAGCATTTTGAGTAGCTAGGATTATAGACATGAGCCACTGGTACTGGGCTGGGCTACCATTCTTGAGGGTGACTAACATCTCAACCTATTTCAGCAGAGTATGCAACTGTTTCCTGCATGGAAGACTGAAAGATGCTCATAGAGAACAAATAAAAGCAAATATATCTGACTATAGAAAATATCCATCCAAAGATGCAGGCTTTCCTAGCCCTAGGGTGAGTCTACAGAGCCCCCCTCCCCCACCACTTGCTTGGTAAATTAGGTAGTTTCTTTTCCAGTCTGCAGGCTTGATATTGATGTGTTTCACGAAGAAAGATCCTCTTGTTCACTCTGACTTTGTCTAGAAATGTGTGGGAAGTTGTGGATTGGAATTTTTCTGCTTTTGCATCCTCCTTGCCCACTCACTCTTTAAAAGGAAGATGAAGAAAGCTGGTTTCATTGCTTTCTGTCAGAGGCAGAAAAGTAGTGTTGCCTAGTTGACTTTGTCGTTGGCTCTTATGTTCATCCAGAGTTCTGGTGCCCTTCCTCCCTTCTCCGTTTCCAGTTGGCTCTGTGGCACTTTGGTTATTCGGAGAAAGAGGTGCTGTCTTCTGACCCTTAGTCATTAATCAAGCTGCCTGAGCCTGGGCTACTTCACAGCCAAGGCTGCACTTCTTGGCTCTTGGGAACTGCCTAATAAAATGACAAGAGGCAGGAGCTTATTTCCTGTCCCTGAGATCCTGAGAGGAAAGAGATGGGGGTGGATGAGGCTGGACCAGAGATGACCAGGAAGAGGGAGGATATGAGGTCTAGGCAGTCATTGAGTTGTGAATGTTTTGCTGTGCCCACAAGCCATTCTTATTGACTACTCAGACTAAAATCCATTGTCTTCCATAAAGAAATTATGTTTACTTGAAAGGTATTTAAGTTCTCTTGGTCTGATGTTACCTCGGGACTTAGAGTGCTGTCTCCCTCCCCCCTTAACCATGGACTCTGCCTGCTGTTGGTTTTTTCCTGAAGGGACCTTTGCACCTCAGGGTGGAGGATGTGGTCTCTGAGCTGTTGCTACTAGCTACTGTCAAATTCCTCTCTTGCCTCCAGGAACAATGCGAAGCCAGCACATGGTATATGAAAACCCAAGACCAACATGATTATTACTTAGTACCAGAGTTCCCGAGGTCAGATAGAGAAGACAGATCCCGCCCTTCCTGGTGATCCCATCTTGGGGGAATGCTTTCCACCTCCAGCAACCAGCCACCTGTAATCATTTTCTAAAATGAGAATTTTCTCTTTCAGCCAGGGTCCAGTCTACCCATTGCACCCTTGTTAAATTTATCATGTGGGAGTTCTGGAGAGTTTCTGGGCCTGCTGTATAGAGAGAGGGGACAACAGATAGGATCTCAGTAGGTCTTTCTGGTTTTGTGACAGAATGACATCTAGAAGAGTGCAGGAAGGTGTGTGGATGCTGGACACTAACTAAGCACTGAAGATCTTGGCATTCGCTCAGGGGCTTTGGGTGTTTGTATCCAATGGAAATGCTTGTGGGTTTGTCCAGCTTCCCGGGTGCCCCTCTGTTTTGAAGGAAGCTGTCTTTCTCTGAATTGTTGTTGCCTGGGAAACTGTGGCCCAGTTTGGCCTCCGAAGGCATCTTAGTGGGCATAAAAAACTCTCTAATTGCCATCCTTCTACTGGGGGCCATTTCTCAGAAGCCATTCCTGCTGAACTGTCCCTGAGGAGGAGGGAAACGTCAACAGGGAAAAGGGGGTGAGGCTGGAGGCTGTATTCATGGCTCTGAGAAAGAAGGGTACCACACATGGGTTTGAAAACTGCCATGAGTGTTTTACTGACATTTACTAAAGGGATGGAAAGATATCCCCCAATTACTCATTTAATAAATGCTCTTTGTTTTAGCGGCTGGTAGCAGACGATCAATATGAATGAGATCAGCAAGATCCCTCTTTAACCAACTTTCTCCTGAGGAACTTGAGAGAACAACACAGATAAAGAAACGGAACATTTTTTTTTTTTTTTTATGGTAAGGACGACTATTTGGGTGCAGAACAGAGAACACTGTTCATTCTCAAGAATGTTCTGAGGTTTTTTTTTTGGTGTGCATTGTGCTTTATATCTAGTAAACCTTTTCACTTGTCGAGTCCCTATCCACAATCCTATGGGAGCCACAACCAGCACTGCCATTGTCACTTTGCAGATGAGGCAGTGGAGGGAAGGGAAAGGACTAAGTCATACACCGAAGAAGGCATTGAGCAGGGACTTACTGCCAGATCTTCTTACCCTGCATGTGATGCAATTTCCCCCCATTTCCTCCCACCTCTCTGCATCTCCAAGACTATGGGGTCTATGAGATCGAATGTGAAATGAGCCAGTGGTAAAGACTAAAGAGGAAGAGGAATGTGGGGGGAGCAGGGGAGGGCTGCAGTGCCCTTTAGCCAAGAACGAGTTTTTCACAAGAGCAGGAAAAGTTCCTTAAGTGGCCTTTGGCTTAGTAGAGGCTCTGCTTCATCTCTTCTTGACATGGTCCCTGGGAAGAGGGGAGCAGGGGGTGGAAGTGATGGGGAATGTGGGGAAGGCTGTCATTTCCACGTTGTCTGTTATCCATCCATGTAGCCCCTGGGGCCCTATTTTCAGACTTGTCTGCTTGCCCAGAAAGGGGCAGGCCTAAGTTTCACAGAAATTAGAAGCACATATACTTGGCTTCACCAACAGAAATGATGATGAAGAGACGCTGGTTCAAACCAATGCCTTCAACACTCAGAAGCAAAGGAGAGCTGGGATCGTTTTTTTTTCCTACTTGCTTAAAAAAAAGCAAGACCTCTAATTGGAATCAGTTTCAGAGAATGTCTGAATGGCAGTGAATTTCAGACACGTCAGTCCAACTACTTGACTTTACAGAGGACTGAGAGGTAGAGTGATTTGGTTAGCACTACACCGGGATTAGTGGGACAAGGACAGTTTTCTGACTCCTAACCCAGCATGGCCTACCTTCCCTTCAGGTCACCTTCAGAGTTGGTCACAAAACTCTTGGAGCCTGGTGTCAGCTCTGACAGAGGCATGGTGCTCTGGTGTTCCTTGATCTCCACTCTCCTCTACAACACTTTGTTCAGGCTAGTGAATGCCTTCCTGGAGCTTCCAGAAGCCCACGCTCATGATTCCTGCAGAGAGGAGGTAGTAAATCAAGGCCAGAAGGGACAGCAGCACCAGCAGTGGCATGTGCATCTGAGCAAGGCATCCCTCTTAGGAGGGACCTCACTCTCCATTGCAACTATATCATACCTTTTACAAAAAGTCACTTTGAGGTCACTGTTTTTTCTGTCCAGTATTTCAATACATTAAATGCAATTACTTCATTGTTGATTTACCTGTCATTACAGGCATGTGTTTGAACATGATTTATTGAGTGAGTTTTGTGCCAGTTGACTTGCAATAGATTGCACAATATTCAAAGGGGCTCATTTGCTTGGCATTACATTAGAGGCATGATGATTGCAACACAAAGCAATGTAAATGAATTCTGAGAGGCTCCATCATTCATGTTGTCATGTACTGAATCCTATTATTATTTATTACCATAATTGTACTGTGTTTCCTGGGGCGATAAATTAGGACTGATGGGCCCCGCTGACAGTCAAGGGCTGGACTCGCTCTATATAATTTAATAGGGATACTGTAGGGCCTGTGTGTGCTGAGGAGATTTTGGTAATGGTAAAAAATAGAAATGAAAGGAAGAATTTTCTCTTTTTCTCTTAAGTACTAAAACCTTCCAAGGATTTTTCTTCTTCTTGCTCCTTTCTCCTTTCTCCTTTAATACCTTGGCTACATTTAAGGTCTTGGTCAAAACTAACTATATGGAAGAGAAGTTCTATCTTTCAGGCTCATGATGGTTAAAACTCATTGCCTCGAGACACGCAGTCTTTTCCACATCAAATGCTGACAGGTAGTGTTAATTCTTACGCCATCAGGGCATACAGGGTACTAGGAATTTAGAATCTGTGAGAATCCAATGGCCAACATGCTGGCTGCCATATTGATCTGCTCCCATCTTGAGTCAGATGGATTTGTACTTGTCTGATCTCATTTGATGAGCAACATTTCTGGATTAATTGAAGGGAGTGCTTTATAAGAACAACAGAAGTGTAGGAACAATAAAAATTATACATATAATATCACTTCACAAGATATAAGTATGCTATGCAAATATCAGCATAACATATTAAAATCATATGGTGCAAGCTCTGAAAATGATCTTAGAAGTATTCAACTCAAGTTCATTTCCACATTATATATGTGGAAACTGAGATATAAGGCTGACACAGCCAGCAGGAAAGAATGGTTGTTGCAAATATCCTGCTAGCCCCTACATACCTGGAACTGCCTCTGGGTAGACTGACTGGGGTCTAGAAAATACTGAGGAACAATGAGGGATGAAGGGAAATCCCCAAACCATCTGAAGTCTCCCCCTGGATCTGTCTTTGTCTGCCTAAAAAAAGGGTATGGTTGTAAATAAGGGAAGAGAGTAAGCTGATAGTCTTAGATAAGAATCTCTTTGAATCCCCTTTTAGTGTAAGTCCTGCTGGATCAATTTGATTTCAGATAATAATCAAGTCTGTCTTTGCACCCTGGGTCAGAGGTCAGGTATTTCATAATCCCCTGGAAAGAAACTTTTGACAGTGGACACATCTGTTTTTTGTTTTCTGTCCTTACGTATTGCAATCACAATGGTCCTCCATGGGAGCTCAGCAGACATGAACTGGGATGTGTGATGGAGGAGCTGGGATATGTAATAGAATTCTGTTTAGGGAGCTAGCGACTCAGGATAGACCCGATGCAGGTACTAGGCTCATACATATAGAAACGGCATTGAAATGGTTTAATTTTTCCTTCCTTCAGCGTTTAAAGGCGAAAAGATCCCATCCTACCTGTTGAAGTTCAGCAGTGTTTGTATGTGGGCACTAAACAGTTTTATTCAGATTGATCCCAGCAGATCCATGAAATCAATGTCTTGCCACCTAGGCGATCTGACTAGGCTGTTAAAACAATCAAACTCATCAGACCACTGTGGCAAATCAGATCAGATCATCTGCGTGCAATTTTCCTGTCCTTTGGGCAGCTGGCTTTATAATTAGGAATCTGGAGTGGTCCAAAGGCTAGGCTAATACTTCATGTAGTTCTGGCCTGAGCTGGCCCTGTCTTCATCATAAGGCACCAACCAATGTCTCCACATTGACTGGGCCACCCACAGCTCGAGGAGCTGCCCGTGGGCTGGCAATGACTTTGGACACATTTGCGTCTTACAACGGTGGCAGAGTTTTCTGTTTGAAGGGAGTAAGTCATAATGGGAAGCAGTGGTAATCAAGGAAGAAGAGGCAGACAGAAAGCTACCTCACCTCCTGAAATGGAGTACTAGATCTGAGGGTGACCTGCATGCAGAGAGAGCTTCCCTGTTTCTTTCTGGCTGCACTCTGGCCTCTGTGATTTCTAGAATAACCACAGGCTAGGTCTAATGTCAACAAATGGCTTCCATCCAAGTCCTTGATAAAGGGGAGGCAGGTAAAATTATGTCCTTAGCAGAAGGTCTTAAATCTGGATTTTACTTCTGATGTATGCTGTCCCAAAGACCCTGGCTTGTGGTCAAAGTGGATATTGTGTCTCACCATCAAATATTTGCTCTTGCTGGTGTCTTGTTTTGTTTCCATTTATGTATTTATTTTTTTCAGAACTGAGGAAATTAACCAAGTACTTTTATCTATTTATACCACAGTTGTGTACCTAGTAGTCCATTAAGATTAAATCACCACCAAGACATAGGCTGAATAACAGCATTGTTAGTATAAAGGGCCACAGTTTGTAAAATAGTAATATAAAGTATAATTCGGACATGAAACAGACAAGAATATCAGGCATGCATCATGAGGTTATGTAGGGAGAGTTGATTTTTATGTGTGAAACAGAGGAAGCCCTGGCCGGCCTTGGGCCAACACCCAGGGTGCTTAGGAGCCATCTGCTTTGTCTTTGGACTACAGGCAGATTTATTGGCTTGAGACAATTTGGGCAACCTACCAGATTGGAAAGGGTTACAGTACAAGGAGGGTACTGACTTTGAGCAGCTGTAAGTATAAAGGTAAATATGACAGTAGAAGAAAGCCTAGCTGAATCCTCACTATTTGGTGAGTGGTCTGCATCTATCAGCATATGAATTACTCATGTTGTAGACAAGAATCAGTTTGATGCTGTTTAGAGGTATGGATTCATTTCCTTGGCCTACTAAAGAATCAAAGGCAAGGAAACAGTAAAGGCGAATAAGGTACATTTATTTGAAAGTGAAAAGAAAGCCATGGAGGAAAAGTAGGGAGACTTTCTTTGGAAAGGGCCCCCCAGGAGGAGTCCAGTGGCTTCCTTCTGGAGAGTAGATATTATAGGATGGAGCTCCCTCCCCAGGCATTGCACTGATTGCTTGATGGCCTGTGTATGTAGCACCTCAGCTCTTTTCTTGGTTAGGCCTCTAGGGTATTATAGGAAGAAGAAACATTTGATCAGGAACCTAAGGCATTGTGGGAACAAGAAGCATATAATGGGCCACATATTATCTGACACATGCTATGTCTGCCATTTTTTCTCTATCTACTTAATAGTTCCCCTTTCTTTCCCTCAAGTTTGTTCTATATTTACCCTTTGAGTAACTTCTTACACACTTCTTCTTCTTTTTTTTTTTTTTGGTGGGTCATGGGGCTTGAACGCTGGGCCTGAGCGCCGTCCCTCAGCTCTTCAGCTCAAGGCTAACATACTACCACTTGAGCTACAGAGCCACTTCCAGTTTTTCTGGTGGTTTATTGGAGATAAGAGTTTCATGGCTTTTCCTGCCTGGGGGGCTTTGAATCGGATCTCAGTTTCAAGAGGCTGAGATTACAGGATTACAGGAGTGAGCCACCAGTGCATGGCTCTTACATACTTCTTAATGGCTTATGAGAGCATGACTGAAAATAATTTGGGTGCAAACATGTGTTATACTTGGAAAGATTCTTAGCTCCCATTTTTTTCCTCCTCATTTTCCCTTCACACCATAGAGACATGCACACACACAATAACACATGCACACACAGATGCACATACATACAGAGAGACAGATACACACAGAGAGAGTCAGAGGTGAGATGGGAGAGACCTGTTCATGCTTGTACTCATTTAAGTTTATATCAAGCCAAGGGGAGCCAAACATAGCCCAGGTATTCATCTCAGGTACTAAAAAGGTACAAAAAAATGTAGTGTGCTTCAGAAACCCAGCACTGTGGCCTTCCTTCCAGAAGCTTGTTGTTGAAGGCTGTCTGAACTCTCCACCCAGCAAGCTGGTTTCCCTCTCTGCTTTTATGGTAGATACTTCCTCTGGGGTTCAGGAAGGCCTTTGGCTGCATGTCTCACCATGCACTCAGAACACCTCTTCCCAAAGCCAAACTTCATTCCTCAGCCACTGAGGGCAAGCTTATTGTAATGAGTTCCTGTAACATTTCTGCTGTTGCTGACCTTGAAGGAAGCAGTGGCTGAAGGGTTAGAGTGGGTGGATTGGGAAGAGAGGAGGTCAGCTAATGATGAAACTCTGGTGTAGTCCAAGCATACTGTAAGGACTTTCCTTTAGCCCAAGAAGCCCTAACGTGGCCTGTTGTCCTAAAGGTGGACTGAAGAGAAAGTTTTGTATAAGCAAACGTGACCTAAAATCTTGGACTGCAAATCATTTGCTGTGTGGTTTGAGGCAGGTCAGGAAACCTATGAACATCATCTAGAAGCTTCTGGGCCTATGGTTAAGTTCTGTGTCTGCCCTCTGCAATACAGTAAACACTGGTGCTCCATGGCTACTGAGCTCTGTGTAGGCCTTGCTGAGCTTGGCCACTGAATTTTTACCTTCCATGATTTAGTGTTAGCTTGTTTCACTTTAGAGCCATACCCAAAAGCCATGTGGCTAGAGGCCACTGTGTTGTTTCTTAAAACTCTGGAATATCTGAATCCTTTAGAAAACTTTAGAAGACTTTGATGACTTGGTCTTGCGTCATGAGCATCTGAGTCTCTGCTGTGTTTGTGTAGCATCAGAAGCTCTAGAGTGTTTGCGTAGAATGTGTGAGCTCCAGGTTTCCTCTCCAGTACCTCATGCAAATCAGTTCCCTACTGTAAACACGAGAATGGAGAACTCTGATCCATGAGTCCTCAGAGGGGTTTGTGTGATAGGTAATTGGAATAACCAGGGCTCTCCACATGCTGGACAGTAATTCCAGTGGAGACAGAGACTGTCCACTCAGGAACAAATCTTTTTTTTTTTTCTGTGAGGAGTTCTGCAAAGTCAGTTTCTGGAAGAATTCTGAATGACTCTAATTTGGACAGGCTAGTAGGACACATTATTGTGGTAGGATCTTCCTCCATGTTCATCTTCCTTCCTACTAACCTCACAAGCTATATCCCTAACCGCCCAAAGTACCTGCACTAGTCTACCAGAAAAACCCATATCTAAGACTAGGAAAGTTGGGAGCAACCTTACCTCTTTGAGTCTCCTCATGACTTTCCCAGAAGGACTTCCCTATCTTACTTGTAATAGAAGGGCTTTTAATTATACAGTGATGTTGTACACTTCTGCCTCTTTGTAGAGACAGTGTCATTGATAACTTGAAACCCAATTAGAACAAGCAGGAAATGCCTCATTGGGACTGGAGGGGCCAGTATAGGGTTTTAATGAAAAACACATTTTATTTCTAAAGTAGCTGGTCTTGTGTTTATTCCAGAGAAAGTCCTTGGGGGTAGAGAGGAAAGTAATATAATGAAATGATAACGAGGGGGCCCAGGGCAATACAAAGGCAACTTTGCTGTAAGTAGTTACTTCAAGGAAGAGTCTTGCTGTTTCCACAGCCTCTACTGGACACAGGGCAGTCCACACGTGTGGAGACAGCTCTCTGGCCTGTGTTGAGAGAAATCTAGAGACTAGAAGTGGGATTTGCCCTTACCTCACTTCTCCTGCTGGGAATGTGACTAGTCGCCATGTTCTAAGGCTGTGTGTAAGCAACAAGCTGCCCTAAGTCACAAGGCCAGCTCTGGAGAAGGCTGGTGAGCCTCCTTTGCCTTGATCCCCTGACCTAGGGGATCACACAGGTGACCCCAGTCACCAGCAGAGGCAAGGAGGGGAAGAACATGTCCCAGAGCAAAGAGATTTCATTCAAAGGCTTAGAAAGGCTTGCATTTCCCAGCCTTGGATTTCTTGTCCTTTCTCTGTCTCCCTCTGTGCCTCGTGCTTCCTCTCCCACTCCCTCCTCCTTCTTCTCCCTCTCCACTTCCCCCTTCCTCTCTCCCTCCATCTCCCTCTCCCTCTTGTCTTGTGCTGTTCTTGGAGCTTGAATTCAGGGCCCTGTCCCTGAGCCTTTATGCTCAAGGTTAGATCTCTCCCACTTGAGTCTCAATTCCACTTCCATGTTTTTGGAGGTTAATTGGAGATAAGAGGCTAACAGATTTTTCTGCCTGGGCTGGCTGCAAAATCAGGATCCTCATACCCCAGCCTCCTGATTTGTTACGATTACAGGCGTGAGCCACTGTGCTCAGCCCTGTCCTTCCCTTCCCTTCCTTTTTCCTTTCCTTTTCTCTCCCTTCCTCTGAGCGCCTCCTTTCTTTTCATTTCTCTTTTTAACCTACTTTTCTTTTTTTGCCTATTTTTGTGGTTAGAACTTAGACCTTTGAACTTGCTAGGCAGGCACTTTAAATGGTGTGTGTGTGTGTGTGTGCGCGCGTGTGCGTGTGCTGGTACTGGGGCTTGAACTCAGTGCCTCTTGCTCTCACTTAGATTTTTAGGTCAAGGCTGGAACTCTATCACTTGAGCCACATCATTCCAGCTTTTTGCTGGTTAATTGGAGATATGAGTCTTGTAGACTTTTCTGCCTGGACTGGCTTTGAACCAGGTACCTCAAATCTAAGCTTCCCTGAGTAGCTAGGTTTGCAAGCATGAGCCATCAGCACCTGGCTAAATGGCTTCCTTTAGAAAATTAAAACAGGAGGAAGTTTTTCTTCCATTTACCATGAGCCAAATGACAGCACTGGAGAGAAAGACTTCCCAAATAACGCTTGTTGAGATTAGTTTGGGGAAAGGGAGGGAATAGGGGTAGGTCTGATCTGAGTGCACTGTATGCATAGGTGAATTTGTCAAAATGTACCCCCGTTCTACAACTAATTGATGCAAATAAAAATGTGGGCAGGAAATGGACTTGAAAATAATCAGAAGAAGCACACCATTCTGTACCTTTTAGTGTGTGGGTTGAGAGAGAGAGAGAGATTCACACAAACATAAGAGAGAGAGACAGAGAAAGAGAGAGAACATTGTCTAACACTGACCTGCTTGATTAGTCACAGGAATACCACATCCTTGGTCAGCTTGATACGGCTGCTTTCAGCTCTTTCTTTTCTCTTTTTTTTCTTCTGCAAGAAGGATTGAACCTAGCTAGGATCCTGTGATTCATCACAAGCCATCAGACATGCTAACAGTCCTTATGTTTTTATTTTGCTTTCAAGATAGTCTTGCTAAGCTTTTCCAGGCTGACATTGAACTCTTGATCGTGTCTGTACCTTCTGAGTTGCTAGGATTGCAGACATGCACCACTATGCCGAGCACAGGGACTCATTACTGATTCTTAGGGCAATTCTTTCTCCTTACACTGAGTTAAACTACTTTACAAATTCGTGATCCATGTGGTATCTCATTTAATCCCTGCGACTATCATTATCTCCATTTTATCGTCTCAGTGGAATACAAAGACTAAGTGACTTATATAAACTTGCAAGTTTGTAGATTCATAATGTGAACAGGTCTGTTGCTCTGGAACCTGGGCTCCCAATCTCAGTTGTGCTAGGGTAGAAACAGGCTGGAGCTCCCCCTGCTGGTCATTAGGAGAAACCAACAATTCTCACATTCAGGCATGTCTGCCTGCCATTCCTCTTCAATACTTGTTGATCAGTGTCTCAACCAACCTCCTCTTCCCAAGCCCTAGTCATTAAATTTGCAGTCTTAACCCAAAATCTCTTCATGACTTTCTTTCACCTCAACTCTTTTTTTCATCGGTTGAGGGGCTTGAACTCAGGGCCTCTGCACTGTTCTTGAGCCTCTTTGTGTTCAAAGCTAGCCCTCTACCACTTAAGCCACAGTGCCACTTCCGGTTTTTGAGTGGTTAATTGGAGATAAGAGTCTCATGGGGACTTCTCTGCTCAGGCTGGCTTCATATCGTGATCCTCAGATATCAGTATCCTGAGTAGCTAGGATTACAGAGGTGAACCACTGGCACCCAGCTTCACCTTAACTCTTATTTCCATCACGTTTCCAAGAGCCTTAATCTTTCATCATATTTAACATGAACCTATGTGGCTTACTCCGTGGGTCTATATATTAAAAAGGAAACAAACCAACTCTCCTGAGAGAAGTTATACAGTCTTCCACTTCCTAGCATTAATGACCCTAATCTAATTATTTTGAATACACCATTCCTTTCCCCACTCTTCATACAAGATGGGGTTGGCATGTCAATTCTTCTTTTATTTGGTGACTATTACCCAACACCTTGCCTGTAATTCAGACTTGGACACTGGGTATTATAACTCTTTGTTGCTTTCTTTAGTGACTCCAGCAATGGCTCACAGTCTTTCTTTTCTTGCTAAAATAGAAGGGAAGCCAACATCAAAATAGATCATCCTCCAAACTTCAAACTAATCACAGTTCAGATTCTATATCCTGAGGGAATTCTGACTTCCCTCCACCAAGCTGTTCACCAGGGTGTCAGTAAAGGTCATCTGACATCAGTTCCCTGGAGCTAATGGGACAAGGTTTTAAATTCTAGACCTGTTGTTGCTTATAAACTCTGTGGCCTTGAGCCAGTGTCTGATCTGTCTTTCTCCTTGGTTTACTCACCTGTGAAATGGGCTCATAATAGCACCTTTAATGAAATGATCCACCATGAGTACCACTTAGTTTACCTCTTGGCACTTTATGATAGTAATCCACATTAGCTTTAATAATTATTATTACTAGAAGACTTTAAGATCTTGAGTTCTTAAATTTTATGAGGCTATAATCACCACCTTGCTTTTATCTTTCTTATCCCTTCATATCATTTCAGAAATTTTTAATTCTTCCCATCCTGCCCATCATTCTTTTCTCAGTGGCGTCATTGTGTCTTCTGAACAGTGCTTTTCACAGACTCTCTCCCTGCGGGCTTTCCTCCCTCCTCAGACTTTCACATACCTGGGAAGATAAACTTTTCCTCTGGAGACTCTTCCTGGCCTTGCCTGTTTATAAGAGCTGTGCTTTTCCTTGTTGTTTACATCACTGTCTCTTTTTTTAATTCATCTCACCAAGAGAAAGATGTTCCCTTTTTTTCTAATCCTAGCAAGAAGCTATTTCCCCTGTGCTCTCTTCCCCATCTTCTTTGAGACCAATTCCATATGTACTAAAATCCTAGCAGTCAATTCAAGCTGTACTTAGCTGAGACTGTTTTCTCAAAAATTTTTTACAAAGTTTCATTTTGGTATATTTCCTTTGCTCTTCTTCTATGTAAATGTAGGCTTCTCACCAGGCTCAGACTTTCCCTATCTGCTAGCAGTCTGATCCACCTCCTGTATCCACACATAGCTCTAGAATCTCATATGAAGATTCAGAAACACATTTCTAGGCAACAGCAGATCATGGTTCAGTTATTGTTTGAGTCACCAACCGTCATCTACTAGGGAATATTCTTTCTTCTAAATTCTTTAATGATATACTCTTTCCCAGATTCGAAACTTTACTAAAATCATTGCATCTTATGCTATAGAGTCTATCTCCAGGCTGTCTCTCATCTTTCTTTCTTTATATTCTACTGCTTATGCATTAGCTCAGAATCTTTTCTACTTGGGGTGTTAAAATGCTATCCCTTTCCCTTCCTCCCCCCCCCCGCCCCCCCGCCCCTGCCTCTCTCTGCCAGACCTAGTCCTTAGGCTTTAACTCAGGGCCTTGGCACTGTCCCTGAGTGTTTTTGCTCAAGTCTAGCACTCAACCATAATTTCACCTCCAGGTTTTGGTTAATTGGAGAAAGGAGACTCATGGACTTCTCATGGACTTCCCTGCCCCAGCTGTCTTCCAATTGTGATCCTCAGGTCTCAGCCTCCTGTGTAGCTAGGATTACAGGCATGAAGAATTGGCACCTGGCTATAATCTCTCCTTTTCAAACCATGCAATATATATATATATATATATATATATATATATATATATATAGGCATACAATTTGATGGTTTGATGTGAAATGATCACTACTTTCTGGCAAATTCATAATTCATGGTTACTCTACATGGTTACTACCAATACCATATATATTCACATGCAGGTGTGTGTGTGTGTGTGTGTGTGTGTGTGTGTGTGTGTGTGTGTGCGTGTGCACTCATATGAGTAAATATTTAACAGCTATCCTCTTAGCATATAGCAATATATAATACAGTGTTAGTAACTGTATGCTTATAAGATAAATAAGGTCCAGCGGGACTTGCTTATATTATAACTGACAGTTTGATTCTGTTGATCAACATATCTCATTTTTCCTCAAGCACTGGAAGCTACTATCCCATTTATGAACTTGACTAGTTTAGATTACATATAATTGTAGTCATGCAATAATTTGCCTTTATCTTGATCATTTTGCTTAGGATAATGTCTTCCAGCTTCACCCATGATGTGGCAAATGACAAACTTCTTTCCTATCAGTAGTATTGTACTGGTATTTCCGCCTTCCACAGAAAGAGCTCCACATCTGTACCTGTTACCTGCTAAAATACATTGGTATCTGTCTTCATCTTGGTTATTGAGAATAATATTGCAGCAAGCATGGTAATTCAGTCTTCTCCAGGTGACCCTGATTTCAGTTGCCTTAGATTTTATCTCCAAGGGTGGAATTGCTGGATCATAGGATAACTTTATTTTCAAGTTCTGATGAAACATCATACTGTTTTTCAAAGAGTTTATACAAACTTACATATTTACCATAAGTATTCAAGAGGTTTCATTTTTCAACAGGAAATTGAGAGCCTAATGCCATTTGTATTAACAATTAAAAGAATGAAAGGTTGTTGTTGTTGTAGGTGGTGATGGTGATGGTGGTGGTGGTGGTTTTGTGTGTGTGTGTGTGTGTGTGTTTGACCTAGTATCAGGATTTGGGTTCAGGGTCTAGTGCTCTTGCTTGGCTTGCTTATTCATGGTATGCCACATCTTTATTCAAGCCTTTTGCTTGTTAACTGGAGATAGAATCTAATGGACTTTTCTTCCTACATTGGCTTTGAACCACCATCATCAAATCTCAGTCTCCTGAGATGCTAAGATTCCAGGCATGAGCTACCAGTACCCTGCTAAAAGAACAAAATGATAAAGGTTTAATTAAATGAGAGACAAACTATATTTCTGTAAGTTGAAAATGCAAGACATTTATAAAGAAAACTTAAAAGGCACAAATAAATGGAAAGACAATCTAGGTCCAGGGATTAGGAAAGTTAATATTCTTAGTATTGATACTACAATCTATAATTGACTGCAGTTCTGATCAGAATCCCAATAACTTACACACACACACACACACACACACACTCACACACACACACACACAAACTTAAAATTCTTATGGAACCCCAAATGGGTTCCCAAATGGGCAAATATTTAATAATTTTTTTCTCTAAACAAAATATAAAAATGGCCATGAATATGAATGTATCAAAACCACAATGAACCATCTCCTCACACCTGTGAGACAGGCTACTCTCAAAAAGAGAGAAAAAACTAGTGTTTCTTTAAGTTTTTCACCTTTGTTCCAGTGTATTACACCTTTATAGTAAGTAGAATTCTCCTTTTATAGTACTATTTATATAGTTTTTATTTTTCTTTTATTTTTGTGGTACTAAGATATGAAGTCAGGGCTTCATGGTTGCCTGGCAGGCATTCTAGTGAAGTGCTTTGCCCTTTTGTGTTTGCTTATGTGTGTTCTGGTCATGTTGGAGATAAGGTTTTTGCCTGTTTATTTGGGCATGCTTGGCCAGCAATCATATTTAGTTGAGATGGCAGGTGCACACCATCTTGCCCAGCTTTTCCTATAGAGATAGTGTCTTATGAACTGTTTTTCCCAGCCTGGCCTAGAATCATGATCCTTCTAATCACAGCCTCCAGTGTCATTGGGATTACTACACTCTACCATGGTGCCCAACTACTGACTGAGACCTTGTCTTGTCTTTATGCTTGGAATGGCCTGGAACTGTGATCTCTTGATTTCTGTCTCTTGAATACTTGGGTTATAGACCTGAGCCACCAGTGCCTGGCCCTGTAAATTGCTTTCTAAGGATACCTGTGTCCAAGATTCCATTCATTCATTCATTTATTCAATCAATCATTTATACAATAGTCCAATTATTCCTCGAGTTTCTGATTTGCTACTTTATATGTGCTCACTGACTGACAGGTAGGATAAATACACAAATGCCACTCACAGCACTATTAACCAAATGCCAGATACCTGGTGCCAGAGCTTTATTGGTCCAGCATGGTAACGCCATATCTCAGTGCAGAGGCTGTCCTCAGACATGACCTTTGGATGTGAGGTCCTTCCATCTGGTGCCTGTCCTCTTCCTGGCCTCTAGAGACCTCCCTAGGGTGTCTGCTTTCAGCTGTCAGGTTGGGGGGGCATAAGAAGGAATGAACAGGGTTCAGAGGCCAGATCCGTACATAGTCTCCAGCACTCTACCCACACTTTATCAGAATGCATAATAGTGGGGAATGCATTCCAACAAATGAGCAAACTGACAAGAAGGAACAGGAGTACAGAGGCTCAGTGGCCTTGGTAATGAAGATACACAGGACTTGGAAAGACAAGGAGGTCACATAAACTAACCATGATAGTATAATGCACCCACTGCCTATGATTTAAGAGTAAACATTGCGTTTTCAAGAGATTCTGAAATGAAGCAGAGGAGATGTTGCCCTGGAAATTCCTTCTGTTAAGTTAAACTGAGTTGCCCGTTTCGAAAGCATGACTTGCGAGTATTTTCTCCATGACTGGACTTCGGTTTGGTGAATTTCCCTTCACCAGTACCTTTCACCTGGTAAAATGATACGATTCCTTTTAGATTCATCATGATTGTACCATTACTACTTATGGGCTGAAATTCCAAACTGAGATTTGAACTGATGACCTGGTATTTCCTCAGCTTGCTTGCCCAGCTGACACTTTGCCTCTAATTCTACTTTGTCATCTCCAATGCTACTTTTTGCTGGTTATTTTTCAAATGGAATCTAGTGAACATTTTTGCCAATGGCTACCTTTGAGCTGCGATGCTCCAAGTCTCAGCCTCCTGAATGGCTAGTATTACAAGTGTGAGCTACCAGCACCTGGCCAACTTGGCTGGATTTTGCTTTTGTTTTTTATTGGTGGTACTGGGGCTTAAATTCAGAGCCTCACATTTACTTTGCTTGCTTGCTCAGCTTGCTTGCTTGCTTGGTCAGTATTTTACCACTTGAGCCACAACTCTAGTCCAGCTTTTTGCTAGTTATTTTTGAGATGGACTTACACAGACTTCCTTTGCCCTGTCTATTTTCAAACTGTGATCCTCTGATCTCAGTTTTATGAGTAGATAGGATTACAGCTGTGAGCCACCGGTACTCAGCTCTGGTTTGGAATCAAAGCACCTAGAAGAGAAGCCAGTTTTCCAGGCTAAAGAAGTCAGCTAAGCTGGCTCCAATGGCCCATACCTCTAATTCTAACTACTAGGAGAATGAGATTTGAGTATCAAGGTTCGAAGCCAGCCCAAGTAGGAAAGTCTATGAGTTTCTTATCCCCAATTAACCAGAAAAAAGCCACAAGTGAAGCTGTGGCTCAAGTGGGAAAGCACTAGCCTTGAGCAAAAAGAACCCTCAGGGCCAGTGCAAGGGCCCATGTTCAAGCCTCTAGATAGGCCAACCCACACACAAGAAGAAGTTAGCTAAAGAGAAAAGATATTTTCGGTTAGGTTGAACAGTCAGATTATAAGAGATAATGAGAGAGAGAGAGAGAGAGACAGAGAGAATCAGAGAACATGAAAACAGGAGAGATCCAGGATGAGCTAGGGAGAGAAACTGAGCATAATAAGATTGTAGAACTGTGGTGGTTTCTATGTGGATGGGATGTGATGGGCAGGATGCAATGGGTAGGGTGAAGAAGCACCACATTTCTGGGAAAGCTGGGCCTCCATTGGAATGTGTTTGAACACCAGCATCAGTCACAGTTAGCTGATACGGCCAAATACACCGACGTCTGCAGTGCACCAGTCAACCCAACAGGATGAAGAATTACCTGTGTCAATGTTACTTCTCAAGGTCCCCCTCGACTCATTATTGGGTAAAAGATTGGTTTAGAAGTATATAAGGTTAAATTTATATTTTGTATAGATGTGAGAATATTTTTATACTTTTTTATACTCACTGAATTTTCCAGTAAAACATCAGTTATATAAAGTGACAGAAATTATGTGTTTATTTTATTGGAACTTCACCAAGACCTGTGCATCATTTTCGACAACGTATCACTGATGGCGATGTCCTGTGTTATGTAACTCACAATGGATGAGCATGTCTGAGGCCAGTGCATTCTTGGTGATTGTATGGAGTAGGGGTGGCCTACACTGTCTATGTAACCTGTGCTGCATATCATGTTGACTACCACCATATCGAGACACTTTCTGTCTTAATCCATTTGCTGTGGCTAAAGCAAAAATGGGCAACTGGGTGCTTCATAAAGAAAAGCGGTTTATTTAGTTTACCATTTTGGATGCTCAATGAGCATGTGCAGTAAAGATCATGCTAGTGGCCTATATCTGTAATCTAAGCTACTCAGAAGGCTGAAATCGGGAGGATCATGGTTTGGGGAGAGCTTAGGTTAGAAAAATGTTCAGTAGACTCCCTCTTCAATATAACCAACCAAAAGCAGGGTTGTAGGCATGGATCAAATGGAAGAGTGCCCGCTGAGTAAGCTTGAGTCTGTGAGTTCCAACCCCAGTACTCCTCAGTATTACCTGTGCCCCTGGCCCAAAGTCACATGGATAGATAGGAAACCAGAGAAATTCAAGGACAGGGGTTATGTTTGCTTTTTAAAAATGTATCTTGTTAAAAATGAGTATACATTAATTGTGTAAAATAGTGGGTTTCACTGTGTCATCTTTGTGCATTCGTATAGCATTTTTGATTATAATTCACTTGCTTTTTATATAGTAAATTGTTCTCTCTGAAGTGAACTGAGGACCCACAGAGCTACATCAATCCCCCACTGATATAACCATTGTCCCCTTACAGCTTCAAACCACTGGAAACCAAATTTCCGGTATAGGATGCTTTGAGGAACCCTTACAATCCATATCTAAATCTTAGCACTGCCCTTGGTATCTCCTTTACATTACCAAAGATATGATATTATGTGATTTTTTCCTTCTTAAAAAATGATGCATATAGACAGGTTATATCATTTATAAATTTCACTTCTGGATAAAAGGAACAGATTAAATTACTTCATGTGAAATGGGCATTAGCTGTCACTGGCTGTGATCCCCGAATATCAGATGGCCTGGGGCCCTTGAGTTGCCTGTGCAGGAGATGACAAGAATTTACCACATTTACATCTTCATAGGTAAAGTTAGTCTTGGATTATCATTTGTGGCTTGCACATGTTTAACTTACATCATTCATATTGTTTCTAATGTTTTCACATCCATTAAAACAAAACCCCAAACCCTACTTGTAATCAACATTTGTGCAATATTTTATGGCCCACTGAGCATGTTCATTTAAAACTATTTCATTTGGTTCTCCAAATCATCCTATGAAGTAGGTTCTGGTTGCTGTTATTAACCTCAGTATTTGCTGAGGACTTAAAGATTAAAATGATTTGGTCACCTCTCTAGTCCGCAGTAACCTGGGACTTCTCACTCAATCACATTCTGTGGCTGTGTCACAGGAGCTAGAAGGATGATGTGCTCTGGGGACAGAACACACTCAGTGCCATTGGATCTGAGTTACTGTCTCACAGAAGTCCTATGAGAATGAAACGAGGTAATATATACAAACCAAAGAGCACAGAGCTGGGCAGATGAAAGGCCCTGAGTTCTTACTCGTTCCTTTCCAAATGTCATGGCTAAAAGAAGATCCCTGGTTATCCTCATAAATACAGTAAAGACTAGATACACTAAACAGTCGTGGAAGGCTGGCAGTTTATTGTGCACCACTGGAAAATGTAAGGCTTGAGCCAACAAATCTTTTTTTTTTTGCTTTGCCAGCAGTTAACTCATACCTATGGAGCAATCGGACAATTCTTCCCTTGGTAGATTCTAAAGAGTTTCCCCTTGCTCCAAAGTTGGGGACGTTACACAGCCCTCATCTCAGAGCTAATAGGTACCAGAGCACGATTGCGTAGGGTCATGTTTAGTCCAGGGGTTCACTTCCTACTCAGCAGCATGGGTGGAAAGCTTGACAAACAGGAAGATGTGTAACCAGCCCTGGGAGTCTCAGAGGAGGCATCGAGGCCATGCCACCTGGTGCTGGGTTTCCTCTCACCCTCATCTCCCCACCAAGGATCCAACCTGAATAAACAGTGGGAGGGGGCAGCAGGAAGGCAGTAAAACAGCCTGCTGGAAAGCAAACACACAGCAAAGCCCAGGCCTTCTCACTGCCTGCAAGGTTCTATGGGAAGTGGGAAGTCAGCATCTGTGAGGTCAGACCCTCCCAACTCTCGTGATTTAGATCTGCCTCTAGCTGTGTCCAGCACACCCTGGTATGCACACACACTCATGCTCACATAAGCTACTGCCCAAACCCTGACCTGCTTTCTGGAATAGGCAAACACTATGGAGGTTCTGCAAGACCTCAATACATTTGTCTAAGTTAAGATAGGGCTTATATTTGTCTGTGTTGTCAACTCCCTCTTCTTTAAGCTTTCCATCGACTATATGAATGCCTAGCAAGTTGTGGTTCCAATCATGGCTCTAAATAAGCCTCACTGTCATACATGTCAAGTTTTTGACTGGAGGCCTGAATTCTGGTTCCAGTTCTTCCTCTGACACCTCTGGGTCAGGTCACACCTCTTAGATTCTGTTTCATGTAAAAGACAGTGCAAATCTACATGATATCAGTGGGGAAAAGTGATCCACCATGTGTCCGTTATGCCGTTCCGGTGTAGAGATGCTTCTTCAATGAAAGTGGACCTGATCTCCATGAGAACATTCCTTGTCCAAGAGACTGAAAGTCTCTTGATTAAGTGTCTCAGCTCTCCTAAAAGGCACCCACATGAAACATGCAAAGTTAGCTTCTCAATTATTTCAAAACTATAATTGTAAACTTTTTGATCAATAACTTAAAGAGACCACTGACAAAACCACTGACAAAAACACTAACAAACCTGTAACATACAATATTGTTTCTCCAGCTCTGTGTCATGCATTGACTACTAATTTTTAGGGGAGGAAATAACCTAATCAATTCATCCCCACAAAAACTTCTTGCTCTAAACATGACACTTTGCACATGAGACCCATTGTTTAATGTAATTTATCACCTCAAGAAACATCTAAAACCTTCATGTGACCAGTATCTTATCACAGCACAAGGCAACAATGCCATTTTTCCAAAAGCCTCTAGTTAGTTGACCAGTAGCCACAATCAAGATACGTGATGTGTTCATAGTTGGTATATGACCACTCAGGTCTTGCCGTACCTTTGGACCATTGCACTTCTATTGCTCCACCCATGGCAATAAAGTTACCTTTCATCCTGGAGGCCCTGTCCTGTCTCCTCTGTTGAGTGGGAGTTCATTTTGGCCTGATGTTATGGTTTCGTGGTAGGGGTGGGGAAAGA